>NW_005842112.1:761450-797075 GCF_000455745.1 Alligator sinensis | reverse complement strand
CAGGAAGGGGGTGGTTTCTTTTTGGCTCATTTCCATATTCTGTAGTCCATTCCTTTGTATCCAGCATAAAGGAGAACAAGACCAGTAATTTCTAATAAGTAGGGACCTACTGAATTCATGATTTTTGTGGATTTCACAGATTCTGTGAAATCTGGCATTGCCCATGGGGAAAAAAAAAGCAAACTTATGGAAAATAAAATGCTGGATCCCCAGACAGAGCCAGTAGCCCTTAGGGTGTTGTGGCAACCCACCTGGGCAGGGAAGGGGGAAATGGGGCTGCCAACTTCAAAGGCTATCAGCAAGATGGCTGCCACCCCACCCCTCACTGCTGATTGGCTGCAAGGGCTGCCTGTCATGTGGTCCTGCCCCTCTCCGCCAATTGGCAGCAAGGGGTGGGGCTGCATGTATAGGAGCCAACTTTGGTTTTTGTTGGTGGATGCTTGAAGACATTAACCCCCCACTCCCCACCCCAAAAAATGGTGCTATACTTTAAACTCAGCATGTTCCTGCACCAACCCCCGCACATACCAAGAAGAGGCAGCACATTACTTCAACCCAGCTCTGCAGAATCTGTATAGATCGGGTGCTTTAAGGGGACTTTTTTGACACTTTTATCTAATAGCCAGTTGAATCAGATTAAATCAACTAAAAAGCTCTGCTGAAGTGCCCCATCTCTACAAATGCTGCAGAGCCAGGTATAAGTAATGTGCTACTTCTGGTAAAGTGCTTTTTCTTGGGATTTTTAATGTCTTGGTTATGGCTTGTGGGTGCTGAGCACCTGCTATTCTTTTTTCGGTGGGTGCTTGAGCCCTGGAGAACCCACAGAGTTGATGCCCTTGCATCAATCATTGGCAAGGGGTGGGGCTGCGTGACAGGCAGGCAGCGCTTGCAGCCAATCAGAAACAAGGGGTGGGGGCACTGGGGAGCCTCGGCCAATCAGAGGTATTGGGGGGGGGAATCTGTTGCACTCCACCCATAAAATGGGCCCATGTTCTGTCCATGAAATCAGGGAGCAGCCCCCTTGAATTCAGTAAGTCCCTACTAATAAGCAATAGCATTCATGCTACTTTAGGTATATCTTGCATTCTTTTGAAAGGCAGTAGATCCTGGGCATGTCTACACGTGCAATTTATGCGACGCAATAAACTCCGGAGTTTATTGCTGTTTGAACATGCACCTGGGACTGCAGCACGCTGATCTGAGTCAGAGCAGCCCTGACTGGCAGAGGCCCTGTGGGGGTCAGCCTTCCAACTCAGTGTTCTTCCCCCTTGCTCTGTGCTGTGGAGGGTGTGGCTAGGGCACAAGGGTGCTTCAGTGCGGGGCCAGCCAGCGGGCAGCCTCCACACTGAAGCACCCTCGTGCCCCAGCCAGCCGGAGCAGAGTCTACACATGTGCTGCTGCAGAGTTTTTTATTTTACAGAAGGACAGTACTTTATATTTGCAAGTACCATCCTGCTGTGGAGTAAATCAGTTTACTTCAGCCTAATAAGGGCGCATGTGTGGACACTGAGATGTTTACTGCACAGCTAATTAGTCTACTGAGCAGTAAAGTCTCGTGTTGGTGTGCCCCTAGATTGTCTTTGTTACCCTTTGGGAAAAGTAGAAGACCAGTCCCACACTAGACGCATCCTTACTGCCTCTCTACTGTACTTAGGTTCCACTTGTCAGGGATAGAAAATGCCTGCTCAGCATCACATTCAGGTTCCCTTTCATGGCAGCATATAGCTTTGCTCTCCATTTAATAGTGTTTCTTAAACAGCTGATTTATACAATTGCCTGGCAAAGCAAACTCTTACCAAGTTACTTTCCTTCTGTGTTTTCCAAAAACATTATTCCTTAAGTTGAAATCCATTTTCAGAATGACAGTATTCTGCTCAAGCTAAAGTGTGAGGTTGCTTGCTGCTGTGGATCAGCATTCTGCTGGCTGGAAATGCATTGCTTACAGGCCATCTTTTATCATACTTCTAGTTTTATGAAGTTGGAGTAGGTCCTAAAAATGGGAAAAGTATGGCTTAGTTTGTGTCCTTCTGGCTGCTAATGTGCTATGACAGGAGTTGGTAAATTATATTATTTTTTAAATGCAATTACATATTTCCAAGAGTAGAAGGGAGAATGGTTAACTGTGGTGGGAACATTTGAGGAGTAGGGGCTGAGTAGTGGGTGAGGAGGGGATTTAAAGGAACTGTCTCCTGTTACACTGGAGTCCTTACATTTTATGCAGAAAACTGCTGTCTGACACTGGCTGGGCAGGTGTTGAGTTGTAATCCTTGCTACTGCTAGTGGCTCTGCACACAGTTGTCTATTCCAAAACAGCCTATTATTCTTTCATGTGTCCTCTCCCCCAGTCCCCACCTCTTGGTTACTTTTATGTTTATGGCTTGTCTCTCAGACTGACTGTCCCTAAATATCTTATCTTTACTGTGCATAAAGTGCCTTGTTCAATGGACCTCCAGGTTGTTTGAGAGCTTTAAGTGCTGCCTTAGTTTAAATAATGCTGTTACGAAGGACCAGCAATATGTTTGTTTCAAAGTAAAGAGGAAGTAGGGGCTGCTTGGCAAACAGACAAATCCAGAATGGGTTGGTCAAGGTCTCCTTTTTTAACTCAGAATTTGAACAGTGGAATTAAGCTGCTGGTATCTAGAGTTTCAGCTGTTTATATTACACTGCAATGGTAACTGTTAAGTTTTCCATAAAATGTAAATTTGTGCACTACCAAAACTAATAAACTCAATTCTGCTGTTTCCTTTGCCTGCTGCCTATATCCCATCCGCACTTAGGCAGCTCGTTTCATTTTTCAATGTTCCCATTTTTCTTACATTATCCTGTTATTTCTTCAATTCCATTGGTTTCCTGTAAGATTGAAAATGTTATTTTTTATGCCTAGGGTTATCAAAAGTTTGATTTCTTTTTATTCAAGGGAATTGATTCATGTGAATATACCAGTGGGAGCCTTATATTTAATCTGTGATTTAACATTAACCCTTCTTTATACTACACAAATACCCGCTTTATGTTGCCTTTTTCAGTCATTCTTACTCTTATCTTTGTTTACCCAATAGAGAAATCTTTATTATCCGAAGTATTGAATATTTATGCAGTCAGCCTGTCTGAGGGACTTACCTACCCTTGGATATTAGCACAGCTGAGCCTAGTTTGAAGCCTGAACTTAAGTATCATTTATGATTTTGGTTTGTTACTATTAGTTTTACATTTTAGTACTTGTGTAACAATTTGCACTGGTACAGCACTTTTCCCTAAGGATACTGCTGTGCCTTTTGCAAATGTTAATGTTAATAACTTAACACGTATCTACCTGCTAAAGATATTACCAGACTTATCTACAAGGTCCTTTCCAACCCTAGAAATCTATGACATCTATATTAGTGGATCTGTCTTACTGATGGGTGATCTAAATAGAAAGTGATCAAGGTTGCGATTTTAACTTGGATGTCCAAGTTTAGTTTGTCGGGAAGAAATTGAAGAGTGAGGGTACTTTAGCTTGCTTCATAGTGTTAGAGTGACGTGTTGCAGCCGTGATGGTGCAGGAATTATGTGACAGGCAAGGATTTCTGTGAGCAATATATTTTATTGGACTAACTGCATGGTTGGAGTAAAGTTAGACAAGCTTTTGAATACATAATTCAAATTCATAAGCTGGCTGGGCAGTAATAAGAACCAAGGACTGAACACCAATATTGGGTTTTTTTGACACTATAAAAGATCTGATTCCTGATTTTTCCCCTTATACACAACAGGTATGAATGACTCCCCTTCCTTTTGATAGGTCTTGATCTCCCAAAATCAGCTGCTTTTCTTTTGCTTATTGTTTGTCTGCTATCCTTGGGAATATTCCTCCCCTCTCCATTTTCACAGCTCTACTTTAAGCTCTTTATATTCCCTGGGTTTACTTGCTTGCCTCCTCAGACATGATGAAGAATGTCTTGCGTTTGAAAGCTTGTCTAACTTTTATTCCAGCCATACAGTTGGCCCAATAAAAGATATCACCTACAAAACACCTTGGCTTGCTTGAAAATCTGGATACCTTCATTTAGGTGCTTAACTTTGGAAATTTTTGTCTAAGTAACTTCCACAACGGTAATGACAGAACCAGGACAAGAACCCAGAAGTCTTCATTCCCTGCCCACAATGCTAATTGCATGTTACCTCTTAATGAAATGTCTTTTGTTTCCTTCATTGTTAGGCAACACGAGGAGTGGTGCTACTTGAATAAATAAATAATAATAATCCTCTATGGCATTTGTACATCTGGCATACTTGAGTCTACAGGAGTGCATATAAAAATTATCAGTTAAATCTAAATTCAGTTAAATCTGTTTGGAGTCTGAATACTGAGATTCTATATATAAATAATTGAAACAACTTGAAGCCTGATATATCAATGTTGGCAGTGTTGAAGACAGTATAGGACTACAAGTAGTGTTTAGTGCTTGTAGAAATGGCACAGCGCAAATGGAATTTAACAAAGCTTTGCAGCTCTGTATTCCCATATGTAATATATTTCCTTACTCAGTATTTAAATTATAAAGCCACAATGTTTCTTAATCCCTGGGGCAGTAGAACCACAGTGGCTTGGAGGACTTGAGGGATGTGTTGGGTCTACAAAATTTACCTATATGCTGCTCATTTTATTCTTTCTTGCCACTCTGAAACTGCAGTGCATCTATCACAAGCTGCTGAAAACACTGATAGGTGCCCTCTATGTGGTACAGACCTGGTTAAAGAAGCTCAATCTTCCTAGTATGCTACCTGCTGGGGTTGAACTCTGTTTATTTTGTTAAAAATGGCTTTTTCAGGTTTGGTAATATAACATTTTATTCTAATTTTAAAATTTTTGCCTGTAATTGCCAGTTACCACAGGCAGGTGGTAATTTTCTGTGCGGTTTCAAGAACAAAGGAATAAACAAATAGTTGCTAAGTACTGGTGTGTTTTCATTTACATGCTTCCCCACATCCAAACTGTAATTCTATAACACCACAATTTTCAGCCAAATTAGAAGCACAACAAACCATTGATTCTTTAATTTCCTTTTTAATTGTACTGCTGCAGGCATGTATATATCCTTTTTGGAATTGTGCTTATTTACAGTAACAGGAAAACTATTAATAAATCTAATCATGCTACTAATACAAGGCATTATTACCTTTGTTCTCTTCAAAATCAGTGGCAAAATTCCCTCTGATTTCTGTGGTGTATAGATCCATTAGTTTTTCTATTTCCTTACTCAAGAGTGGTTATTTAATTATTCATCTGAGCTGGTCTTAACATCCTTGTTAAGCAGAAGTTGAAATATGACCTAGGCTAGGTATAGATATTACACATAAAACAGTAAAGGTGATCAGAACCCAGTCTAAACCTGTAACAGAACAGAAATTCAGTGCACATAGACCAGTTTAAAAAATGGCAGAACCCAGTCTAAGTTAGACCTGGATGGATGTAGTATGAGATTTAATTGGTTTAGGTTAGATTGGTCTATTGAACTTATGTATCATATCCCCTCCCGACTCAAGTTAGGTTTCAGTCCCCTGGCATCTCAGGTGCCTTTGTGGCTCCCCGGCTAACCCCTTTTCATAGGGTGGGTGGTCTAGACTCAGCCCACGCTCATCTGCTCCAGCCAGCCACCAGGCCAGCCCTGCCCTTGGACTGTCATAAAGCTGAGGCAGCAAAGCCTCTGCTCCCCAGCCCTGCATCCTGCCTGCACCTGTCAGCCGGGCTGGGTAATTGGGTGGGGAGCAGAGGCCCCTGCCTCAGCCCCATCCCCCCAGACAGAACAGCTGGTGGGGGCTTCTCCTCTTCCTTACTGCTTGACCAGCACAGCTCCTCTCCACAGCCCTCCCCTTACTCGCCCCAGCGCTCCATGGTAGAGGAAAGGAGAGGGGAAAACAGAGTCCCCTGCCCCTCCTCAGCCCCCTGCTGAGCCAGCACAGCTTGGGGGGGGGAGGAGCTGCACAGCAGGGGTGTCCCTATTCCTTGTTGCCTGTTTCAGCATGGCAGGGAGCAGGGCTGTGGAGAGAAGCCATGCTTGCTAGACAGACCAGGCAGCGAGGAAGAGGGGAAGCCCCTGCTGCACAGACCCATCCGTAACAAAATACACCCCTTGTACATCATGTGAGGTCTGAATTTCTTCATTTGTTTCCATATAAAATGCCAGAAAGGAAAAGTAAGTGCATACAAATATATTGTACTATGAAAAAAACCCCAATCCCAATAGCCTAAAAGTGCTGATGGCATTTTTGACACAAAGCAGCTATTCATATCCAAGTCAATCGTCTTATCACCGTGTTAAGGCAATGTAACAGACAGGAAACGTTAATTTTGCTCAAGAAATTCAAGTTATTAAATAGAACAGTAAGTAGCACGTATAGTTTGAAAGGACATCTCTGAACAAGAAAAGGAAAGAGGCTTGGGATGCTAGAAGTCTCAGTGCAGTCATGACCGTCTATACTAGCACTTCTCATTACTCAGGATTTTTAACAAGGAATACAACTGAAGTGGCTGATCCGAACACTGGGTTTGTGATTTAGCCTCTTTGCCTTAATGGGGGAAGAAAAAGTAATGAGAGTTGTCTTCTTTGGTAAAATTATTTGTTAAAACACTTAGATAAGAAGTGGTTTAGAAGTGGTTAAGCCTTATAATTCAGAGTTATTTATACCACAGTAGCTTGGTAGCGTAACTTTTCTGCTCTAGACTTAGGGTACTTTACAGGCTAATTTTCTCTGGAATTAGCTAGCTGATCTTGGCATGCACACACGGTCCTATCTTGAAGACCCACAGCATGGTAGATATTGTGAGGTTTTTACAAAGGGGGTTAAACAAGTTACTGCTTATGGCCTAGTCATCATCATCAGCATTCCTTCACAACTGAGGATGATTGTCTTCCATGATTACCTTATCTGTGGGTCTGAAGCTGGCTGACAAAGCCAATCCAGATTCCACTGCAACTTGGGCATGTGTTTCCTTGTGAGGCAGTTGGCTCTGGATTCTTGGTTTGGCTCATGACTTGCTGTTTCTGCCACTCCTGCTTTTCTGTTGCCTGTTGTCGTTGTGACGTTTCAAAGTACTGAGATGCTTGCAGCAGACTCTTACTCCATTTGGGGCGGTCCTGGGCAATAGTCTCTCATGAGTTGTTGACGTTGCATTCTTTCAAGTTGGCCTTGCGGACATCTTTGAAATGCTTTCTCTGCCCTCCTCTTGAGTGTAGGTCTTGACTGAACTGGGAAAATAAAACTTGCTTTGGGAGTCTGGAGTGAGACAGCTGGATGATATGGCCAGCCCAGCAAAGTTGATATTGGATGATCATCGCCTTGATGCTCATGGGGTTTGTTTGCAAGAGGATGCTAACGTTTGGTGCATCTGTCTTCCCAATGGATTTGAAGGATCTTCCACAGGCAGTGTTTGTGGTACTTCTCCAGTGACTTGAGATGTCTCCTGTACATTATCCATGTCTCAACCCTGTACAGTAAGGTAGGGATCATGATCACTTGATAAACCGCGAGCTTGGTTTTTAATCTGATGTTGCGATCTTTCAACACCCATTTCCTCAGGCATCCAAATGCTGCACTTGCACATTTGAGGCAATGTTGGATTTCTTCACTGATGTCAGCATTCTGCAAGAGATGGTTTCCCAGGTAGGGGAAATACTTAGCTTTCTTCAGAGTCTCACATAAATCTGAATTACTGGAGTTGGGGACTGCTCATTAAGAGCTTGCTGATGGAGGACTTTAGCCTTCTGAATATTAAGCATCGGTCCCATTTTCTTGTATGCCTCAGTAAAGACATCAACAACTGCCTGAAGATCTACTTCTGAGTGAGCACACACTACAGCATCATCAGCATCCTGGAGCTTGTTGATTGAAGTTGAGGTAATGTTGGTTTTGGATCAGAATTAGCTGAGATTGAATAGCTTACTATCCACTCTGTAGGTTAGCTCCACTCCAACTGGAAGCTTGTTGGTGGCCAGATGTAGAATTGCAGTAAGGTATATTGAGACGTGTCGGAGTGATGACACAGCCTTGCTTAACTCCCATCTTAACCTCAAAGGAATCTGTGATAAATCCATTACTGAGGACCATCCCTTGTATATTGACATGGAGCAGGCAAAGAATGGTGACAAATTTTGGTGGGCATCCACGCCTCAGAAGGATTCTGCACAGTGCTTCTTGGTTGACAGAGTTGAAGGCTTTTGTGACATAAAAGAAGACCATATAGAGAGGTTAGTGTCATTTCTGGCATTTTTCCTGCAGCTGGCGAGCAGTGAAGATCATGTCAGTTGTGCCTCTTGATGACCTGAACCCATACAGAGATTCTAGGAGGAGCTCTTCAGCAAGTGGAAGGAGATGGTTCAGCAAGGTTCTTGGAATGAGCTTTCCTGTGGTGGACAGCAAGGTGATCCCTTTGTAATTTCTAGTCAAAATTGTCTCTTTTCTTGAAGATTGTCATGATGATGGTGTCCCTGATATCATCTGGAATTTTCTCATCATTCCACATCCTTAAGATGAGGGAATGGAGTGGTGATATAAGCTTCTCTCTCCCCTGCTTGACGACTTCAGCAGGGATTCCATCTGCTCCAAAAGCCTTCATCATCTGCTTGACGGCTTTCCTTACCTTGACAAGAGTTGGAGGGATTTTGAGATCATTTCTGACTGGGTGTTGCAGGATGGATCAAGAACTCTCTCTTCAACAATACAGTCACTAATTGAGAAGGTCTTCAAAGTGCTCCTTCTAGTGGGTGTTGGTGGGCCCCCCTTTCCTTGATCAGGTCTCTTCCATTCTTAGTTCTCAAGAGGGTTGGTCCCCGAGTGCTCAGACTGTAGAGCTGCACATATCGTGGATGTCAGCAAGATGTTGAATCTCCTTCGCCTTGTCTTCCCATCTGTTCTTCATATTGTGGTTCCTCCTTTGGGCCTCTGCCTTGACTTGTTGGTGATTCTAGATGGCCTGATAATGACCATTGCACATGCTGACCTGGTATCTTTTTAAAAGCTCAGTGCATGTTTCAAGATCAAAGGTAACATTGCCCAAAGTCTTTTATCATATACACCTGAAAGAATGGCAGGTAAATAAAAAAAATAATTCCTGGGAAAACATCAGAAATCCCAGCCTGTGTTGAGTCAGATAAACAGTTAGATTCCATATGACATCTTTGCCCTCCTAAAAAGGAGAGAGACTACTGTTACACATGATACGTACACTTGCGGGCAACCAAAAGTTTATAGGGCCACATTTTGACATGGGATAAACATACCTGTAGGTTCTGCAAACTGACAAGAGGCAGGCACATGACCTTCTAAATACAATGTAAAAAGAAAAATGCCTTAGAAACATACCAGAAAAGGGCAATGTATGTGGGGCTATTCCTCATCAACGTGCATAACTCAGAGTGATATAACAGCAGCCTCCCAAACTGACAGCAGTGTGTTCAAAGGCCCTTGGTATTGTGAAGGTTTCATGGCTAAGTGTTTTGTGGTGTTTAATTCTAGTTCAATTAAGTGAACCATGACAAGTAAGACCTGAAAAGAAACAGCCAAACTCCAAAACGTGCCTGGGGCAACTCAAAGGGAAGTATTATCAACACAAAGGGAAGCATTATTTTTTGTGTTCTTTTTACCTTTTCTCTCCTTAGTATGCACCTGTGATGGACATCACAATGAACTTTCAGTAAATGCTAGAAACTGAATATACACATATTTTGTGTAATAACTTTGTGGTTTATTCCCTGGCTTATCACATCATTAATTGAATGAACGTGAGGCCAGGCCAGTGCTTAAGATGTGCTTCACCAATTAATCATGCCTGAAGTGTAATGTCTGTCAGGGCCCTGATAAGAAGAATTTAGAAGCCATGTTATGCAAAGAAAGTGGTACTGGGGGTTGGGAACTAAAGCACATAGATGAAATGGTTTTACCCGAGTCACAGGAAAAGCTAGTGCAGTATCATAACCTTAAACCCATCCTGGCTCATCACTAGTTTGTGTGCAAACTTGTCATTTCTCAGAGCTGCCTTAATTTTATTCAGCAGGCTACCTTTATCATGATTAATCTGATCTTCAGCAGTGTGTTTCTAAGCAAATAAGTCTGCTGTAAGATGTTGTCCAGGTCTGTGACTAAACTTTTACTACTTTCTCAGGATTTTCTATCACTCATCATGTCACTCCTTAGCTAGAACTGTTGTTTCTAAAAAACTGGGCTCTCTCTTGTTTGTAGGATGAACGTTATGAAACAAACGGCACATATCTGTTGTAAATGTATTTATGTCAATGAAATATCCAAGAGGATGCTATATTGGAGATACGGATGTAATTTCCCCCTCTCACATTTACATCACTCAGTTGTTCTTAACAGACTTACTTTTGATTTATGCCCTTGTAAGTTAGGGAAGAAACAGGTCCATAAAGGATAGGTCTTCAAGTCGAGTTATGTTATCTATAACTATCACAGTCTGTTCCCTCCAAGATTGTTGGGCCAAATACTTGGATACAGTGCATGATCCATAATTGTTATCCAGTGTCTTTTCTGAAGTGAAGCTCTCAAATGGTATTCTCCAAGACATCAGACTGCTAACAGTCAAGATATATTGTTAAAATATGAACACTGTACTTTTTAAGATGATTTTCTTCTAGTCTATTGAGAAATTCACTCTGTAGAGTGAATTATCATCTGGAGAAATTCAGACCTGCTGTATGTCATCTGAAAAAATCTTAGATGAATCCAACAAAAGGATTATTGCCACTTTTGCAGAAAGCTGCTAGGGAAAATTATTGATTACATTCCAAGAACCATCTAACTTTATCACAAGATATAGTGCTTGTTAAAAACATACTGTCAAGTTTTTTATAGTTTTCATTTTTTCTTTTTAATCTCCCTCTTTGAAGTTTCAAAATACAATTTCTTTCATTACTAATGTTGTCCTTTGCCATTTAATAAACACAGATTCTTCTCCATTTTTAATGCAACTGGAATTTTCAGCATGTGCACACCTGTCAGTGTTGTTGGCATAACCTGCAATTGTTTTATTTCTTAATTGGGGTTTCCACTGATGTCTTGCCAAGGTAACCCTTTCTTAATGTTTTTCCTGATGCCATCTGCCTTGACAGATACCAACAAAGACCTACAGAGTTGCAAAGACTACACTATGTAGTATATATTATTCACCAGTTCTTTGTCTTAGTCAGAGAAAGGCACTAACAGATACTGTAGTCTGGCTGATTTTTACTTATGGAATAAGGTTGCTTATGGCTTTGTATTCATAAGGTGAATACAAAGGTGGTGGTGGTAGTTTGTTGAGATACTATAGTGGAGTTTTTGGAAAAATATTTGCATGTGGATGCATATTACTTATTAGCCCAAGAAGCCACTTCCAGTCCTATGTTCCCATAATGCAGTTTTGAAGTTCCTCTCAGATAAAATACATTAAATGAAGATGCAGTTCTGAAAAAACTGCAGATACCCAAGCAGGAAAGAGCCAAATCTTCAATTGTAGTGATCTGGACTGGCTTTGTGCTGGCCACCTAGGGTGGCTATCAGCCACTCATTAGAATTACTTAACCTAGCTCTGACTTTAGTATGTGGATCTTGAAATCTTCTGATCAAGTTATATGAAATAAAGATAAAAAAATAATGCCTTTAGAACAAACAGTGCGAAAATTTGCCACAGCACATACTATTGCCCATTTATTCAGCTAAAGTTAGGAGCTAATGTGTAGTTGGCAGTGTCAATAAATCATAGTCTTTATATTACCAACATAATCCCCCAAAATGTGCCATTTTGTCCTCCTTTATATTTGTACAACTGTTTGGCTTAATGAAATTTGTAACTTTGCAGTTGCCGTTACGTATCTAAAGGTGTCATAAGAAAGTATGGTAAGAACAAAAGGGAAAAAAAGAACAGCCAGTCACCAGAAGAAGTGATACTGTTACTTCAGAAAAAATTCTGTCTTCCCAAGAATTTCTTGGTGTATTTTTGCCTATATTAGTGTTATATTCTCCATAAAACTGTGTAGAATATTGTATTGAATGCACAGCCTACTGATGACATCTGCCCCTGACTTGTATTCAGCTGTTTACCTATACTTCAAGATTAAGCAAGCATTCACTGGGAAATTTAAAATTAAAATTTCTTGCAATTTATTAATATGGAAGAAGATAGGAATCCTCTTCAGAGATGTGCATTTCTTTGAAGGAAGAAGGAAACTTCAAAAATAAGGGGGGGAAAAAAAGAGAAGCTGCCTAAAAGGAAACAACCACAATAACTTTGCCAGAGTTCAAACTCTCACGCCCACCCAACCAGCAACCTCACCCTTCCTCTTGCTTATTATATTCTACCTAAGAAGGCGTATGATAATGACCTTGATATAATTACGCTTGAAACTTCAGAATATCAAAGGAGCAGGAAGGAAGTAAATGAAACCTTGTTCCTGTTTTGTAATGAATTCTATATGTTCTAATTAGGAAGAGTGATTGATTTTTGTATACTGTGTAAAGTAAGTCTTGTTCTGGAACAAAACCAGGATGTCCATTCAGGTCAATAATCATTCTGATGCTCAACACTCCTAGCTAGCTATTTGTGAATTAATCACATCCTTGAAAGTCTAAGAGTCTTACAGTGAACTGAATGAAAAGCATATTAATTGACCAGTTCTTTCTAATTGCATCTGGATGAGCTCCACAACTTGACACTGGCAATTTGGAATGATGAAAAAGGTCCCTTTTAGAGTGACCATTGGAGAACTAAATGTTATGGCTACAACACTGCGTCTGTTTAATTCTCAAGGAGAGCTCTTGCAGAGAGTCCAGCCGATTGCATACGACTAGGACAGAAGTGCCTCCAAGTTCTCTCTACTATGCAAACCACTTTGTCCTAGGGCAATGTTTGGCAACCTTTTCAGATTAGAGGCTGGTATGACCCAGCTTGGGTCAGAGGTAGGCAGGAGGAAGCTAGGATCCAGGTACCACCATTGTTTCTCCCTGTGGGAACATAGGGAAAACTCTCATGGCCAAAGTCCCTTATTGCCAAAGCCCCATATCCACAGGTCAGACCAAATGACTCCATAGGCCAGATCCAACCTGTGTTCTAGGGTATTTCTTCAATACTGTGCCTGAGTGCATGTGACAGGGGGGCCATCCTGAGGCCAGTCTAATCATTGGCCCAGCTACCTGTCTAGGGCAGTCTGCTCACATGCTTCACCTTTGATGCAACTTTGGAAGTAGTTTATAGGAGGAAGACTGCCCATTTAATGCCTGATGCCAAGGGTGTAATACACAGCTTTGTAACATCTCTACAGTGTCCCATGCCTTGCAGATGTCATCACTATATGGCTCCACCCCCACAATAGGCCTCACTATGTAATTGCTCTACTTAGGCCATCCTATGCGCGGCCCTTCAGGCAAACCCATGCAGACCCTACTCTACATGGCCCACGTACAGTCCTTCAGGCCTGCCCCTATGGACCCTACTCTATGCAGCCTACTCACTCTCACACACCCCTTCACTAGGGCCACTAGGCCTTACACCCCTTGGGCCTGATGACATGCCTTGACCTTTGGCCTGTCTCCTCTACGGGGTAACCTACCAGGTCATCAGAGGTGAGGCTATACAGCGCCCCATACTTACCTTTCACTAGGGAGGCAGTGGTGTGGCATTTCCTGAGGACCACCCTGCCACAGGCAGACCCACAACACCATTCTAGCCTAGCAAGCTGTAATTTTAGGTCATTCCTCAGGACCAAGAACCACTACCATCCCTATAGTTTCTACCCTTGACCTCCAGGTGTTCTGGGAGAAACAGCTCCAGATGGGTAATGTTATTCCAGTGGCATCCCTACAGCAACTGCCCACTCAGCTCTGAGGGCCTGGGTTTATACTGAGGCTGCTTAGCCCCATCCTGCCATCCAGGTGCCTTCTTGCAGTCCTGTGACCACCTTGTTAGGCCACACTACACCTGCTGGCTACTTCACAGCCTGCTTAAGCCTCTTTAAGTGGCAGGCATCAAAGGTGTTCTATCACAGTGTATAATAAAATGTAGCATGCCATTTTGTGTGCAATCTTTCCCTGTTTAAAGTTCTTCTGAGGTAATTAGCCCCATTTCTACGATGTACAGATCACTTTGTCCAAAGTTTTGAATGCCGTTGGTTCCTGTTGATGTTAGTAGCAGCTGAGGTCACACAGTACTTTGCAAGACCTGGTCTTGAAACTACTTTTATTAATACAATAATATAAAATGTATGTTCCTTATTTCTGACCATCTTTTTTGTGAAGGAATCAGTAGTTTGGCGATTTCCTCCCCTCTGCAAGGTAAAACACAACATTAAACAGTTTCCACTAATAAGGTTTTGTCAGGCCTCTGCACCAGGGCAAATTTCACCTGAAGATGAAGATTGAAAAATCTGCTTGCCAGATTGGGACACCAAGTTCTCATTAGTTTTAATAGGGCTTGAGCAATCTGTCTCTCAGGTAGTTTTAAACAACCAATATAAGACAGCAAGGCAGTATGTGTAAGCATAGTAATAAACCTAGCTTTTTCACAGTTGGATAGGTAAAAAATTGACTGATGGGGCACACCCAGAGAGTAGTGATGGACGGGTCGTACTCAACCTGGCGAGATGGGAGCAGTGGGGTCCCCCAGGGCTCAGTCCTCAGGCCCGCACTGTTTAACATCTTCATCAGCGACTTGGACAAAGGGTTTGAAAGCACGTTGTCCAAGTTTGCTGATGACACTAAGATGTGGGGCGAGGTGGGCACACTTGAAGGGAGAGAGAGGCTGCAACTAGATTTAGACAGACTACAGAAGTGGGCAGATGAGAATAAGATGGGATTCAACATAGACAAATGCAGCGTGCTGCACCTTGGGAGAAGGGATCTACAGCACACATACAGGCTGGGGAGTTCCCCTCTTGAAAGCACAGAGACGGAAAGGGATCCTGGAGTCATTATTGACTCCAGGATGAACATGAGCTGCCAATGCCAGACCGCAGCCAGCAAGGCCAGCCATACCTGTCATGCATCCAAAGGTGCATCTCAAGCCGGTCCAGAGAGGTGATGCTCCCCCTCTATGTGACTTTGGTCAGGCCGCAGTTGGAGTACTGCGTCCAGTACTGGGCGCTGCACTTCAAAAGGAATGTGGCTAGCCTGGACAGGGTTCAGAGGAGGGCCACCTGCTTGGTGAGAGGGCAGCAGGACAGGTCCTATGAAGAGAGACTGAAGGACCTGAACCTATTTGGCCTCAGCAAGAGGAGGCTGAGGGAGGACCTGGTGGCTGCCTACAAGCTCATCAGGGGAGATCATCACCAAAAGGAAGAGCCCTATTCTCCCCAGCACCACCTGGCGTGATGAGGAACAATGGTAATAAGCTGATGGAGAATAGGTTTAGGTTAGAGATCAGAAGGCAATAATTTACAGTTAGGGTGGCTAGAATCTGTAACTAACTTCCTAGGGAAGTGGTCCTCACCCCTACCTTGAGTAAATTCAAAAAGAGGCTGGATGATCACCTGTTTGGGGTCTTGTGAACCCAGCATTCATTTCTGCCTGTGGCAGGGGGTCAGGCTAGATGATCCATTTAGGTCCCTCCTGACCCTAGCTACTATGAAACTATCATTCATACAAAAGAGAGTTGTATCTGTAAGTCTGGTGTATCAAGCCGAACTGTGCATGGTGCAGGTCTCACACCAACTTATTTGCCATACAGTCTCACTTAAGTGTAGCAAAATGACACACAGAAGTAAAAAAGGTTAGGATCTTACTCATAAGAATTTATTGTTTAGAGGCTTAGTATGACAAGCTCAGGCCCCACAGGTACCTGTCCCACCCTGCCTTTTTCTTTCACCTGCAATGCCTTTTATGGAAGTATTTATTCATTGTAGAAGGGAGGCTGCCCAGGGCCCCAGGTGAGCCTAGTCCTACTCAGCCTTGTCCTCTAGAGACACTCACCTATGCCCATTCTAGCTTCACTAGTACCCCTGGGCACCTGACACCTTATGGGCTGTTCACAGCCTCCATCCATCCCTACAGCCATGTCTGTACTTCAGCAGTGTTATTCTAGATCCACGTGTCAGGTTGCACAGGCTTCAGCCCACTGGTTACTCTTTGCTGTAGACTGCCAGCCTAGGTCCACTTCCTCTGCCCAAGCTTTTGAGTCTCAGCCTTATCAGGCCTGTGATCCATCTCACGTGGCTCAGGCCCCTGTCTCTTGCTCTGGGCCACTCCTTGGCCCTCAGGGTCCCTGATCTTGTGCCTGGCTTTTTACCTCTTGAACCTTCAGCCCTCTGTTCTTTGACCCCTGGGTAGGCTGCCCAAAGCAGAATGCACAACCAGGCATCTTTTCATGGCCTTCAGACCTCCCCCAGTAGTCCATTCAGTTCTCTGGTTTAAGCCTTAAATCAAAACATAAGGCCACTGGCTACAACTAAAGTTTTCCCACTCTGGGTCCAGACAAACTCCAGCTCAGTGGCTGTACCGCAAGCTTCCCCCACACTGAATCATACTTCTTAGTGAACTATAAGCCCCTCACTTGCAGTTCACCAGGGCAGCTCAGTTATCAACGCATCCCTGTCCTACAACCATCTTGCTCAGGAACCCTTTCTCCTACTACCTACAATACTAGACTACCTGCCTGGTCTCAGGCACTGGCTTTGTGTGCCTCCTAAGCCCTGCCCCTTCTGGTCAGGTGACTCTATAGCTGTACCCAGGGGTTTCCATTCTAGGCCTAATGACCAACCTGCCTGCCTGCCCTTGCTGCTGCTTAGCTGTGCTGTTTGCAGTTTTTTGCACCTGAGTAGCCTAAATGGCTGATCCCTGTGCATCTTTGCTGGCAGCTGGCTATAAGTCGGCCTGGTCACTAGCAGTTAGTCTTCCTTCTAGCCACCAGCCCTCCCTGAGCTAGCTCAGCCTGCTACAGTTTCTTTTTACAGTAACAGAAGCCCTCTGGCTCCCTGTTGCACAAACTTTGCCTCTGTCATTTAAGAACTTCATGCATGGGGTAGACATAGGCTGTTCAGTGACAGAACTGCAAGTGAAATGATTATCACACTTGGAGACAGCAGGTTTGCTGGAAGCTTGTACTTTATCAACAGTCCCTTGGCTACAAATTTCTAGTTGTCCATGGTATCAAAGAGACCATCAATGTTCTACTTAAAGAACTACAAGTACTTCAGGAAAAAAGCACTGCAGTTCCTGCTGAAGGGTAAGAACAGGAAGAGAATGAAGTATTTTGTTTGTCCCTAAACTAGGGACCATATATCAAAGAAGAGTAGGAGGAAAAATGTGTCTGTGTTTGTTTGATCAATTTAGCATAGCTACATCAGTTCAAGAGCAACGTTGAGAAAAATCTGCTATATTTTACTTTCATTTGAATAGTTTTCTGTTAGACCCTCAAACATGTCCCTTTTCTAAATTGAAAGTTTAAACTCTAAACTGTCATTTCCATAGTAAAGCTCTGATGAACGCTGCCAACACAACATTAAGAAAATCGCACAGGAGGGATAACAGTTCTCAAAATCAATGTGTTTTGACCATATTTTATATCAGTAACTGAAGGTTAGGTTTGTTTGTTTTTTTTTAACATTGGTGAAAAAGGTATAGTAGTATCATGGTTTTATTCATTATAATCACAGTATATTTTGCTGATGCTCTAATTCAGTTTAAGTTGCTGTTTCTGTTATAAACACGTACTTTAAAGATTTGTTTAGATGTTAAAATAAATTATTGGTTTATTGTTAGTGATTCCCAAAAGAAGTATTTTCTGGAATCTTTAATGACAATCTCAGTACCTCAAGACATTTTAATTTTTTTATTCTGTGAACAAAACTTGCATGCTAATTACGCCATAATGTGCATTAATTGATTGCTGAATGCCAAGCACAACTATTTTGTGTTTAATCTATATGCAAGGCTCAAAGTGCATTTAATAGTGTTAATTTATCAGGTAGCTGTTATGAGCTATTCCTTCAAAGGTGTACCAGAAATGCGGCCTTTGATAGAAACCATTTGATGAATATGCAAGAGGAATTCTCACATTTTAATAGTCATCGATTCTTTGTGCAATGGCTGATAAAGACGCATGATAACTACAGATTGGCCCAAGTTGCATTGTTTGGCGATGTTGAGTGTACAGTTTTTATTTTTCTCTCTTCTTTTTTTGTTTGCGCTTATCACTTTATAATCTGTGTGCCTCCCAAGAGCATGTACGTATGTGTCTTTGCAAGTTTAAATATATGTATAGTCAATAATCTCGCTCTCATTTCGCAGCAGGTAGCAAAAAATGCTGAAGTACAATAAAGAGTTTATATGTGTGAGAAGAATTGATTATGAGAAAGTTAGGTCTAAGGAATGTGTTTTGCATTTACTACTTTTGAATGTGTTGAGTTTGGTCAATTTTAATCCTTTTGGCAGTGAGTTTTAAGTGTAGGTCCTGCAACAGCACAAGTGTTATTTTCTGTGTTTATAATATTCCCAGCAGTTGCATAAGAATTTCATTTTTTATAATTGCAGGTTGGAGGTCAGAAGTATAGGTTTCACTGTGAGTACCTCTGTGACTGATAGGGGAGGGTGTAGCTTTTTGGCTGTCTCAGCTATATGATCATTCAATAACAATGAAGAGTCCAAAAATACGCACAAGCTATGAACCAGCATATTGAGAACAAATACCCAGTATAGTATTAGGAGCCAAATGCAGTACACAGAGTTGATTTGATAATAGCTGTGCACCTTACGCTGTCAGTAAAATTAATATCATGTCTCATAGGCTAGGGACCAAAATAACACATTAACTGGTATAAATGATTGGAAGCCAGTTCAAATCTGTAACACAACAAAAGTGCAATGCACATGAGCTGTTTTCAAAATGAATGAAACCTGTTTAAGATAAACCAGGATGGATATAGTATCATTCTTAACTGATTTAGGTGAAATTAGTTTATTGAACTTCTGTTCCAGATCCCCTCCAAATTCATGTTAATTTACAGTCCCCCAGCATCCCAGGATGTTTTGCATCTCCCCCACATCTCCCCATGCCTTGCATGGTGGGCAGGCTAGCATTGGCCCAAGGAGGTGTGCTCTAGTGCCCCCCTCTGGCTTCTGACCTGACTCACTGCAGGCTTGTGGCTGCATTTCCGGAATCAAAAGTGAATGTCTTTTCACTTGCTAATCAGTTCAATCTATGCAGCTTAGACTAACTTTCAGCCTCAGGCTTTTTCACTGCCTGTAGTCGGTCATAATGCTCCTATGGACGATGTTGTAGAAGTGCAAAGTAGCAATAGTAACAAATTTCCAAACACCTAACATTTGACAAAACAATTTAATATTAACCTCTTATCTGTCCTCAACCTTTCTCAAGGTGTTCTTTATATTATTGGAGGAAGCAGGGCTGTTTTGATTTATTTTTAATTGTAGGAAGTTTATTTTTGCGGGGGGCCTCTGCAAAAATTGCTATCAATATTTTTATGGAGATGGGTGTAATATGTTCATAGCTTTGAAATAAAATACAGGGGATTCCTATTTACTAAAATGCAAGCTGCTCTATTATATATAGAAAGTGCTTCTGTACATCAGAGAAACAAGAAGACCTTCAGTGGGCTGTTGTGCTGAACATTTAATAGATATTAAGAAGCATAGCGCCAGCACTTCTGCCACATCACCCGTCGTTAAACAATAAATCATCTCACTATGGCTGTCTAATGGGACATGCAGCAATGCTGATGGCGGCAGTCTGCGCCAGCACTGAAGTGTATTTGTCCAAAACGTATACCTACTATGGTGGCAGTTAGCAGTGCTCAGCAGGAAATGATCAGGGTTGAGACCCAAGTTGACTACACAGAAGAGAGAAAGTACAAGACATTAGAACCGAATTTGGAAATGATAACGAGCTGCTTGTCTAGTTTCTTAAGCAGCCTCCATCATCTTGTTATCTGAATTCGACACAAACATTAAATGGACATATTCTTGACCACCCAGTCTGTGAAAAAATATTATCCCAATTTTACAGAGAGGCAACTGAGGCATGGAGATATAACGTGCCTAACTTTCAGAAATGTTGAGAACCAGCAGTTGCCATTGAATTCAAAGGAGCTGTGGGTGCTCAAGAGCTTTGGAAAATTGGGCTGTTAATTACTTGGCAAGGTCAGATAGGAGCAGAACTAGAAATTAAACTCCAGTTTCTTGAATCCTAGAATAATGCCTTAAATCATGACATTGTCCTTCCTCTCTTGTAACCAAAACCAGCCAAAAAAAAATGCAAAATAAAATATATATCTTGCATTTTGCTCCAAACTATTCCAGGCTTGGGTTTTGGATGCTTTCCCTTTGCCAATCCTAGAGAGTCTAGCTTCTGGAACTGAAAGGTAGAGCAACCCATGCAGATTATGAGTACCTGATGACAGAAGGGCTGCCTGTCCCCTCTGTAGTGCAACCTTGTGGGGCCAGCCACAATAGTTTGACCCACTATGTATAAAATTGAATAGCGCAGAAAAGCTGTATTAACTATTTAACAACAGAAGCACTCTTAGCATCTGTAACCCAAAATGCTTTACAGAGTTACTGAGAACAACTGAATGGCTTTCAAAGTGAGTAAAATATTCTGACAACTAAAGGAGGAGTCCAACAGTAAAAAACCAAGGAACCAAAAACGATTGTTCTGTCTGTGAGACTTGTGTAGCTTCTCCTATGTAGGAATCCACTTAAATGTGCAAATGTTGAATTTGTGAAGCTAATTAGCACATAAAAATCCAGCTGTAATAGTAATCAAAACTTGCTGGTTCAACAGACTATGAGGTTTTTTTGAGTATTAACACAACCTGCACATATGGCCCCCAGTTGAAGATCTGGAGCTGCTCATATCAGCAAGTTAATACCAAGGGATTTAGCAGCAAGTTTTTATTGGTGCCAGTTGTGGAGCTGATATGTGGTCTGACTCTGACTAGCTCTTGCAAGGTTACTTGCCTCTGCAAGGAAGGCAAGACTCTGATGGGTGTTGCACCTATTATCCTTAGACAGAAACAAAGGCAGCTGTTTTAATAGACTGCTTGGCAGGGTTTGCGACTGGAGAAGCCTACAGCTGCTCAGTTCTGCCCTTATTAGATTGCTATAACTATAGCAACAAGGAAATTTTGCAATTTTAAGATGGCAGCTTAATTTACTACTGATATAGACTAATTGGTATTTATTCAATAGCAGCATATCTTTCAATCATTTTCTTTATATTCTTGAGTAGAAAAGGCTAATTAGCCATATTAGCTTAAAGTTAGGCAGAATGCAGGACAGTGTGGCACCGTTTAGACTACCTCTTTAGAAAGGCATGGGCCTTCAGAGGCTAAAGCCTACTTTGATACCACACACCTCAAACCAGCCGGACTTAGACCCTGTTCTGACCCGCTACAAGATCAACCATGTGACAAGGATAACAGAATCCTATTTGTTGTAACCTATAGCCCCCAGCATGAACACTTTGGGCATGTTATTAATGACTTCTACCCCCTCCTGGAAAATGACATCATCCCCAGGTAGCCTTGCAGGCATGCCTGTCCTGGCTTACAGACAGCCCCCAAACTCAAACAACATCTCTCCAGCAACAGATTACCTAACTCCTGTTCTCACCAAGGCACTGCAAATCAGGTTGCACATTAACTCACTGAAAATGGTAGGGCACCAAATAAACAACCCAAGGTTTGAATCAAGAGGGGGGAAAAAAAGACAAGGAGGTTCACCACTTTGGGGGACATTGTACAACTGCTGAATTAACAACCACAGTAAACACTCTTAAAGACACCAAAGCTGCCAGCTTTGATGTTTGATATTCTCATAGAGTAAATAAAATGCTTTGGAGCAATGACAAGGGCCTAGCTACTCCAACTCCAGTGGTACAATATGAATGTAACCACATATAAGTACCTAATATATAGCAGAGGCGATGGCAAAAACAAAGGATGCCCTACCTCAAAGGAGCATACTGGCACTTATACCATTTAACATCTATACCAATGATCAACCAATTTAGCCCAGGCACAAGAAGTTTTATTTATGCAGATTTGTGTACCATTGCCCAAACTTACCTACTCTCTGGCCTCAGAGTAGCTATTTGTAAACAGCAAAACTTAAAAAACTGACTTGAATGCAAAATTGTGGAACAGGAAATCACCGACACACAGGTTGGATTATGTTAAGTATGGTCTCAGCAAAGACTCTGGATTCTTATCCCATTGCCTGGACTAGCTTTTATAACCCCTTTGTCTCAGTAGGATTTGTTTATTCTTTTTGATCCTGCCTACGCATCTTTCCCTGACTCAGCAGTACCCTTTTCCTATGCTATGTATTTAAATAACCATATTTCTCTCTGTTTAGTACCCCTGATCTCTGTAAGTCCATTCGTGGCATCTGATGAAGTAGGCTGTAGCCTATGAAAGCTCATGCCTCTGTGAATGAGTTACTCTCTCAGGTGCCACATTGCACTGCCTTCTTTATGTTCTTGTTTGTGTCAGGCTGAAAGCCAACATTAGGAGAGAGATTTTAGTATTCACTCTTTAAAAGTGTACAAAACACTTTTTATTTAAGTTGTCTCCCAAATAAAAACAGGGTATTCTGTAGGATTTATCCTATTAAGTGCCTTTTGCTGTGCCTTTTCTTTCATGATTTTAAAATCACAAGTTGCTTGTATCTTGGACCTGAAGATCAAAATAAATTATTTCAGTCATTATCACAAAGATCTCTTATTCTAATGTGGCTTCTTCTGGCTTGAAGTCTGAGGTCATCTTTCCTACTTCTGATGATCCCCTCTACATGATTGCTTGGAGCCACCTGCATAATTGGTATGTCAGGATGTGGCCAGGGTTGTGAATGGAGTCACGGGTGTTATCTAATGATTGCATGGCACTTTGGTGGCCCCTTTGCAGAGGTTGCAGCTAGTGGAATTTAGAGAGCTCTGGTTTTAATTTAAGTTGCCTCTGTGGTCTAACCAGCATTGAGCAGGCAGGGATCATGTAAAAGCAAAAGTAACTTCCTCATTGCTGTAAATTCTGATAGTACAAGTTTTGAATCTTTCCAGTTCATTACCAGCATCTAACTAAGTAAGCTCATGCCTCTCTGAACCAGTCAGTCTCTAAGGTGACACCCTGCTCAAAGGTCTCTAAAATGTCACTTTTGCCTTGCTAACCAGAGCCAGTAAAAGGTAAGACCTCTGTGAAGGTAGCACCTTCTGTTTCTAGTAGACTATACAGAATGAGGAAAAGGAATATAAAACTACTTCCTATTCTGTTAGCCAGGATTGAGGCACGTGAATTTGATTGTTCAGAAAAGGAAGTAGAACTTCTGTGGTCAAATTAACAGAAAGAAGTAAGGATTTGAGATTTTAATTTTAGGTGTCCTTATTTGGAGATGTTGGTATTGACTTTAAGAATCCCTTTGGCAATCTGAAGCACATCTATTAGTTGTTCTTTAAAGATATATCTTTTTTGCTGGAGACAAGATAAAGTCCTCACCCTTTTCTTAATATTAGACCATGGAATTGTGTCAAATATACACCTGTCTTATGCCGCCATTCTCACCAAGTGTCCAAGAATTAATACGTGATCCGGGACACTAGAGAATATTAAAGTCAGTCAGTTCCCTCTGAAGTGAAATAATCATTCCTTCTGATCTGTATTCTCACTCTCTGTTGGTGTATCTGAGTATCCTGTTAACTTTTTGTAATGCAGCCATATGATAGGCTAATGATTTCAAGGATTTTTTATAACCTCTAAATCCCTTCTCTTTTCAGAATTCCCTTTAATAATGGTTCCATATTTTGGGTTATTATTCCCAGACTTATTTTGCATTTTTATACTACGTGCATTTTCTATTAATTGACCAGAAAGATCCAGGGATGAATAAAATTGTAGGGCAACTTATTATTTGCTATATCTTATATTTAAGGACCACCAGCCCATTTGGATAGAGCACTTTTTAACTCTGCTTGGACAATGGATAAGTATACTCCTAACATGAATCATAAACAGCCTCATGAATCACTCCCAAGCCACCTTGGTTAGTCTAAAACATCTCCCATGCATGCGACTCCTAACTAGTACCTTTGTAATCCTTTATCATTACTTTTATCCCAAAGTATATTATTGATATAGTGCCAAAAATGTGTGTGCCTGGGTGTTTTGTAATTATCATTTTTCTTCCGACAGGTAAGAAATTTTCCCTACCGTAACATAATTTCATCCTTATTCTTTTTCCAGTTGAGAGAACACCTGGTTGCTGCCCTCTGTATACAGGACTTTCATGTTTTGTAGACTATAGGTATGATCATGGTTTCTCCTCATTTTCTAATCTAGACTAATACACTTTCCTCATATTATTTTACTTGCTGCATTTCTTGAGATTCACTCCTTGAAGTTGTTCAAAAACGTGGCTGTTTGTGAATGGAGGAGAATTACAGTATTTGTCTTTCACCTATTGCTGTGATTCTGTGGTGCCGTAAACTCCCAGACGGCATTTTTTTGTGGCCGTTGTACATGTATGTTAGTGTTTGTGGCCATTGTACATGTATGTGTTTCAGTGTTGTTGGCTAGATGTGTGTTGTTGCCTAGCCAGTATTTCTCTAGTTCTTCCTTTCTGTAGCTACTGGATTGGCCCTCACATCACTGAGGCATCTCTACACAGATGTTAATTTAGTTATGCATTTTATGTTCAATAATTTGCATTTACTATTTCTATATTTTAACAGCCACATACTCTATTTTAGTCCCATCTCTCGTATCCAAATCTTGTCTCATCCAGAAATTTAAGCAGTGTATAGGAGTGTTTCTTCTGTCTTCTATGTTAATGGAATTCACTGCACAGCTTTATGACTCCTTTTTGGATTATTTAGCCATTGGCTCTTTTCATCATTAATATAGTTTAACATGGGAGTGAGTAAGGATCCATTCACTTTGGTCAGAACAAACTTCAGCTCACGAGCGTTGAAAGAACATGGTGGAAAGCTCAGTTGCAGGATTGCAGAGTGTTGTTAGAAAGACTACTAAAAACAAAACTGTTAGTAAAATTTCTGAAACATACCCTCAGAGTCTTCGGAGCTCTGGTGTTTCTTCTTTATTGTTCTGCCTTATATTTTTCCATATGAGCCTTTGAGATATTAAGCTGTGACCGTTTCTCCTACTGAATATACTTTATGTTGAAAAATACAGACTTGTTAGCTGGTAGCTTCTGCACACCTGTTAAATATTCTATTGTAGCCCCAAGGTTTTTACAGAGAGCCCTTATATGGGTTTTGCTGCACACGTACAGCATGATTGCCTTACAAGATGTTTGGATAGGTGGAGAAATGCTTAAAATCTATATCAGGTTGTCTTAGTTATATAGCATAGTATAGCAGTTAACGACTTATAGCTTGCTAATAATGCATTTGTGCCTGAATGATTCCAGGTTTCACTTAATGTATAATATATTGGTTTTTGGCATGACACGGCTACCTTTGATCTTTGTAAATGACCCACAGTTAATTGTTTAACATATGAAACTGAACAGTAGGACGTCTCAAGGAGAGGAATAGATGTGATGTTACCTTGAAAAACCTGTAGAGCATTAACAGAGTTTATGTTTTGATGGGAATCTGTCCAAGGCACTGCATGGTATGTAGGCTATGTATTGATGGGAGTACATATAATGAAGAGCTGTTCTTCAAACATGGCAGGGAAATTACTACTTTCACAGTGAATAAAGCAGCCTAGACTCAATGAATAATATGCTGATGTTGCGCTCCTTTCTCTTCCAGTTTCATTTCAAAGTGGTAAGAATGGATTTTATGAACATTTTTAAGCAGTTAACTTGTTTGAAAGAGTTTTTGTACTCCCTGTATGAAGTATTTAATTATAAATGACAAGAAGTTTAATTATACAAAATGTATTTCAAATGCTTAATATGACTGAAAAGAGCTGATTTATTTGTGTTATTTCAGCAATAAAATGTGCACATATTTACTAGAAAGTACAACTTCTAATGGTTTATTTTAATGAAAATAGTGAATAAAAATAAGCCAAGGAAGAAATTAACTTAATTTGTTGGCAGTATAGTACATGTGTACAGTCTACCACACGAAACAGGATTATATGTTAATATACAGCTAAATCTGTCCTTGGATGAATATCGGTTCTGTAGTTTAACCTCCAACATATGGTTGTTCTGATTTCACAATTTTGTATATTCAGCATATTCATGCAGGGGTTGCTGTTCTCTCAAGGTTTTCTTTTGTTTCCTCTAACTGCCAGCAACCTGGGGGCTGTGGAAACCTTCTGTAGTTTTTGAACTGAAACTTTCTGAGAACTCTGCTTAGCAGAAAACTAGACATGGTCTTAAGAAAGGTGCACTGGACCAGGTCTTAGCAATTTCTAGAATTAGCATGCTGTCTGAAGAAATAAATGAGAATAAAGCAAGCAAGCAAACCTCAAGCTGGATTCATAAGGCTGCTGCTTCTGTTTAAATGTTTTGTTGTACTCATTCTGAAAATCAACATCATGAGACAACTATGAGACATCTTTGGTCCTTACCTGTACTGTTTCAGGAAGAATAAGTAATTTTTGCTAAGATAAACCCAGCTCTCAGCATTGAGTATAAAACTGGTGAAGTGTGCAGCAAGACTAAAGAGTATTTTGTATTTTAAAAGGGTTTTCCCCTTCTGGCATTTAATCAAACCACAGTCATTATGTAAATTTAATCACCTTGCAACACAGTAATAATTTTATTATCTTCTTATTTGACAGTGTTTATAGATAGCTTTAAAATGACTTTTCTAGGATAGACTTGAGTTAGAATATTCAAGTTAAATATTAGATTGCCTTCCTGCTCTGTTTCCTGTAGGTGCTATATAGGTGTGCAGATAATGGGCCAAATTCACCTTGACTGACTCATGCCAGAAATTTTAATGAGCAAGCTGTAAGAGCATTGGGTCTAATATTAGGCAGATTTTTAAATGTATGTATGTATGTATTATTGTGAGTCCCTTGTAGTTGACCATGACAGTGTTGTGGTACGGGTGGTCAAGGGCAGTGGGTATGCACATGACTCCATGAGAAGCACACTTTATGAATAATTTGAATGTGTACATTGGTTTGCTGTTATTGCTGCAGTTTTTGCTTTGTGTGGGTTTCTTCTTACCCAAAAGCACACTATTGTCAAAGTGGTTTATACCTTTGCACATCTTGGTGCTCTGCTGCACTGCTGCCTGTTTTCTGTCTGTTTGCCCAAAGAAGTTAATTAAAGGCACAGGCTCAAATGTGCCTTTATGATGTTTTAAAATCACTTCCTCCTTTGTTCTTACTTGCCTCTCCTACGTGTGGCATTGTTGGAATGTGGGACCGACAATGTTTCTGAGCAAGGTTGACTAGCATCCAAGTTCCTGGCAACACAAGTGGAAGGACCTGGGTGTGTCTCTGTGTGTCTGGATACAAAGAGAGTGTGAGACTTACAAAAAAAAATCAAATATAAAATATCCTTTTAGAAATTTGAAAATATTTTTCTGATGTTATTAGAGACACCTGGCCCAAGTGTTCCCAAAATCTGCAGCCAAGGCCTTGATCTACCAAGACTTTTACTAAACATTTAAGTATATGAATAATCTCTTTGCAGATAAATGGGAGTACTACTCTGATTAAGACAGAGTGCTTTAATGCTTTGCTAGTCAGGACCCAAGTCCCTATGTTCACTTGACAGCCACATGGTACAGTCAGAATAACACTTGGGTCTTATAGCACTTGTCATCAGTAGAGTTTATGGGCTTTTGTGGCATCAGTTTAAACAGAAAAACAGCAGACATATCAATTTTCACCTTTGAGTTTTATTCTTGTTGTAGCAGATAACTAGGGACCTACCTAAATCACGGCTGAAGTTCACAACACAGCAGTGCCCTGAATCTTGCTCTTTTTGCCATGTGCCCCACTTGCTGCTGAGTGACTGAGAGGAAATTAATGCTGTGCATTTTGCCTCTCGGCCACTCAGTGGTGGAGGAGGGATGCGCAGCAAAAAGAGCAAGATTAAAGGCTCCACTATGCGGCAAACTTCCACTGTGATTTAGGTAGTCTCTACAGATAACATTATGCCATTCATGCATTTTCATACCATTATTCAAGTTGCCATTATCAGAAAGCTGAGAAAATTTGATGGTTATTTAGCCATTAGCTCCTGTAGACATTCCTGCATTAATGAACAAGATGATAGCTGGTAGAGACATATTCGCATTTCATAGTTGCATTTATTTGAAAAAAATCCCTTTAAAATATTGCCAAAGTAAGGAGTGCAGCTAGGAGGGTGAAGGCCATTAGCTCTTGGAATAAGTTATGTCTTTAAAAATAAGCAATGTTTCCCAACATTTGTTTACCAACAAGCGTGGAGAACCAGATTTGTTTCAGTACCTGTTTTCTAGATGCCAAATAGTTTTCTCTTTTTTCCAAAAGTCTGTCTGTGGGATACGTATCTTGGAGAGAATAACCTAAGGAAGTTCAGCAGTGTAAGCACATCTGTAGTCACACACTTATGCGATGACTCTTGCTTGACCTGAATTGGAGAATTTGGGACATGAATTGTGGACATCATCCCAAAGGAATATCAATTAAGCCTTCTTATTGCACCACAATACTGTGTTTTCTATATGTACAGTGCTTTTAAGAAAACTTCCTTCAAGATGCTTACAAAATATTTTAGAGACGGTATCAATAATATATTTCATAACCCTCATTTGGGCTAGGGACAGAAGTTACATATAAACTGGTTTAAGTGATCAGAAACTCGTTTAAATCTGTAACAGAACAGAAGCTCAATGCATATAAACCAGTTTCAAAATTGAAACTAGTTTAAGATAAACTTGGTTGAAAGTAGTATCAGACTTATCTGATTTAGGTCAAACCGGTTTATGAAACTTACGTCCCAGACCCCTTCCTGGTTTAAGTTAAATCAGAGTCCCCCAGCATGCTTTTCAGCTCTGGGCTGGGCTGTGCTATCTGCTCCAGAGAGCAGGTCTGACCCTACCCCTCTGCTCCCTAGTGGGGGCAGTGAGGCCTGGCTCACTGTTCCCCCTGCCCAGGCAAACCCCAGCTGGGGTCTGAGGCAGGGAAAAGGGTTAAACTTCCCTTCACCTGAGTACAGAGCTGTCCTGCCCTGCTGGCTTGCTTACTGCTAGCTGCAACTGTGGACTACAATCCCAGAGGCACTTGGAAACAGGAAGAGGAAGTGAACACAGAGCCCATGCTGGCTATGTGCCAGACAGCTGTGCTTTAGTGCTCCTCAGCTTCTGGCTTGAGCCACTGCAGGCATGTGGCTGCATTTCCTGAATCACAAGTGAATGTCTGTTCATTTGCATATTGGTCTTACTGGTTCAACCTTTTCAGCTTAGACTAACCTGCAAAGACTGAATCAATTCAGCCTTGGGCTTTTTGACTGTCTGTACTTAGCCTTGAAGAGACAGGTTGCGTTAGTACCATGAATTAAACTTGCATATCTTAGAAAAGAAAATTCTCTCTCGTGTGTTAGAAAATTCTTGAAATTTTCTTAAAATAGCTTTCCTTATGCTAATAATGTAAGTTATCAAGTCATTACTACCTGTGGGCTAAATACAGCCGCTTCACCCCATTGGAAAAAGGAGATTCCAGGATTCTTTCCAGTTATATTTAGCATATATTTTGGGCTGGGCAGTTTTTGAAATATAGATCTTAAAGCCAGTGTATGAAGAACTATTGCCATACATGTGTTTCATACATATCAGATAAAATGTATATGTCTTGAGTAAAATGCAAAAACTGCATTATGCTAGATAAGTGCTTCTCAACCTTTCTAGACTCAAGGCATTCCTCATTAGATTCAAGGCACTCAAAAAATGCCAGCTCTTAGTTTCACTCAGTTTTTTACTATGGAAAAAAAATGGAGCAATTTTTTCTGTTTCAAAGAAAGCAGATCATAACAAGGCAGAATGTTTTTAATGCTATGGATTTTTATTCGAAATCTCTGAATTTATTTTATGAATTTTGCTTGCACCCCTAAGTGTGTAGAACCATGTGGCACCCTTGAAGAGATCTCAAGGCACTCCAGGGGACTGCAACACCCTGGTTGAGAATCACTGTACTAGATTATGTAATTGATTAATGTAATCTGGTTCATCACGATAGCCTGTATTCTAGGTGATTTAAAAGAGCAGTTGGCTGAAAAGAAAAGGGCTATCTTTTTTCCTTATCCTAAGCCATTTTAACTAAGCCTTCATATTTTTAAGTTTACCACATATAATGAATCCATGGATGCTCTTCTTATTCATAAAAATGTCTCTGTTATTACCCTGTATAAAATAATATATGAATTATAAACACACACACACACACACACACACACACACACACACACACATATGTATAATATATCAGAACATATACATATGTTAGAACAAGGCAGGTGTAATTGAGAAGTTCAGCTTGATGTGCCACTTCCATTTATCACTTCTTTCTGTCAATGTTAACAGGAGTTGGGAAGAACAGATACAGGGTATTGGGCAGCAGAGATTCAGTACGATTAAAACATCACCAAATTAGCCATCTCTCTCAAGCATTTACTTACTTGAGAGCTATTAGGAAAAAATGTATCATTAAACCAATTCTTGTAGCAGAGACATACTGCATAGAAAGAGTAGATGTCAGTGATATTAAGGACTGTTTTTGAAGAGGGTCTCCTCCAAATCTTCTTGATCAGAGAAGGGTGTTTGCATCCCAGGGTAGCATGGTTAAAGAGGAGTAACATTTGGGGTCCACCAGGGTTCCAGTTGTGATGCAGAGTTTATCCAAGTAAAGCGAGGAGAAGGGCCCTAAGTGGCATTATGGCTCAGGATGTAGCACTACCCATCTCTTTCAGAAACTTGTGGATATGAGTTCTAGATCAGGATTTGGCCAATACCAAGTGACGATGTTGGTACGGTGCAGTACCAGTTGCCATTGTTTTGATCTGATTATTTATGAGCTCCGTTCTATCTGTGTCTAGTGGCCGTTGTGGTGAACATGGAAAGTCTCAGGAATATTCATAAAGAGACTATTTCTGGTGTCCCATAAAACATTTGCTCTTCCAGAAACACAAGTGGAATACCCAAAACTGTGTGTTCTTAAATGCTTGTTTTGCATATACAGTTCCTGCACCCACAGTATTTGTCATAACGTTTATTAGGAGAGTGAAATGCACTATAAAAATTCTCTTCTGATAAATTTATGTCTTTCTCTCAGGTGTGGGCTATAGAATGAGTTGCAGTTTTTAACATCAAGGTGCCTGCCCCTCACCTTTACCTTTAGAGGCATTGTTGTTTCTACTCTGTTTGGCTTGCCTCTGGGAACAAAGAAATGCCACCCAACCAGCATGCTATTTATATTGTTCTTCATATTGAGATGAATGATTATGTTCTCAAAAGTTCGTTGTTATTTAACCTTCAAAATGTTCAGAATCCAATTTAAACATTCATGTAAAAATTGCTTTAAATAACATTTAAACAACCCAAATTTTGTTTTCTATGCATTGCCTTTTTGACATGCATTACATGCTTCATTAGTTTAAATATGTAATCTATATTGGCATCCTTAGGAATAATATCTTCAGGTATAAATTTACAACACCCACTCATATTTATTTATCAGAAAATGCCAGTTTATCACAAAGTGACATTTTCTTCGGGAAAGTCTGTCCCAGGTTTGACAAGAAGGGAGTTTCTGATTAAAATAAGAGTGAAACCATGACCCACTCCAAAATAGCTGATTGCCTGGTGGTTATTTACCTGGATGTGGGAGATCAGCATCTGGGGGAACGTTTGTTCACCAGAGCGCCCCAAGGGATGACGAGGTCGAATGGTCACAAACTACTTCAAGATCGTTTCAGGCTGGACATAAGGAAGAACTTCTTTACTGTCCGAGCCCCCAAGGTGTGGAACAGCCTGCCACCGGAGGTAGTTCAAGCGCCTTCATTGAACACCTTCAAGATGAAACTGGATGCTTACCTTGCTGGGATCCTATGACCCCAGCTGACTTCCTGCCCTTTGGGTGGGGGGCTGGACTCGATGATCTTCCGAGGTCCCTTCCAGCCCTGATGTCTATGAAATCAGTGTCTGCCTGTGTTAGACCAGTTTTTTGTGTCTCAGGGGAATACCTGGATTAATAGGGTATTCGGCTGTTCTGGAGCTATCTCTCTCCTATTGGGGCCATTCCACTATGTGTAAATAATATAAAATAATCTTAGGAGCAGCATCTTAAACTTTGGTCCCCCTTGATCCAGGTGACTGTCCAAATCAGGGGTGTCAAACATACTGTTTGTGAGCTGGCTCCAGCCCTTAGAACTCCACAGTCTGGGCACCAGTGCTGCCCCATTGACCCACATGCTGCACTGGACCAGTCCTGTAGTGTTCACTGGGGGCCAGGTCCCAGGCTGCACCACCTGCAGCACTCACTGCTGGAGTTGGGTCCCAGACCAGCTTGGGCAGGTGCTGCATGCACTGGATTGGGCATGCAGGCAGGGGGTCAGTGGGCCTGGTCCAGCCCATAGACTGACCCTTTGCTACTCATCTGACCCATGGAGCCAGATGAGTTTGAGACCCCAGTCCAAACCATTGGGCTGTTTAGTATTCTGGGGCATAAGAACATGAAAGCTACTACTTTTGGGGGAGAAAAATCTGGGGTCAGTGTCCCAGAGGTTTCACAGACCTCTGGAACTGGAAGTCATTTATACATGTTCTAATTCTGACTAGTGGAACTCTCCTTGGACATGCTGGCCAGCCTGAAATCTGGGACTGTCCCGGAAAATTAGGGATAGATGGTCCCTTCCATAAAAATCTCTTGAGGGACTTTTCAGGATTCTTTCTGATGAAACTAGGACCTTTTTTGGAAATCTTGAAACCCTTCTTGGAAGAAGAAATCTGTTTGACATCAGCTTTAAACACCCGATCACAGGCAATAAGATCCAGCCGTCACATGGAAAAAAAAAATTACTCAGCGCTTTCTGTTTTGTTAGGGTGGGGTAAATGGGTTAAATTGCAATACACTTCAGCCCTTCTCTTTCTCAGTAAGGATTTTCAGGTTGTAGCTGTCTTTGGTACTTTACTACTTACCAGCATACAGTGAAAAAGTTTCCAGATGTAGGTGTAACATGAAGGTAAAAAAAGACAAAATTACTTTTCAAGGCAGAATCCAGCAACACTGGACATTAGTGTCCTACAGAATTGGAGCAGGGTCATGATTACTAAAATGTCTGTGGTGTGCTTTGGAAAATGAGGGAGAACAGGACGTAAGTATTATATATTTCTTTAAAAAATAATGGTCACATTAAAGTAACATCTGTTTGTTTTCCAGTTGTTGGAAGTAGTTGGTTAATTTATATCACCACATAGTAAAATGTATTGCAGAGCACCAGACCGTGTCTCCTGTATTAACTCTGACTTACTGACTGTCTGTCTAGAGTAATTGAACATTTATCATTTTACCCCCGAAATATTAAAGAACAGGTTATTATTTCTTGCTTAACTTAAATTAATAATTTACTCGGGTTTTACATTACCTAGTTATTTTAATACACCTGTGTAGTTACCGTTTCACTGACCAGCAATTCATGAAGTTTAAAACTTCCAGAGTCATTTTTCACCAAAATTCCTATTTTAATCTATCAGTAAATATTCCCAAACCATGGATAAAAAAAATGCAATAATCCAAATGCCTCTTTTCTCTAAATTGTTAATGCCCTTCCACAGAACTAGTAAAAAATCTCTCCCTTCGTCCTTGTTCACTGAGGCATTTATTTTTTTCTATGCTGTGACTGCATAATGAGGGCCTGCTGAGACAGTATGCGTAATGCATACTTGTATGCATCAAAACCACGGGAGCTTAGACTTTAATCATAGGGCTCTGTTTACAGAGGAAAAAGGAGTTATATGGGTGTTTCCACAGTTTTATTGTGGAATTTTCCTTGGAAGCTGGGATATGCATTGCATATCTTTATTTAAAAAAAATCCCCATGGAACCTGGTTTTGCTGCATAATAGCATGACTGGCTATGAACAAATAAAATAAAAACACCTAAAATGTAAATATGATTTTGGAGGAAAAGGACAATAACCTTTTTGCAGGAAAGTATCAAGTATCTATTTCAAGAAACCATTTGTTCTTCATTGATTATTTAGCTGCGTGTACTCACTGTTTAGCTTTAATAGTTTGCATTGAATGGGCATTTAGCACCTTGCACTACTTGGATTCTTCGGCCCCAATATTAACCACTCCTCTTCAGAAGCAGAGCTGCTGACATGGCAGAATCTTTGTGGGTGCATTAAGCTTTGGGTTGGTTGCCAGGAGATTTCCAGGCAGCCCATTCAGCCATGAAACTCCACTCCTTCCGTGAGTCCACACTAATGCTGTTTTGGTAGGGAGACCTAACTGGGCTCCCTGGTACTTATCTTGCTGATGTGAGGTGCAAGGACTGGAGAAGCAGAGCCCAGTTTAGGGTTCACAGGCAGATGAGAAGACACCCTCTTCACCTTTTTACTATGGCATTTTTGAGGAGGTAGGCAAGTTATTTAGGGTTGAACAGGCATTGGAGGTAAGGGTTAATCTTTCCCCATATATTACAGCAGTCAATTGGTGAACAGCATCAAGAAGAGCCCCTCAGCTTGGGATTTAGCCCTATTTGTAAGTTTGTCACAATAGAAGCCTTAATTCATCCTTCTTTCCCCTTGATTTTTTTTTACCTTGTTTTCTTTTCAGCCAGATCTCGTTAATGCTTTAGAGCAAGTTGTGCATATATGCATTAAAACATAATTAAGATTTCATTAAGATGCCAAAGGATGCTTACTCTTTGTAAACATCAGCTTATTCATAGATGCTAGGGTCGGAAGGGATCTCAATAGATCATCGAGTCCGACCCCCTGCATAGGCAGGAAAGTGTGCTGGGTTCAGATGACCCCAGCTAGATGGTTATCTAACCTCCTCTTGAAGACCCCCAGGGTCAGGGAGAGCACCACCGCCCTTGGGAGCCCGTTCCAGACCTTGGCCACTCGAACTGTGAAGAAGTTCTTCCTAATGTCCAGTCTAATTCTGCTCTCTGCTAGCTTGTGGCCATTATTTCTTGTAACCCCCGGGGGCGCCTTGGTGAATAAAACCTCCCCAATTCCCTTCTGTGCCCCCATGATGAACTTATAGCCAGCCACAAGGTCGCCTCTCAACCTTCTCTTGCGGAGGCTGAAGAGGTCCAGGTCCCCCAGTCTCTCCTCATAGGGCTTGGCCTGCAAGCCCTTAACCATACGAGTGGCCCTTCTCTGGACCCGCTCCAGGCTATCCACATCCCTCTTGAAGTGTGGCGCCCAAAACTGCACACAGTATTCCACCTGCAGTCTGACCAGCGCCCGATAGAGGGGAAGTATCACCTCCTTGGATCTGTTCGTCATGCATCTGCTGATGCACGATAAAGTGCCAAAGTGCCAAATGCTGGACATTTTTCCTCCCTAGGTGCAGCACTTTGAATTTCTTCTTGTTGAATTGCATTCTGTTGTTTTCCGCCATATGTCCAACCTGTCCAGGTCTGCTTGTAGTTGTTCCCTGCCCCCTGGCGTGTCCACTTCTCCCCACACTTTTGTGTCATCTGCAAACTTGGACAGAGTACA
>NW_005842112.1:726942-759939 GCF_000455745.1 Alligator sinensis | reverse complement strand
AGAGCTGCCTCAGGAGCCCCGAGTCTAGTTCTTCCCCTTGATGTGGGGTTCTGTAGCAGACCCCTACCACCAAATCCCTTTCTCCTTGCCCCCCATGTAGCTTAACCCACAATCCTTCTACTTTCTCCTCCTGCGATTCCGTCTTGATGAGGGTCGAAGTATATTGCTCATTGACATAGAGCGCAACCCCTCCCCCTTTCTTCCCCACCTTGTCCTTTCTGTACAGCCTATAACCTTCAATATGTACTGCCCAGTTGTGGGAAGAATCCCACCAGGTTTCAGATAGCCCTACTAAATCGTAGATGTTTTCTGCAAGCAGGAGTGCTAGTTCATCCTGCTTGTTCCCCATGCTCCTAGCATTAGTATATAGGCACTTGAGCCCTGTGACTGGTGCCTTTTTTGCCCCCCAGCTCCGATTCCCAAAGGGCCCCTATTTGCTTACTTATTGCTTACCTGTGCTGTATTGCTGGCTGCCCCATGGATTGCAGGTTCCCGATTGTTCTCCTTCTTCAGGCTGGGTTGTCCTTGTGGGTGCCACATGGTTTGGTGGTCCACGGCTCCCCCCCGCCCTCATCTTTCCCCTCCCCTCGACGAGCCTAGTTTAAAGCCCGCCGGAGGAGATCAGCCAACCTAGAAGAGAACACACGTTTACCTTTGGGGGAGAGGTGAAGCCAATCCCAACTGAGCATGTCCCTCGTCGTGATGTGCGGGTTGTTATCCAGGAAGCCAAAGCCTGCCTTGAGACACCATTGCCGAAGCCGCCAGTTGGTCTCTTGTAAAGATCCTGGAAGATGAGTGGACCTTCATATCATTGCTGCAATTTACAGGCTTCTGGATCTCCCTGAATTTGTAGGTGTATAAAATCTACATTATTTAAAAAAAACCCCAAACCCCACCATGATGCCAAAATATTACCTTATTTCACATATTTATATATTCCAAGATGTGGACTCTGCATTGTTCCAAAGCTCTTGTACCAGTGCATATTAATCCTGATAAGTGCACCTGTTTCTGAAAGCAAACATTGAATATATGCAATCTGAAGAGCTGAATATCATATCATGTCTGCAGGAAAATAATTCCCTGAATCATCCAGCCACAGCAACAAGACTTTATTTTAGCTTTTGTAAAGTCTTTTGAGCTCTGACAGAACAAGGAGCAATCGTCTCAAGTTGCAGCAAGGAAAGTTTAGATTAGATATTAGGAAGGATTTTCTCACTAGGAGGGAGACACTGGAACAGGTTATCCAGAGAGGTGGTGGAAGCTCCATCCTTGGATGTTTTCAAAACCCAGCTAGAAAAAGCCTTGGCTGGGATGATCTAGTTGGGGTGGTCACGTTTGGAGCAGGGGGCTGGACTAGATGGCCTCTTGAGTTCCCTTTCAGCCCTAACTTTCTATGATTCTGCCAAGAGCTAAACTCCACTCCCGCCATGCCCAATTACTCTAAAGCAGTTTGTCTAATTAAGCTTGGGGCAACTGGTACAGTTTTTCAGCCATTTCCCTAAATACAGTATAGATTTCCTGCCTTTTGAAAAAGATATTACTGGGGCATTTAATTAGGATAGACCTGGAACACAGTCCGTAACTACTTCCTGTACAGATGAGACAAGTTATAGAATTAAACCTCTAGGGTCATCTAGACTAACCCCCTGCACAAACACAGGAGCTAGTCCTATATAACCCCAGACAGATGCCCCCATCCAGCCTTATCTGGAAAACCTCCGGTGAAGGAGACTCCATAACTTCCCAGGGCAACTTGTTGCAGTTTCCTACTCTTTTGACAGTAAGAAAGTTTTTCTTTTTATGTAATCTAAATCTGCTTTGCTGCATTTTAAGCCCATTTCTTTGTGTCCTGTTTCCTGTAGCAAGGGCAAGACATATTTCTCCTTTATGGCAGTCTTTCAAATGTTTGAAAACTGCTATCATGTCCCCCCTTAGTCCCCCTTAGCCTTTTCATGGAATAACCACTAAGAGGCCATTTTGAGCTGATAATGTCAAAGATAATTATTTCTAGGTAGTATTTAAGGCCTGGATCACTGTAATAAATTCATTTCCCCCTCTTGGATGACAGCCATATTGCCTACAAAGTTCAAAATATAAAATAAATAACTAAAGAAATAATCAAAATTAAGTGTTTTCAATTTGCATGCTCACCCTAGCATGGAGAGATGACAGCTTGTGACAGAGTTTGTGTGTGTGCAAATTTAAATGCAGTTAAACAACAAAGACTTTTTAGGAATGGGGTTTTTTTTCCCCCTAAAAATATACAGTGAATGTATTAAATAGTAACATCAGACTATTTCAGTCAAATCAGCCTTGACAATCAGAGCCATTTTGACAAGTAATGTATTTTTTTTTTCTTCTGACATATATTATAGATTGCCAAAGCAGTACTCTAACTCAAAACAAATCAGAGAGGCATACGTTTGCTACTAAGTGGCCCAGACCATCACCAATTAGACTCATACTGGTACTGTATAAAATCTGGGTATAATCACAAGGGAATGTGGGTATAAACTTTTTGTTTCAGACATCCAGCATTAATGATATTTAAAAGAATTTCGTGCCTTTGCTCTTATTATTTCACAATTAACATGTTTGTTACATTAAAATAAAGCCTAACACACTATCCAAGTACCCTGTTCACTCCGTGTCTTTGTAGGGGAAAGGGCTGGGTGGGGGGGAATCTTGTTCATTGCTTGACTGTAAGGTACAGCTTTTAAGGAAGCCACATACTAAACTTTTGAATGGAAAAATTGACCCAAGTCAAATTGTTCAAGCCCTGACTTTTTCCTAATTAATAATGTACCAGATTCATTAAGGCTTACTTATTCTGTGTCTAAAGGTATAACAAATTAATGTTAATGTTGCTATGAAACCATAATCATTTGAATCCCTGAAGTAATTTCTATTGCTCCATGGTATTACTTGAGCTGTCAGTTTAATAACAAGAGTGCTGCAGTGGATGCCAGCTGAAAACTTTTGCAGCTGAATAACAGCTCCAATTGTTTGTTTAATCAAATGACTGCCTAAGCTCTCAGCCCGTGTCTTTTAGAGCAGTTGGTTTCCATTAGCCTGTTTCATATCTCTGAGGTTCTTGTATAACTTCAGTTGAAAACAAGTTACAAATGCCGCTGTTTTTGGAGGCTAGGAAATAGTTATTTTATATGAAAAGAGGCCTCTCACATAGATTGAGAGGATAAAAGCATGAATGTTCACAGAGATATACTGCTGGGAGCAGAGCAGTAATAAAAACTGCAATGATAGCATTCCAACAATGTAAAAATAAAAGAAACAATTCTTGAACACCTTTAAGATGTATTTGACTCTGCTTTGCTTTAGGGATTAAAGAAACATCCTCGTGATTTGTGCACAGTCCTATGTTCACTGTATAAAAGCTTTCTCTGTAATTTATGCACTGTCATTTTGCAAGGAACACCCAGTGGAGCAGCATTGCACAAATGTGTTTTGATTACTTTTTGAGGAAAAAAAACATGGAAAAATGGATCTCACAATCACATTTTTTATGTAAATTAATCACCCCTGGAGATGCCTCTTTGAATTTTTAATAATTTTAATATAAAATCCTTTTCATGGTTACTATAATGGATGAATGAACCCATTGTCAAATACTGCATTCAGTGATAATTTGATGTCCATTAAATGTGTGTGTCATCACATAACATGAAATGCAAAAAGCTAATGCATCTATTTAGCACTTAAGCATATTGTCCAAGGATGACATTTTTATTTGCATGGAAACGAAGTTTGAGAACTGACCACTTATGCTGTGCCTTCCTGTGCTTGTAGAACACTCTTTAATAAGGAAAGAGCATGTGGAATTTGGCAGCCTGTCCCTAAACCATGCGATAAAGCTCGTACATAAACAACAATATCCTGTGGTCCTTAGGATCACATTAGCTGACTTTTATACTGCCACTGGATAGAAATGCACAATCTGGCTGCTTTTCAGAGCTCATGTTTGAGATTCCAGGAATATTGTAGTAGACCACTTCAAAGGTTATTATTCATCATCAGCAAACCTTTTGACTATTTACTCACTCTTGATCTTCACTCTTCTACCTTGACAAATGCTTTCAAATCACAGAAGAGTGTACACCCTCTAAAGAAGGAATTCTGTGCTCAAAGCACAGGTTCATTAAAGAAACCAGCCTTCTGCAACTGGGAGTTGTGGTTCTTCTTGGGGTAACACAGAACACAGAGGGAGGCACTTGCTGACTCTTGGCAAGGAGGGATTATATTAATATTGCATATCTATGCCTCTGGGCCTGTGCCTTTGGGTTCTGTTATCATATCATATGGTAATTATTCCCGAAGTATCATATCTGCAGGATTAGATTGACTGTTTATAATATTACTTAGCATATATGTAGTAATTTATAAATATTAACTAATTGACAGACACCTCTGTAAGAGGTGTATATATGTCTTTAAGCCTATCATATTGATGGGGAAATTGAGGCGCAGAGAGGTGAAGTGATTTGTCCAAAGCTACCCAGCAGTAGTGCCAATGTTCAATCCTTCAGCCCACATTTCTTCCCACACTGGGAATTCAACAGCTGCATTGCTTATCCCTATGTTCCCATCCTCTTCCTGTGTTCTTGCCTGACTCTGGCTGTAGCTATTGTTCAGAAGCAGAGTAGATATGCACCTTTATAGACTCACACACACACACACACACACACACACACACACACACACACACACACACACACACACACACACACACACACACACACACACACACACACACCTATATATAATACTATATATGGGCTAACAAAAGATATCACAAAAGAACCCTTGCTGTGTGTGTATGCATGTCGGTGTGTGCTTGTGTGTGCATGTGTGCAGAGATGAGATAGCTGACCTTAAATGGAAAGAAAGTTGTGCAGGGCACGTGTTCACAATGCTTTGCCTATCCTACTGGATAGTTGCTCCTGGATTACAATGTAGATGGGGGACGATGATAAGTGTTTATAGCTGGATGACGATATGTAGAATCCTCGCACCTCTTTGACCCCAATTAGTCAGCATATAGGGTAGACATTGTGCAAATTACTCGCCCGGAGGTGGACTGAGATGAAGATCTCAGTGTCAAAGGAATGTTGGCTGTCCCCAGTACCACTGGTTAGTATTCCTGTTGCAGTGTAACAGAAGGATGGTCCTGCATGGAGATAGGTGAAGTTGTTCTTGAGTGGTTGCACTCCATTCCTGTTGAGAGATCTGAGAGGTGCATGCTGGGCAGTTTCTTACTTGCAGCTGTAATTGGCAGAAACACTTGAGTTGATATTCCCATAGGTTAAAGGGGGAATGACACCATTCACTTTTCCGTTTGGCATAATGAAGACTTAATTTGTTATCTTTAAGGGTGCATTGCAAGGCTCATATATTATCTCATGTTTTTCAGGTCACAGACTGTGGGCTTGTGGCTAAGAGGTGACAATGTTCATGTTGGGTTCTGTTGGAGTAACTCTTCCTTTTCTTTTCTTTTTTGTTAACTAGTGTATAGCATGCAGTGAGCTGAATGGTATGACTCCTTTGCATTAAGGATATTTTACCTCGTTGCATTTATATTTTACAGTGTTGTTTAGATCTTCAGTATTAGTGGTTAATTCATTAAAAAATAAATAATAGTGCTCAACAGGCAGTTGCAGGTGACACATGTTTAAATGGTGGATGGTTAAAACAGTAAGGATGACATTCTTACTGACCTGAATTTTTATCCCCAAACTCAAATTGTGTTTCTTTTGTTTTTAAGGTTTGAAAATGTTACTGTACCTGTTTTGTATGTAATTTTATGTTAGGCTTGCTTTCTGGCTGGGGAGGAGGGATTATGAGAGAGAGAGAGAGTGCCAAAAAAATACAAGAGTAGTTGAAAAGTTTGTTACAACTTTTTATACATTATTTTTTACTGAAGCCTGGAAGGACTGGATATTTTCTAGCCTGAATTTGGCTTCAGAAAGGTTTGAAGAAACTCAAAAGGCTCAAACCATTATCCCAGTGATGTCAATTCTAGTTTGCACATTTATTGACACCCTTGGATGTTTATAGAAATCAAACTACTGAACTATTTGGTGTTTGTCCAGCACTGGTCTCAGTGGGCACTGACAGAAATGACATTTGTGACTCAACTGGCTTCTTGAAAGCGCTGTACAACCATGCCCTGACAGAAGTTCACAGCTGCAGAGTGCTTTAACAGTGCCCAATCACATGACAAATTAACCTTCATGTAATGAGGGTTCAGATGAAGGTGCTCCAAAATGGAGTGTCTTCATTAACCTCTCTGTCTGTCTTTGCATGCGATCAGGGCTGGGCTGATACAGGCTAGCCCCATCCCTAGTGCTATCCGCAGGAAGGGAGGGAGTTCTGCCCTCCCCACCTCCTCCTCCAGCTCAGGCTGGGTAAATCTCAGCCTGGAGCTCCCTCCTCTCTCTTCTTCCCCCTCCCATCCTGCAGACAGCACCAGAGCTGGGGAGGGGGCAGGACTAAGGGAGAGTGGCTGCAGACAGGCAGCTCCTTCTGGATTGACTCCAAAGTCGAACTCAATCCCCCACCCCCTCAACCCAATAGCAAACAACTTTTGGGTTGGGGGGAGTCACTCTAACTCACGACGCTTTTTGTGAGTTAGTGAGGAGCTGCACTTTTGTCAGCGCCCAGTATCAGCTGGCACAGCTGTCCTTGCATAATGAACTAGTTTTGAAATGTACTGTGCCTTTAAATAATGTCAGATAATATTCTGAGTATATGCAGTATCTCAAGCTACTTTACAGCCATTAAAATATACATTATTTTCAGAGGTGAAATGCTATAGTTATTAACAGCAGCGTGCCCAGAACCTGCAAAACAGTTTAGGTCAGGAAAAGAAGTATATACCATATCCCATTGAAAATGTCCTGAGAAATTAGGTAGGCATATTGTAGGAACCTGAGTTGGAATTCTTTCAGGGCATCAAAGTTAATACTGCTGCTTTTTCAAAAATTGCCTTGGAATCTTCTGATAACTTTTCTATAGTCTAGTTCTTCAGTTAGATAGTCAGCATCAAGTTTTGAAAGAGCTGTAATCTCTGTCAAAGAAAGTAGTTCTCATATTAATATACAGTTAACAAGGCACTCAATTTTAATGGAATCTCCATTAGCAGTTTTGTGGATATCATGTTAATTCCATTTACATGGCAAGACAAAGTAATTGTTAAATGCAAAAAGGATATTATCTTTCTGTTGCTTACAGTTCTTCACATGGTAGTGTTGCAGGTTGTGTGTAAAGATTTAAACAAATAAATGGTGCTTTTTCTTGCTTTCAAGCCTATGTACCCTGTTACACATTTAATATGAATCATGAACAGAATTGCTAATTAATATACAATAGAATATTGAAAAGTGAAGATACTTTACCTATTTGAAATATAGCTAATCATAATGCTTAATAAGAGGTTTAATTTCCTTTTTTACTTTTAGGCAGTGTTTTGGCAGCATTCTTCATATTATTCTGTTTGAACTAAAGAAAATTACAATAAACTGTGCACTTATAACAGCACTTATTTCATTCTGCTTTTTCCTTTCACTGTCTTTAGAGCAGGACATGTTTGTTGCTTGCTTTCATTTTTCACATGAAGAGCAGATGTTTCTAAATTAGATTTAATTCATTGTCTTAAACCTTGAAAGCTGGGTATTTCTACTGAAGGCCCCTTATCATCAAAGGCTTATTATAAAATGTAGGAGGGATGGCAGTTAATCTCCCCATTTATAGACTTATTTGTCTATTACATTCTCTATTTCTTTCTACTACTTTGATCATGTCCTGCTTGGTTAGTTCTAAGATAAAGGAGGAACAGATATTCTTACCACAGTTCTCCATCTCTAGAAAGCCTTTTCTCAGTTACCCACTTGTGAACAACCCCTTTTATTAATTCGATTTTTAGAGGCTCTATTCTGAGAATTGGTCTTTTTTTTTTTTAACATCAATTTTATATATTTTTCCAGCTATGAATTAACTTGCATAAACATGCAAGTGTATCCCTTACATAGTTTACATGAAAAACATGACATGGGAAAAATGTACTAGTATGGTTGTTTCGCTATAGACTTGAGTATGGATTCCTCACGTAGGGAGCATATCTCTCTCTCAGAAGCATGTATTAAATTTGTGTGCGCACTTTTTTGGTGTTTGAAAACAAAGTGGTGTCCCTCTCCACATCTGAGGGTTTTGGTATAGGATGGTAAGCAGTTGGTATAGAAGCAGTTCTTAAGCAGTAGTTTCTGCTATTTTATGGGCCTAAAGTGCTGTTGATTTTTTGCGTTCTCTGGGGCATAAGGATTTTCATAGATTTCATAGACATTAGGGCTGGAAGGGACCTCAGAAGATCTTCAGGTCCAGCCCCCTGCCCCAGGGGCATGAAGTCAGCTAGGGTCAAAGGATCCCACCAAGAGAAGTATCCAAACATCTCTTAAAAGAGTCCAGAGGAGGTGCTTGCACCACCTCTGGAGGCAGTCTATTCCAGGCCTTGGGGACTCAAACAGTAAAGAAGTTTTTCATAGATTTCATAGACGTAAGGGCTGGAAGGGACCTTGAAGATCATCAAGTCCAGTCCCCTGCCCCAAGGGCAGGAAGTCAGCTAGGGTCAAAGGATCCCAGCAAGATGAGTATCCAAGTGATTCTTGAATGAGTCCAGAGTAAGTGCCTGCACCACTTCTGGAAGGAGTCTATTCCAGGCCTTGGGGGCTTGGACAGGAAAGAAATTTTTTCTTATGTCCAGCCTAAAACAGTCTTGGAGGAGTTTATGACCATTGGTTCTAGTTTTTCCTTGGGGTGCTCTGGTGAACAGATGTTCTCCCAGGTCCTGATGTACACCCCTTATATACTTATAAGCAGCCACCAGGTCCCCACTGAGCCTGCGCTTTTCCCGGCTGAAGAGTCCCATGGCTCTCAACCTTTCTTCATAAGGCCTGTTTTCCTGCCCTCTGATTAATCAAGCTGACTTGCTAAGATGCAATCAAGGAATGACAAGAGCTCTAAACAAAAGTGTTGGTGCAGGCAGGGTTTGAATTGTCGCCAGGGGGGGGTCTCAAGTCCCCCATAAGAGATGAGAGCCCCCTCCCCCCACTGCAATCTGATCAGCACCCCTTTCCAACCCCCCCACCTCCCTACAATAGCCCAGAGCCCATGCGCCACCACACACAGCCCCTGGTTCAGTGTTCCCTCTAAGCTGTGCATATGTGCAGCCGCGCACAAGTAAAAGTCTTGCCATGCACAAACTTTTTAAGGCCACGCACCCTCCGAGATAGGAGCTAGGCTGCGGTGTGGGACAGTTACCGAAGATAAGATCCACCCGGGGGCAGGGTGGGGACGGGTGACTGGGGTGGGCTCCGGGGAACTCCTCCGCTCCGCTCCCCTGCATCGCCTTGGGAAGCGAGGAGGCACATGGCGTTAGGGCTGGAGAGTGGAACAGTTCCCCAGAGCCAGCGGATCCCATGGAGCAGTTCCCTGGAGCCCGCCCCAGCCCCCACCTCCAGCCCCATTTCTGTCCCTGTCCCCATCCTTGCCTCACCTCAGGGAGGAGCCGCTACCTGCTCCGGGTGAGGAGTGAGGAGCTCACCTTCGGTAAGTGTCCCATGATGGCCCTGGTGCCTCCCTTCAGTTCTGTTAATTGATGGCTGGGCCACAGCACTCCACTGCGCTGCTCTGGGCAGGTGTCAGCATGGAGAAGGGTGGCAGCTGAACCCTGCCTGCTCCCACCCAGACTCTTACTTTGGGACACTTACCGGTGGACTGCACCACGCTGAAAGGGGGAGGTGGGACCGAAGTGGCATGCTCACGGACCACTACTCCTTAGAGGGAACATTGCCCTGGTCCATCTCGTGCTTTTCTAAGCAGCCCAGGTGGAAGCAGCTCCTTCCAGTTGCCACTTGCATTGGCCCTAGCCCCACAGCACTGGCAGGGACCCGTGTGCACAGCCCCGACCCCATCCATTTTTTTTTTTTTTTTTTTTTTTGCAAAGCCCCCCCAAGAGTCAAAGTATAGTTTGAACCCTGGGTGCACATGCTCTAATCCTAACAAAAGGAGATCAGTGTGCATAACTACCCTTACCTCGATCTGTAGGCTCAGATCCCATAACAGAGAGAGACAAAAAGTACACCTTGGTGTGCTAGGCCAGAAGTGCCATTGACAAAAATAGGATATATGAATAATATGAAGTATATATACATACCTGTACATAAACCTTGTTTAGCATTGGACATCTATCTGCTATAGTATACCACAGTAGAGAACTTTTTAAAAAACATTTTCTCCTGAATTGTTCCCTCTCCGTCTCCTGCCATGGCTCGTAAGACATTCAAATTAGTACATCAAGACTGGCACTGAGTAGGCACTTAAGTATTTTAAAAAATTCTACATTTTGTTGTTTAATGTTTTGCATTAAAAATGAGCTGCAAAGAGGAAGAATTAAGGAATCTGTTTGCTTTTCTGGCTTATAAAATATGATAAGTGTATGCAAAATTCAGGTTTTTGTAGCTCATGTGCCCCTTATTCAGTCTGAGCACCAAACATTGTTTCTGATATTCTGATATTGGGCCCAAGTAGACAATGACAGGACTGGCAGAGTGGTGCTTTTAAGATGAAAAATAATTTTTCACACCTTTTTACTTTAAGTAAGCACAAATAGATCGAAGTTCACTATTTCAAAAATTCTTTGTAGGGCTTTTTAAATTCAACTTAAATGCCTCCTGCTTTTTCTTCACCCTGCAGGGCTTCACCATGTTGTAAATCTGGCTTTGGCTATGCTGTCCTGGGCAGCCCCACTAGTATAGTGCATTATATGTTTCTGTTTCTCTCCTGATCTTTCAGCTGCCCTCTCTAGCCTCCAAACACCATCTGTGCAGAGATGATGTGGTCAGAGCAGTAGGTCATTTAAAAAAAAAACAAAAACCACCTACCCTCTCTAGGACACCCAAACTCCAGCATAAACATAAGGAAATTTGATCTCCTCAACCACCTGGGAACCAGCAAGCCTGAGCTGATCATCAGCAGGCAAACTTTTTTTCTCAGGCCAATCTTTATACAGGGATTGGCTGCTATTGTCTAATTGAAGTTCCCCTTTCCACCAACAAGTTTATTCTCTTCCTTGCCCAACCGCTAGTCCTTTTTCAGGTCCTCTATAGAAACTTGATGCCCACCATATCTGTTATCACAGGGCAATGTTAATTAGGGCCCTGCTACGCATTCAGATTTAAAGGTGGGTAGAAACAAGCTATAGAGTTTTTGCACATTTTCAAGCACTAACTTTATATCTGGTTGGCTCTTTTTATAACCGGATAGTCATTTTTATCATATGATAATTATTTTACACATATGGCTTGTTTAAATTTATGGCACAATTAACCAGTTAATTGTGTGAAAATTACTTTGCATTTGTGGAAGTTTTACTTTACACATGGAGCTGGTCTAAATTTATTGTGCAATTAACCAGTTAATTGTGCAATATATGTAACATAGCAGGGTACTCAACCTATTAACTCTTTCCTAACTTGTGTGATGGGATGCACAAACCCTGCATTATGTCACTGCAAAATTATACCATTGAGTGCCAAAGAAAGTGAATATTATGAAAAACAGTTTAATAACCTTCTTCGCATTCCACTGGAATCTCACACTCGCAATCATCCTTGCACAATCTGCATAATCACCTATGTACAAGTATAACGAATATATCCCACTGAAGTCTAACTTAGAAAAGTCCATCTAGGAATGAGACCTTTGCTTCATATAAACAAAGGCTTGAAAACAAACTCCACAGAGATGCATTCAAGCTTCTGTAAATACATTTTCACTATCTCCAAATTAACTTCATCACGGTGTCTAGGTTTGCCTTTTCTCTAAAATTTCTTCTTTTGCTGCTACTGGCAGAAGTGAACTGGTAGGAAATTTGGAGCATAAAGGGGTAAAAGACTCAGATTATGTGGTCCTGCTGTTATGTATCCAAAGGATATCAGAATTGTCTAATATATTGTCCTGTCCCAGTACAGTCGCATGTGATTGAAATGAGGGATATTATAGCCCCCAGTCCAGAGACTCTCCAACTGAATACAAAGCAAATACCACCTTGTTTGTTGCTTACTGCACTGCCTTTAGAATTATAGACAGTTAGAATAAATCATTCTAACTGTCTCTAATCAAAATAATTAAAATGCACAAGTGTAACATTTTTGTGGAGCCTATAATTTTATCTTTTCTCATTTCTGTTAAAAATCAGAATGATCAGAGTCCAGTCGTGGTTCAGATGCGCAAGGGCAGCTACAAAAGTGCTCTTCTGCAGAATTACAGTTTCTTGCGTTTTAGATTTCTAACCATGTCAGCCTGACCTCTGGGGATCTCTGTGTAACACCTGGACTGCATTTGGGTTGTGTGGATCATGGGATAACTGTAAAGGGCAATGTACTGCCCTGTGAGTCGGTTGTGCTTGACTCACTGAAGTAGTCTGTTCTTAATGTGACAAAGGCAAGAGTACCTGTGGCAAGAGCTTGGAGGCATAGGGAGAGCGAGAGATAAAGATAACGGAGAAGAAAAGAATAGAAGTATCCAGGGATAGCAAGCAGCATGTTGGAGGGAAAGAATTCAAAATCAGAGACAACTGCCAAAGGGGAGAGGTAGGAGGCTGTCATGGAAATGCAGAGGAGAATTCTAGCCATATATCATTAGTCATGTTTTTGGGGAGTGGACAAGACCCTCAGAGGGGATTGTAGCAGAGGAGGGTAAAGGAAGAGATTTTAAAGGAGAATTGATAGTAAAAAAGAGTTATGTGAGATTGGCTGCGATTCAGAATCTGCATTTTATTACAAACTGAGATTAATGAGCCATTATTAGCAGTATCTATTTCTCAAGATATGATTATATTAACTAGCTCCCTCTCTTTTCTTCAAAGGTAGGTGTTTGAAAAATAAAACAGCTATTGCAACACTGGAGTTTTTCACTATAGTTTTGTCTCTCCTCCATGCAGATTAAATATAAATTTGGAAAAAATATAATAATTATGTACTAGATTGGGCAGTTAATAGTCAGGAAACACTGAAAGGAAATACCTATAATTTTTTTTTAATGTGGTAATTATATTTGATTTGGCTGCATCTACAAAAATGCAAATACAAGTGTCTGACTCTGTAAAAAGGAACTCCTGCCCCTGTTGCCAAGAGGGCTTGAGTAGGTAAAGGACCAGGGATCAGGCAGCTAATTAGGAAATTAACGGCACCTGGCCCTGGGGAAAGAGGGGCAAAAAGGGCCAATCAGGTCCTGGTAGGGGGCTAGGCTGGGGAATATAAGCCCCATCCCTGAGCTGGAAAGGGCAGTCTGGCACTGTAGGCCACAGGGAAAAGAGCTCCTGCATAAGTCTGCCTCAGGAGGGCAGGCAGGCAGTCAGGTAGTTTCAGAGCACTGAGAAGGAGTCAAAGGGAGTCATAAGCCTAGAGGAAAATATTAACCCAGAGTTGGGAGGATTTTGTTTCACAGCCATTGTGCTCGCATTTATGTTCAGTTTCAAGACCGGAGGATCGAATTGTGGATGTAGGGGAGGCGGCCATGGACAGGGGTGCTTTTGTGCATTTCCCTTGAAGCAAATGCTAAGGGTCTCAGCCCTAAGGCAGAGGAGCAGAGGCAATTGAGGTGCAAGTGGACCCTCCCCCAAAGGGGGAGACTGCCATCAAAGCAAGGCTGATCCCCGAGACTGAGTTCTTGAACAACAGGCCCACGCAGAGGGTATGGCCAGAGAGGAAAAGGGGGCTGAGGCTGTGATAGCCAAGACCCTGACAAGTGTCTCTCAAACCTATGACTATATCTCATTAAAGGGGAAGTATTGTGAGAAGACAAAGGCCCCAGGTGTGGCTAGTCAGGTTGGACTGAGTAGCGTACCCCTCAAAGTGACTACTACCCCCCACCCAAGGACCTCTCCCCAGCAGTAACAGCAAAGGTGTGGCAGACAAGTGACTGGAGGTAAAGTGGGGGTTGGGAAGGACCTGGCAAGTGGATACACCCTTGTGGGTATTACAGACTCCATCTGTGAAAAGTATTGTTGTTGTTACTACTACTACCACTACCCTGTAGAGGTAAGGATGATAGTCATTTCACCACCCAAAGCACCCAAATGTCACATTAGCATTGGAAAAAATTAGAAGAGACTTCTGGCAGACTCAAAGAGCATCAGCTTACCAGAAAAAAGGGTGCTTTTAGATTTGTAGGCATTTTAATGTTACAGATGCACATAATAGTTACTCCCTGTCTACTTACTTACTTATTGCCTCCCAGAGTGGTTTTGAAGACTGGTGTGAATGTTCTGTTCTACTTTTTTCTTTCAAATAATAGTTTTATTACAAAGAAAAAGAGAGAGGGCTTCTATGAAGAAAAAGGTGATGTTCAGTCAAACTTATTACATACTGAAGATAGCTTCAGAAAGTTAGGGTCTTATGGGCTCCCATAATCTTTAGTAGTTAGGTGCAAAATGTTTATAAAGCAAATATATTTATTTTTGCAATGAGGTAAGTATACATATTACATCCCTGTTACCACAGTTCCTGATGATGACTTTTACATGTTAGTAAGTATTACAACACTGAATATATTAGTGGTTTCTAAATTGCCACTTATTTTTTTGTGCAGTTTAGTAAAACTTTGATACAGCTTTGCTGAATATTTGCTTCATATAACATAGTCACCAGAGCTGGGGTATCTGAACTGCAATTTCCACTGTCAACCTGTTTTACTTTCACTTGAATGCAGGCGTAACACTTTATTTTGGAGTCTAATGCAAACCCTGTGGGGGAAAAAGTTTCCTATCATATTTTTATTGGGTGATGCTAATTGAAAATTATTAAATCAATATCTCAAATGTATGTGCTCCTTTAACTCCAATCTAAGGAGTTTCCAGAGTGGGGAGTCTGAACTGTTGAGTTTGGATTGCAAACATATTTCTATGTTGTTGAAGATTCCAACCTTGTGAATATAGTGATTATTATGAAATCCATATATTTAGTGTCTACATAATCCAGTTTATTGGTGTTAGTGCCCCATTGTATTGTCAAAGATGTCTACAGTCATCCCATTTCATAAATAACTGCTTATTCTCAGCAAGCAGATTAACTGAAATATTGGAGACCCTTTAGTATAGTACATATAATTTCACAGTGATAGTCTTCACAGAATATTGCTCAATTTTTTTCCTTGTCACATAGTGTGTACATTTTTCACTTAACCTGCTAGTCGAATGAAACATTAATATAAATAAGGTTGGCAAGCTGGTCAATTGACCAGTCTAATACTGTCAATTGACTGGTTAATTGATTGCATATTTTTGACCAATCAAAGATTATAGCAATTTTACCAACAAAAAAATCCCTATTTTTGTGCAGTTTTCTTGACAGAAATGTGATTTTTTTTTTTTTTAAATTGTTTTTTGACACATTTCTTAATGGAAAAATAGTGTTTTTTTCAGTGTATTATTTGGACCTGTTGGCAATTTTTTACAATTGTTGACCAATATTTCATCAGTCTATTGGCCAAACTTTATTTGACCGGTCAAATACCCAACTTGAAATATGACACAGATGTGTTTGACTTATTTATCATGTATTTTCCTTCTTTTCTTCAAAATTCCTTCACTACAAGTGTCAAACTTTTGTTGTTGTTCTTATTGCTTCCAAACACAGAATCTTTCTGAGACCTATCACACTTTTAACAACATAAATTGATTAAGACTTCCTGCATCACTCTCTCTTTCTCTTATTGAATGCTTTTCCCTAGCAAGTAATCACAAATGGCTTGTTAAGAGATGTATATAAATAGCTAGCTTTCTCCAATGGTTTGTCCAGAAGCAGAGATATTGCTGCTTCTCTACAGACATGGAGAAAAGTCTTCTCCATCCTCTCTCTATAAATTTCCCTTCAGATATTTGAAGACTGTTACCAAATTCTTCCCTCAGTCTTCTCCAGACTAAATAACCCTAGCTCTTTCAGCCTTTCCTCATAAGACATGCTTTCCAAGTCTCTAATAATTTTTGTTGGTGACCACTGGAGTTTTTTGAATCTGTCTGCATCCTTCTTGAAGGGTGAAACGCAAAACTGGACACAGCACTTCAGGTGAGGTTTAGAGGCCTCCAGCTTGACGACTGGTGCCTCTTGGATCTGGGGGGGCACCCACAGCCGATTGCCGAGCAGGGAGGGCCAAGGGGTGGGGTGGCTCCTCAGCGCGCTCGGCAGTGGACCTAGAAATGGACCGGAACTACTTCCGGTCCACTTCTGGGTCCACCACTGAGCACACAAGGGGGGCCCCCATGCTCCTGTGGGAGTGCCCCCCCCCCCCCCTCCCCGGCATACAAAAGCCACACCTGGTACCTCAAGATATGTAGAAAAAACATATAAAGCTGTGTCTATGGCCAAATCGCTGAATCTCCAAATCAAAATCGAATCTTCAGATTTGGATTTGGCCGAATCAAATTGGGACAGTGATCTGAATCAGTGAATCGAATCACTTTCCCCCGAATTGGGCTGAATCTGAATCCAGACTGAAGATGGCCCACTTTGCACATCCCTAGTAGACATGGGATTGATAAACACATGTGAAACCTTTCAACTTCCATGTCTTCACTATAAAGTTAACTCAAGTTATCTACTCTTAAGTTAATGTGAAGTTACACTTAGACCATACTAAGGGCACTTAAAACGTGAGCATCAGTGTGTTACAGCTTGGTAACTGCTCTCTGACCATCTCAAAGTCACGCTGTTTCAGGTGAGGGTTAACTCTGGGCCACGCTACCTAGCTCATGTTAGGGTAATACAAGTCTGCTCCATGGAGATAAAATGAGCAGTTTGCTCTAGGATAATCTAGTTTATTTGTCTAGCATCCCAGGATGCTTCCAGCTCCCCACCCACCCAGAGCAGGAATAGAGCCTCGGTATCCTGGCTCCTAGCCACTCTGCTGCTTGTCAGCCCTCTTGTAGCAAGTCAGATCTGTGCAGGTGAGAAACAGTATTAATTCTCATCTGCGGCCGCTCACAGCATTTTCTTACTTTAATACTGCTTAACATTCTACAATATCAGTATGGTCTTAGTGTAACATGTAACTTTACCCTTAACTTGTCTCAAGTTACTCTAGCCTGAGTGAAAGCAGCCACCCTGCAAAACAGTCCTTGATTTGCTTAGTAATTGGATGAGCAGTAAAGAGATGGTGGTGTTAGCAGCTGACATTGTGCTAACTCAAGCTGTAGCCTATACACTCAATAGGCAGTATGACTTGAATTCAGAACAACCCTATACTTAATTTAAGGTATGGATGAGACTCTAAAGGCAATATTCAAGAAGCTAATTATGCATTTAATACAGGCCATAGGAAATTAATGGCTGAATATCATTGCTGGTTAGTAAAATCAAACAAAATGTCAATTTCAATCCAGGTCCTAGTCCAAACCACTGAACTACAATTGACTATAATTGATATTGTCATGTTTGTTGAAATAGTATGACTGAAATCTGATGTTTTGTTACCCAGAAAGTAAGGCCAAAGGCCAGGCGTTCAAGGATGGGTAAGGACTTGCTTTTTCATTGCAGTGTTGAGCGGTACAAGGTGAACTGTCATGAAAGGAAAATATGGAGAATTGTATATGATGCTGCACTGCCAGCATTGTACATATTCTGGAGATAGAGTCTACTTCCTGTAACAATACAAGAGTCACATGGTTACAGAGTCAAATGGCTGCTAGAGAGTTTATAATATTGGCCAGTGACATACATGCTATACAAAATATGCAGGGACAAAAGCGAGGAGAGCTTCAGAAAAGTGATGAATTTCTGGATGAGAAAGAGAGGAGGACAGAGATACATGCATGAGTGTTGTCAGAGGAGCACCTTACAACAGTAAAAGGAGGGAGCATATGTATTAGCGATCAAGAAACAGTATAGGAATCAAGCATTTCTGTGTGCTGGGGGGATTATCAAAACTGCTCAGACACTAATCAGATTGTACATTTGTCAAGATCAAAGATCCACCTGAGTAACAGCCTGGTTAGGGATAGAAGCTGCACATAAACTGGTTTAAGTGATCAAAAACTGGTTTAAACCTGTAACAACAGAAGTTCAGTTCATATAAACCACGTTCAAAATGACTGAAACTGGTTTAAAATAAACCTGGTTGAATGTAGTATCAGACATAACTGATTTAGGTCAAACTGGTCTATGAAACTTTTGTCCCAGATCCCTTCCTGGTTCAAGGTAAACCAGAGTTGCACAGCATCCCAGCATTTTGGGCTGGGCTGGGCTGGGCTGGGCTGGGCTGTCTGCTCCAGAGAGCAGGGCTGGCCCTGCCCCTCTACTCCCTAGCCAGAGCAGTGAGGGCTGGCTCACTGCCACCCCCCTCCCCCGCTCCGGCAAATCCCTGCTGGGCTCTGGTGCCAGGAAGGGGGGGTAAACTTCCTGAGTATTGAGCTGCCCTGCCTACTTAGTGCTGGCTGTGATTGTGGACTAAAAATCCCCAAGGCACTTAGAATCAGGAAGAGGAAGTGATGAGCAACCTTGCAGAGTCCTACTGCTCTGAGTCTGGACTGCAAATCCCAGAGACCTTGGAGGCACAGGAAGAGGAAGCAAACACACAGCCCAGGCTGGTTACATGCCAGAGAGCCATGCTTTAGTGCTCACTGGCTTCTGGCTTAAGCTACTGCAGGCATGTGGTTGCATTTCCTGAACCACAAGTGAGTGTCTGTTCGTTTGCTTATTGGTTCAATCTTTGCAGCTTAGACTTACCTGCAAAGACTGAATCAATTTAGCCTCTGGCTTTTTGACTGTCTGTACTTGGCCCCTGTGATTAAGGCCATCATTTTTGTATCTAATGGCACGCAAGGATGTGATGGGGCCAGTATCATTTCTGGCCACCTTCTGACTCTCCAACTCAAATGAACAAATACCACACTAGATAGAATGAGGGTCAGCTTTTGCTATGAGTTCAGAGCACGGCCCAAACTCACCCCTTTGAATATACAGAGAGATACCTCAACCGCTCTGCCATTGGTCCCTCATGTCTATTTGTGCCCAGAGAAAAAAAATCTTTCCTAAAGAAAGCAAACAAAAAAGTGTTATCATTTGCATAGTGAGTTTAAAACAAGGCAATCAATATGCTTTACAAACTTTAATTCATTAAACTTCAAAATAAGCTTTATGAGGCAGGCACCTTGCTTTTCTTTGGCTGTGTAATGCTGCGCCTGTAAAGAACATACTGTTACAATCATTTTAAGGATAACTAAAATGAGGACCAGAGCAGCTGAGTCATGTGCCATGAGGTCACACAGCAAGTCAGGAGAAAGCTGGGAATAGCACTCAGAAGTGCTAACTCATGGTAATCTGCCTTAACTACTGGACTATAATTTCCCTTAAACATGAACTGTGATTTAGAATGCAAAACAGCCTTGCATTTTTCTGTCTATGCTTAGCACTTAAATAGGATGTGACATGATTTCCAGAAAACTTGGAGGTATGCATTATCCACTCCACTCTGCAAGTTATATTATTTGCAAACCAGGTGATTCAACCTCCTGATGAAGATTGCCCAGTCAGACAGACTTAATTTGTGCAGAAAGGAAAATGTGTCATTTGCAGAAAGGCCTGTTCTCTGCGATCACCCTTGATGGATGAATGAAGGGAATAGGAAGAATTTTATTAAAGGCACATCTCAAAGCCAATTGCAAAGCAGATAGATCTGGAAGTTCTTCCATCAAAAGCATGAGAATATGTAGATTTTCTGAATCAGTATTTGAATTCTGTTTTTATTAGCATACAAATGCAATGTATTTGTAATTGGCTTTGGTTATTCATACTAGCACTATAGTTATTAATTCTTGTATTCCTTATTTATACAGAAAATATAGAATACATTTCATAGTCATAACTAAACACAATTACCCTAAAAGCAAGTTTGCCTTCAGTCTCATCCTTTTCCCTTAACCTCTAATTGAAACCCTGACTCTTACAACTAAGAATTAGACACATCCACCACCCAAGAACTACCCAAGTGTAGGAAAGCATCCTCTTTTCCCTTGTAGAAGAGGTGAGTTGACCAGCAGTCAATGCTGCTGCTACTAGCTTTTTCCTGATATACCCTGACTGTCCTTTCATCTGTGATCTGTGTCATGCCCCCAGGTCCTAGACTAAAAGAGGGTCTAAAAGAGAAAAGTTGGTAATAATAGGGTGTTGGGAATGCAAGCCAGAAAAGAAGACTAGAGTTTGGTGTGCTGGCATGGGAAAACAGGAAAACTTCTGACCTGTTTCAGGTTTGTTTTTTTGTTTTGTTTTGTTTTTTTTCTCTTCTACCTTTCTGTGGCAGGCTTAGAAATTCACTGGAAATTATTCATGTAGTTGATGTTGGTTTTCAATCCTCTCCCCCTCCATCCCACCATTATCATAGCCAGGATACAGTACCTGTTACCTGAACACTGAAGAGGAAGGGAAAATAAAGATAATTAATTAGTGGAGTGGAATCACTAGTGCCTGCTCATGCTCACTGTGGGGGAAAAAGTATACAGATATAAAGAATTAAATGTGCTAGAGCAGGTAGACCGAGAACCCGCAGAGAAAAGAATCAAGACCATGTCCGTTGGATGTTCTTGCAGTGAGCAGAACCAAAGAAGATGGCTTAACACGTGCACTTTCCACATACTTTTTTGTTGCTATACCTCAACAGAGACCTGCTGAAGCCCTCTCCTTTTTCTCTGCTGAGTTACCCATACTGCTGTACCAGTGCACCACACATGATCTGCACCTCTTTAGAGAGAGAGAAAAAAATCATGTAAGACTAAACATTTTTGTATGCTGCAGTTCAAACAAGGAAAAAGTAATCTTCATTACTGGATGTTAATTGTAGCAAGAAAAATAATGCATGCGCGCATGATGCACAACTTTCATTAAGCAAAGCAGAAGAGCACTACCTCCTCTCCCAATGGCTCACTGCTGCTCCCACCAGCTGCTCCTGCATCCCTCCCAATGGCTCACAGTTGCTCCCCCATCTCTCTTCCCCCCTCTTTAGGTTGTAGGTTGCTAGAAATTAAGATGCATTAGTAACATTCTCCTCCAGAAACTCTTGATCTATCTATATAAGCTACCTGTTCCGTTGTAGGGAAGCCAGAGTCTCACTTGGTTGTTTCCCTTTGTAAAATCAGCACTGTGACTAAATAGCTGCCTGGTGGCCTATGCTAACATCAAGCATCTACAGCACAAAACCCACCACCACAGTTGATGCTATTTGACTTTTTGCTAATCAGAGCAATGACAAAGTAAAAGGGCACAGAGACTGAACTTACACAGTGTGGGTGTGAAAGGAACACTTCTACGTTAATGGGACAACATGGAGAAACGTGCCTGCCTATGCTGAACCTTGTCTATGTGAAGCACGTTATTCTCCAGGGTGGCCAGATGAGAACTTGGCTTTAATTACAGACACTCCCACAACATTAACAGGTCACATGCAGGAATACTCTAACATTTTTAGCCATTTTTAAAAGAGAGGCACTCTAGAGATTGCTTGGGGAGTGAATGATTCCAGTAATTCAAATGGAGAACCTCAAAACTAAACTCTTCGAAAAGGAAAGTAAAAGTGATAGCATTAAAATCAACAAAACGTTGTACAGACAATAGAGGTGCTCTAAGGCTTGCCAAACTACCTTCAAACATGACAACCTTTCAGTAAAAAACAGAAGGTTGAACACCAAAGAAAATAAATTGCTGTTTCTTTATACAGAAGCTAGTTAATCCATGGAAAAAAATACCCTGGGTAGTGATGGGAGAAAACAGTATGAATAGCTTTTAACAAATAATTAGATAAGATTTTGGAGACAAATTATACTGGGAATATAAACCTGGCTCAGAGCAGGCAATGGCTCTCAGTAGACCTCCTGGCCTCTTTCCATTCTTAAAATGTCCTATATTTGCCACACAAAATAAGAACAAAGCACTCACTTTTCCCCTTGCCTCAAACTTCCCCTCCCCCATCCTTTGTTCTATTTACCTAAAGCCAATGTAAAAAAAGCTTTAGTTAGACTTTAGTATGATCTCTAGACTATTGCCCTTTACTCTTTGAGATGTTCTTCCATCTCAACTGTCAGTTTGCATTTCCTCAATTCTCTTGTCTCTTATTGCCCAAACACATGTCCCATGACAGTCTCTGCTTATTTGTTGATAGAACCAGAAGTAACAATATGATGATGCCCGTGTTCTCTAAAGAAACTTACCTTCTGCACACAGATCTTCCAACTGGAAAAAATGTGTCCTAGCTGCCCCAGGCTGTTGCTTTTGTTTCCTGCTCCTACAACCAACTTGTAAACAAGAACTTAGACTTAAATATTGCCATGAGGCTTTTATAGTCAAGTTGCAAGAATCTGAGAACTTATGTGGACTTTTAAAGATGCCATAGAGATGAGAAATTATATTTTTTAAAAGAGTTTCTTGTCAGCTGTTTTTTTTTCTTCATAAGCAGTTGCCCTTTTAAAGTCTGCTTTTTACTAACTTGTTTTATAATGTAATCATATGCATGACATTATTACTCGTGTTAAATTTAGGCAATCTCCCATGTAGGAAGGATAGTCAAGCACTGAGTTTTTTCCTGTGTTGTTCACTGGTCTTAGTATAATCCACTTGACAACTAAGCGTGATCACAACTCTAAAAGTGTCTGACCCAGCAACAATAAAAGCTTGTTGCTGTTTCACGACAAAGGAGCTCTCCTTCAGCTCAGATATTGAAGGCTGTTGCTTTCTGGAAATTAGGCAAACATACAGTTGCATTCACCTCAATTGTACCTTAAATGGAACTATATTTGGGATCCAGTTTCAACCTGGCTGTCCCAAAATATGTTTAAAGGTTCTCTTTTATGGTTTGAATAAGACTTGATTCATATTTTAAGTCATATGAAAGCATGGACAGTGCAGAGTCACAGCAAGTCAATCCTGAGGCCACTGTGACCGTTGGAGCACCTTAGATGCTGGAATAACCCTAAGTTAGTTGAGTTGCTTTGCATCATTGGTGATTCTTTGGGCAGAGGGGCCTCGTGGCACCCATCTCCTCTCCAGGTATGGATGGTCATTGGCTTGCAGGAAGCTCATCTACGCCTTGACAGGTCTTGTTTTTAGTCCTGCTGGGTGTCTACACGCCCTCCTCACCCAGGCTAGCCCAGGTGTGAGCGCTGGTTTAGGCATCGACAACCCAACCATGAAACAGGCTGTCCTGGTTTACATGATACCAGATAGCAGACCAAGAGAGGCCTGGCTGGACAAACTGCCAAGAGACTCTTTCTTGTTTCATGTTTTGTTCACAAAAAGGAAGCTGGTCAGCAAATACTTTTGCATACATGGTGTAAATGGGACCTAAGAAATGGTGATTATAAAAAGGACTGATTAGATGTGCAGGAGTACAGAATCTGTAAAAACCTTTTGGCAAGAAGTAGCAGCTAACAGCCACTTTTTGGTCTATTTCCCTAAAAGCAATAAAAGAGAAAGCACAGGACACATCTAATACTCAGATATATTTGTTACCACTTCCATTGCTGTCCTCGTTCTTTGTCTTTCAGTTGTTTCCTTTGTTGTGGAACTATTTTATCTTTTGAAAACCATTTTTACCACTAGAGAGCAACTTAAGTGCCATATAAGTTTGTCTTGCAAGTTTTGCTATTTTTCCTAAATATAGAAGGTTGCCTTTGCAGGTGAAAAAGTCTGAGGATTATACCAGCTGTGATTATTCTGTCATGATTTATTCATTTTCATTATGTTTAGCTTGTCTCTAGGGCCGTTAAATTTGGTCTAGTTCCAGAGTTAAGAGTTTCAGGTGGTTCACTCCATTGCTAGTCTTCTATATTGTACTAAATATTCAACTTCTATTGCACCTACCTGAGAAAGATACACTTACTATAACACTCCTTCTCCCTTTTCATGCTTTCTTAGGTATCTTTATTTAAATTTAGAAGACTGGGTGACTTGTGGGACTGGTAAACAGATTTTGAGCTTCCCCCCCACCTCTAGGTACCTTATTTGGAACTAGCTCAGATGGCTAATCATCTAAACAGTAGCCAGTTGCTCTCAGTCTAGGCTTAGATGCCCAAACACAGATGCTGCCTGTGTTTATCTGTTCTACAGGTCATCACTCTGGCACTGTTAATGAGCACAGGCTTACTAACTACTTGAAATTCACTTTCTTCATCTTCTCTTCCCCTGTATTTATCCAAGCATGCTTTCAATTTGCAAAGAGAAGTGTAGAGTAACTAAAACATAGAGGTGGAATGATGCAAGCTGCCTGGCTGCCATCAGTTTACAACTGTTAGTGATTTGCATGTATTTCCTGCCTTTTATTTAAGGACCTCAAAGTGCCTGACAAAGAAGGACAAGTAGTAGTAGTAGTAGCTTTTACTATGGGAAAACAGGCACAGCGAGGGTAAGCAAATTGTAGAAGATGCAAATCAGTTAAAGAGAGTAGAAGGCAAGAAAAAGCTTCTTGACTACTGGGCCCCTATTCCTGTACTGGACAACAGCTCTTATTTATTGTAAGTGAATTATGTATGTCTCCCCCTAAAAGGCAGTACTTATGTAAGTGATGATGACAGTGATGCCCATCACATATCACTTTATAGTTTTGAAACAGTTCATAAATATAAACTGATACTTTGATGTCAAAAGTCTGGCCTGTTGTATATGGCAGTATATACTACTGTTTATTAAATTAATTTTTACCTCATCCACTGGCATAATGCAATATGGCATATCACAGGCACAACACTAGACCTCAATGGGAGTTTTCTAATACGCTTTATGTTGGAAAATGTCAGATTGTCAGAAGTGAAATATTGCCCAGTAATGTGTCAATTTCAGCAAATCTTCTAAAGCAGACCAGGGAACTGTTTCCTGCCAGCTTGTTTGTTCTCCTACAAGGCTTATAGACAGCTCAGAAAAGTATAGCCAATACCCAGTGCTTAGAGCAGTCACCTGGCACATGGAATATCTAGGTTCAAGTCCTTGCTCTGTCAGTTCAAAGAAGGGACTCATACTTTGTTAGCACCCTAACCACTAGGCTGTAGCATCCATCTGTTAACTACTTTTGTTGGAGTGATTCATAGAATCATAGAAAATTAGGGTTGGAGGGGACCTCAGGAGGTCACATCTAGTCCAACCCCTTGCTCAAAGCACGACCATCCCCTCCTAGACCGCCCCAGCCAAAGCTTTGTCTAGCCAGGTTTTGAAAACCTCCAAGGATGGAGCTTCCAGAACCTTTCTGGGTAACCTGTTTCAGTATTTTACTACCCTCCTAGTGAGAAAATTCTTCCTAATATCTAACCTAACCTTTCCTTGCTGCAACTTGAAACCATAGCTCCTTGTTCTGTCATCAGCCACCACTGAGAACAGTCCAGCATCATCCTCTTTCAAACCCCAGTTCAGGCAGTTGAAGTCCCCTATTAAGTCCCCTCTCAGTCTCCTGTTCTCTAGACTAAATAAGCCCAGTTCCCTCAGTCTTTCCTTATAAGTCATGTCCCCCACCCCCCTCACCATTTTTGTTGCCCTCTCTTGGACTCTCTCCAATTTGTCCTCATCCTTTCTGCAGTGGGGGGACCCAAAACTAAACACAGTACTCCAGATGTGGCCTCACTGGTTCATATTAATTCCAATTTATATAAATAATATTCTCTGGGCTTGTGAGAAAAAGACTGAAATTAACTTTACAGCTTGGTATGGAGGCCCATTCATCCAGTTGGTGGGAGATACTGATTCAATTCCCTGCTGTAAATTGGATACAGTAGGTACTGGACCCTGGGTCTCCCCTGTCCCATGCAGTTGTCCTAACCCACAATAGTTTTCTAAGCTGGGTCTTTTGTTTAGGCCAGAATTTCCCTTCTGTGCCCAAGACGCCTTTTAATCCAAAAGACTCATTTAAGTTGGGACAAATTCCTCATGTTCCAAATAAATTAACAAGTTTTTCACTCCATATAGATAAACTCTTCATTCTAAATAAATGTAATCTCACTGGACAAACCCTACAGTAATACTATTTCTAGAGTTATGTTTGTTCTAAGGTCTTGCACTTCAAACTTCAATAAATCTTTAAGGCCACTGTAAGCATGGCAAGTATAAGAGGTAGTTAGCTGTGTTAGTCTGAAGTCTAGCAGAAGACAGGATAAACATGCATTTTATTTTATTCATTTTGTTTATGAGAGTATATGCAGACATTCACTGCATCCTGCTTGCAATCACATGACTTATTTTAAGCTGTGTGATCATAAATTGGGAGCAGTATATGTAGATATTTACCAGTGCCAGGAGCCATGCTGGGAAACCAGTGTAAGTAACTTGAGGTGCGGGGAAGGGCTGCTGGGATCAGTGAGCCTGTTGGAGGACTAATAATGACCCAGTCTTGATGCAGGGAGGGGTAGGAAATTCATAGCCCTAGGACTGGAGCAAGCAGCTAGGCTTTCCAGCTCTTGGGCTGCACTTCAAACATGAGCAGACATTCACTAGATTGGGTCCACCCTCCTCAGAACTAAGTTAGATTCTACCCACCACTTTTAGCCCAATTGAGCCTCCCCAAACATCTGCACAGACTGGCATTTAGATCAACTTAAGCCTAGTTTAATTTCCTATTATAGTGCATCCTGACACCCAGAAGCTGTGTAACTGGCTAGTAGGGTATAATTAAATGGAAGCAGGGGTGGAATTAAGGGGTTCTGACTGCCCACTCTCTTCATCTGACCTGTAAATTATGCTATCTAAAACTTTATTAGATGTTAAAAACAGATCTAAAACTTTATTAGAAGATGTTAAAAATTGTAGTTATTACATGGCTTTGTAGAGTTCGAAAAGAATATAGAACCTGATGCATAGTGGCTACCTGTGTGGTGATGCAGTCTAGGATCATGCCGCCTACATTAGTCTGGGGTAAAGTAGGTAGGGATTTTTAATGCAACACAATAGAAAGAAAAAGCAACATCCTGCACATGGTAACCATATTGATGCAGAGTTGTCAGGTTATAAGACCTTCTCAGACAATGCTCTTAGCATGGGGTATACAACCGCTGAGTTGCGGAATCTTCAGGGGCATTAAACAGTCTTTGTGAGTCTGGGGTGTGGGTGTGGGTATGTGAGTATGCATATGTGTATGTGAGTGGGGTTTCAGTCCATCCCCTTCATCTTGCTTCTAGCAGGTGGTCTTGGCCAGCTTTCTTCATATTGGCAGTGGCCCAGGATGTGCTCAACCTAGATGTCTCTTGACCATCAAGATGGTATTGGATATGATGAAGTGCCTCATCAGTTTTGAGTAGTGGCAGGGAACCCTGTAGATTCCCAGGCTGCTCTCATTGCTCAGGTCCCACACTCTCTACATGCTCCAAGGATCAGCACCATTGTATCATGAACAAGCAAACAAAGCAAAAACTGAACATTTTAAATTATACAAAGTTATGTTCCTCTGCAGAAATGCTTTGCATGTGAGATGCAGCATTATTCTTTATTAATGATACATTTCCGCAAGTTGTGGTTTTCTTGGGCTAAGAATGAGTAAAAAGCAAGTTTCAAACTATGTGTAGTGTGCTGTTTATATACACACAGCCAGTCTGAGTGATTTTATATAAGTAAAATCTCAGAGCTAAAATATGTGTTTCTGGTATAAAAAATATTTAGAATTTTCCATTAGTAAATGGTTACTAGTTACAAATCTGAGTTTGAATTGTAAAGTAATATGATATCCTCTGTATTCTTATGACTACTATCTGCCAGGAAAAAAAGGTGGTCGAAAGAAGAGCCATTATATATGGGCAGCTCTTATGTCCACAAACTATTTTTTTTCAATTTCCAAATCTTGCAGTTAAAACAATAACCATTAGATGGTGCCATTTTGTAACCAGAATTTTCTCTGTGCACGCTTAAAACCAACCATATGTTATATCTAGCATGCTCTTAAATGACTAAACCTATTCTTCTAGTGCACTGACTTGTATTGGTCAGCCTTAGTCATTATGCGCAAAACCCAGGCAATAAATTAGACCTGTAGAATTTTTTTATTTGTTTCAATGAGAAGACTGCACCATCCTGAAAATTCAACAAAAGAGTAGGCAGTGGCAGAGCAGATTTACTGCCCCCTTTTTAGTCGAAAGCAGTGTGCAATCTAAATGATTTACTTGTTTGCTAGCCCGGCATGGTGCTGTCTCCTGGGTTATCATTCACCTAAATGGCCAATGTAGTACAATGAAAATGATAGTCTGGTTACAAATTCACAGCAATTTACTGGTTAGAAACTGAAACTGGTAAATTATTTAATTTCCATTTTTCAGTTACCATTCAAGGTTGAAAACTTGGACATGGTATGTTAAAAAATAGAAAAGAATTTAGCAGCTATGAAAACCCAGGCCATACCACTATGATAAAAGGGTGGGCTTTATTGTATATGTAAATATAATATACTTAGCGTTTATAAGGCATTTGACTTCCACTGCATGACATTCCTATTAAAGAATTAGTACTATACAGTATCAATAAGGCACATGTTAAATGGATTAAGATCTAGCTAAATGACAGATCTCAGAAAGGAGTCATCAGTGAGGAATAGGAGGGGGCATTTCTAGTATGGTTCTGCAGGGCTCTATATTGGGCCTGACTCTATTCAACATTTTCATTACTGATCTGCTGCTGATAATACCTGTGGATGACATGCAGATTGGTGGAATAGTAAATAAGGATGACGTCAAGGCAATCACATAGAGCAATCTGGATCACTTTGTGTAAAGTGGCCCTTTCAAACACAAATGCAATTAAGACAATTATACATCTAAAAGCAGGGAATACAGACCATGTCTTCAGAATGGGGGACTGTCCTTGAAAACAGTGATTCTGAAAGGGATCTAGAAGTCATAAGGAGTAAACGGCTTAATGTAAGCTCTCAGATGATCTTTGGTGAGTAGGAGCTGGGACGTGATTTTTTTCCCCTCTGTGTATGGTATTGGTGGGACCAGTTGTAGGAAGTGTATACAGGTCTGCTGTCTGCATTTTAAAAAAGGGTATTGAAGAACTGGAGGTGGTGCAGAAAGGAGTCACAGAAATGATTCAAGGGCCTGGCAGTGACAGATTTAAAGAGCTCAATTATGCCGGCTTATCTAAAAAGAAGACTGAGAGGTAACCTCATTATCGCTTGTAAGTACCTTTACAGGAAGAATGTACTGGGTGGAAAAGGGCTTTTTAATGCAGAGAAGAAAGGAATAACAAGAACTAAAGCCTACAAGCTGAAGCCAGAAAAATTCAAATCGGAAACAAGACAAATTTTTTTTACAAGAGAAGGTGATTATCCATTAGAACATGCTACTTATGGAATGGTATATTCTCCATCTCTTGTTCCCCTCCTATCAAGACTGGCTGCCTGTCTGGCAGTTATGCCACAGCCAGACACAAGTTACACTGGAACTCAGCACTCCCCATACTAGAAATCAGTCTAAAATAGGGGTGTCAAGGATCTGGCCCACAGGCTGCATCCAGCCTGTGGAGCCTTAGCATTCGGCTCATGGTGCTGCCTGTGTATCTTGGACCAGACCTGTGTGCTGCATGCAGCGAAAGCTGGCCCTGGCCCCAGGCCCAGCCCCATAACTACATGCAGCGCACAGAGCCAGTCTGGTGTGCACTGCACATGGTGCATGCAGCTGAAGCCAGCAGCCCAAGGGACCGGATGAGTTTGACACCCCTGGTCTAGATGATCTATTGGTCTTTTTAGTTCTTAAATTCTAACAATCCAGGAATATATGAATATATGAATCCAGGGATATATGAATTATTCTTTTCTCCACTAGGTTTCTGACCCACTTCCTGTTGCTCTCAGTGGGAAGACTCCCATTGACATCAAAGTCTTTGGATCAAGCCCAAAGCGTAGCTGAGACTGGCAGAACTTGTTATTCTTGTTCCTCTTTTCCTGCTTTAACTAAGGAAATTTTGCCTAACCTTTCCAGTCCTATGTTGAATAATCTATTTGTCAAGGTGTGAACAGCCTATTTATCATGAGCCTATTTAACCTTTACTTTAGATTTCTTTCCATAGTGCTTTTCCTTAGATTTCCATTGAGACAGTGGTGTTGAAAGTTATTGGTCTTTTTTCTTTCCTGTTAATTCATATCTCATGGAGGTGAGAGGTACTGCCAGATTATATCATTAGGTTTGGTTTCCCTAAAGCATTGTAATGAGTAAAGTTTATGATAAACGAATCTTAAATCTCTTGTAGAAAGACATGTCTATTGTTGTATGGGGGTCCTGTTCCTTCTAGTGACACTTACAGAACAACTTCCATATCTAAGTCACTGCTTTTCAACATTCATAACTTTCTTATTTTGGGGGCTGAAATTGTCTTTGCTTGATGTCTGCATGTGTTTAACTCTTTTTTTATCTAGTGTTTCTTTTTTTATAAACTTTGAGCAAAATTCAGTCTGCTGGTTTTGGCTATGGAAGAGTGGAAATAAGTTGGTCTAATTGTGAACAAAAATTCTCATCACCATTTTTTCCATGAGGCTTCAGTAAAAACCATTCCTATGTGCCGTATGGTGTGGACACAGCTCTGAATGAGTGTATGCTTTACTTGGTTTGAGGAGAAAAATTCATAAAAAGATCATGGGAAGTTATAATTTCTTAATACTGCGAGTTTCAAATGAAATCTTAGCAGAGTATTATTAAGCTTTGTTTTCCACTTATCTTTTTCCCCTGCTCCATTTTGTAACATTTACTCCCTGTTCTTTGCCAAGCCTGGTGAGACAAATTTAGCTAGGGTAATTGTAAAGGTCTCACTGAAATCTTTATCTCCCAACCATGCCTTCCCACCTCACCAAAAAAAAAAAAAAAAAAAGGGAGTGGGTGGGGAGGTAAAAAAAAAAAAATGTATTCTGGTTTTTGCCTACAAAATTATGGCTGCATTTTTCAGTAGTAGTCAGACTCTGAGTTCTTTTTCTTAAATTCAAGTAGTTGCTTTCCTTGCAGAGATACAGCGATATACATCAACCGCTGCCATCTTTTACCTAGGTCTTTTCAGCCTTACAGAAATCTATGTCAAGCCGAAGCCAGGGTAGAAGGCATGGGCCAGGGCTGGATTTTTACCATCCATTCATATTTGTAGCAATAAATTATTAACTTCATCATCTAGTCTGGGTCCCTGTAAATACTACTATCATTAATCACAGGATATTTTGTTTCTTTTTTTCTTTCTTTTCAGGGAATTAAGTAGAAAAATCGACATCAAGTGTGTAATTTAGACTATTTACCAAGGCAGAAGAATAAAGAGAAGAAAACCCCACCACTACTAGAACTGGGAGATTTTTCTTCTACAGGCAGTAAATTTGCCTAAAAATTGAAATTTAGGGGGACCCAAAATATTAGTTATTCAGATTTACTATGGCCAAAAGTTTCAGAGAAAAATAAAAGAAAGCTTTCAGGAAACAAACAGAAAATCATGTCTACATCTTTTACATCAACTGTTTTATTTCAAAATGTTTTGTATCAGTAGTTTTCTAAATGAAACATTTTGACTTTCGTTTCAAAATGGCGTTTTTATGTAAATATTAAAGAAGATAAAAGTGTTTAAAAGGGTTAAATAACCTGACCATGAAACTTCAGAACATGAAACAAAATAGTTTGAGTTTAATGAAGCATTTTGGCCTATACCAAACTTTTTTTTTTTCCAAACCCATAACGGAACAGAAGTTCGGCGCACAAAAGCAAGTCTATACCTGTAATAGAACAGAAGTTCGGCACACGTAGACGAGTTTAAAAATGGCAGAACCTGATCTAAAATTCTGCTTTCCCCTACACCAAAGGGCAAATGTATATTCTGTTTACTACCAATCTAAACTTCACTGCTTACAGAAAGCCATGTAACTTAGATCGATTATGCCTCAGGCTTTTTTAATGTACCTAGCCAACATCTAGAGCACATTAATGCCCTCGTGGTGGGTGTTGCATTTTGGTACATCCATAGACCAATAGCAACTCACTATATACAGATGCGCCTACACGATTTGGAGAATTTGGCACTCCTGGGCCGTGCCTAGACACAGACGTGTGGTAGGTAGTTCTGCAGATCCATATGTAGTGCTACACACTACACATGCAGGTGTTCCCCATGCTGCTACGTTGTGGGGAGGGGAGGGAGATGACCCTGGTAGACCCTGGGGACAAAAAAACTTACACCAAAAAAAAGGCAGGGCAGTGCCATCCAAAACCAGAGCCTAGTCAGCCAGAGCCACACTCCGGCTGCTAACCAGTCGCCCAGCTTCAGGTGCACGGTGGCTGCAGCTCCCTGAGGCCGTGGTAAGGCTGCTAGGGCCAGCACAGTTGCTCGTCCCAGCTTCCCTTATCCCACCCTGGATAACCTGCTGCATGCCAGAGCACACATGGCACAGGCATTTCCCAGGGACAAGTAGCAGCAACACAAGGTGTGAGGCTGCTACTTGTCCCTGGGGAAACAAACATCAGCACTTGTCTGGATGAGGCCCTGATGACTTTCCTGAATAGCATAGACCATCATGATCACAATCCTGTACTGAGCACTCTGCAGATAGCCCTGACTTTGTTGGCTTCAGGTGGGCACAGGAGTCTTCTTGCACAGCCTCAGTTCAGAACCAGGTTGAAAGTATCGAAAGTATCCAGTATGACTGGAGGGCATATGCAAATACTTAAATAGTCAGATATGTGTGATGCAGAGGCAAATAATGAATGCTGAATACATATACAGGGGGGCAGGTTGTAGCTATGTTGATCTAAGGACATAGGCAGACACAGGTCTTTGGGTGAATCTGATATATATCTGATATCTAAAGAACCTTGTCTGAATACATATACACTAAGGTGAATCAACAATTTGCAGGTGGAAAAAATAAAGACCTATTTTATGGAGGAGCCATAGGAAGGTGTATTCCCAATTTAATGAAAGCTCAAATATTAGAAACAGAAATCCTAGAATATAGCAGGGA
>NW_005842112.1:688007-726909 GCF_000455745.1 Alligator sinensis | reverse complement strand
GAAAGAGCTTTCCTTGAAAAGAAAGAGAAGGAAAGGGGGACTGAGGTGTTGCAGTGAGTGTATTAACTCACAACTTTTCACCTCTAACGACCTCACTTCACAAACAATTTAGGTCAGGTGAAATGAACTTGGTTCTCCGAATCTGGTTCCTAGAGGACATTTGTCCAAATTACAAAACCAGCACAGAGTCTGGCACAATATTCCATGATTGGCAGTCTCTGCTCAGGAGACGTTCAATAGCAAAACAGCAGGGACACCGGAGGTCAGGACTAAGCTCCATTGGCAGAGCTGTAGGGGGTGGGAGGGAGCTTTCATTGAGTTAGGGAAGCCTCTCTGAAGCTGGCAGGTTGGGCTCTTTCTTTGTTTCAACCAAAGCTGCCAAAGAGTGTTAAGAGCTGACAGCCTTTTTTCAGAACATTGACTTCTGTTCCTTTATGTAACCGGCCAACTAGCAGTGGAGACGCTGAAAGACTGACTCTAGTGTACGGAATTTGTGCTGTTTCAGGCCATAGAACATGTGGTGTGGACGATTATTTAAGGCAGATTTTTGTTTTTATCACTGGATTGTTAGGATGTTCAGTGTGTGACCATCAAATTAGTCCTTGTTGGATTCAGCTTTAGATCCTGACACACTAAATGAAATCAGTGGCCTTGCATGCAGGGTGTCTGATACTTCCACACCAGTTTTAACTGGTATCATTCCATTTCCTTTACTGGAGTCACCCTTGATTTTATCCCTGACTGCACAGATTGTATAGATGTAGCAGCACACATCCTACGGATAAGGACCCAGTCAAGAAAACTGAGTCACAAGTTCTTGGCCTCACTGTAGTTTTCAAGATCTTGAAAGTGAAGAATGAGGAGAAGAGTGTAGTTGAATGCCCATGTTCTATGATTATTCTAACAAACATTTGTTTGTGACATGGCTGTCTTCTCTACTCAGGCTCTGCTCGCCTAATACAATAGCTCAGCATCTGCTAGACACTGCAAAATCCTATGAAAAAGACAGGAAGGCTATGTAGAGTGACACTGAGCAATCAATGGAGCAGATGCTGCAGGAAACAAGAGGCAAATTTTATTTTATCTTATATTCACATTTTTTTACATTTCTTTTTATGGACATAGGAGTTGACACATGAGTCCTGAGAGAATAAAGAAATGCTGGACTTTTTCTCAGCAATTATTCTGTAAACCAGGTCTCTGTTTTATATATTGCCCAACTATTCTTTATTCATTGCAAATTGCGTTGACTGACATTATTTAGGGTGTTTTGCCAGCATGCAACACCTCTCTCGTAAGTCATCCTAAACAGGGTGACCAATTACTGGTCAGAGCTCCAGATCAATTAGAATTGTTTTGTACACAATTTATTTTACTCTTGATGTTAGGTTAAAAATGACATGTTTCTTGTAGAATTTTTAAATGGAATATAAAGTAGGGATATAAATTATTTTTGTATTTTTAGAACACACGAAACAAAATTTCAAAGCTGGCAGTAATGGATTTTATAGTGAGTACGGAATCAGAGGACTATCTTTGCAATGTGAACTCTAGTAGTAATTACATGTTACCGAAATCTTCACAGAAGACACACTGAGCAGTGATGTTTATGAATTATGACATATGAAGCTGCATCAGATGCTGCCACTGCTGCAATGATGCCCTACAAGTGGAAATGGAAAATACACATCAAATTATACACAGCCTGGTTCACTGTATGCTACTCCAGCCACTTCTTCACCACTATCTTTCAAAATAATAGTCGTCAGTAACAAAACTAGGATTCCATGTGACTTTCAGGAGAATGATGGCTACCCTTTCACTCATCTGCCATGGACTTTTTCTATTCTTGTTTATGGGGATTTCCAGTATATTGCTGCACTGCTTCTGCAGTTATCTGAAAAGAGTAGCAGCAGTAGAGTAACTAGGGGCAGGGCAACCAGGGCAGGCACTCTATATGCTGACCTGGAAGGGGAGGGGAGAAAAATACCAGCTACTGCTGCATCTGCACAATCACAGTGATGGCCAGAGGTTGCTGCTGCACACCGGGCTGCTTTGTTACGCCTATGAGTAGCAGCTAGTGTAAAAGCAAAACAAGGTACTTAATACCAGTTAAGAAGGCAGGCCTGTTGTGTCATTGTATCTCTGCAGTCTTTGTAGTGAAATGATCATGTTTTGCTCTTGGTAGCTGCAATGGTGGAATTCAAATCAGAGACAACAGATGCCTCTGACTCAGGTACAATATGGCAAATGAAGTTGTCTTCATAGTTGCAAAAACTGCTCAGCAGAAGACACTGGACCTAGTGCTGGTATTCTGAGTGTAAATAAGAAAAGGGAGGAAAACAGGAGACCCCAGCACCTTGGTGAGCTAGAGTTAAAGATGTGAAGTTAGAGAAGGAGCTGGGCTGTCTCCCAAAAGACAGGAAGGTTCTGACTACAGCAGAAGGCTGAACAACCACGCTCCTGCCAACCGCACGTCTAGTCAACCACGTGCTGCCATGCTTTCTTTCTGCAGTGCAGTTTCTCTCCTTCTCTTATAGCTCTGTAAAGAGATCTCACTTCTCCATAATCAGAAAATCTCTTCTTATCTATGAGAAACTGAAAAAACCTTTCTAAATCCCATTACTTTAAAATGCAGCCTCTTTTTCCATTGTGTATGTTGAGACATGTTTTGGGAGGTTACTAATCACACGCGCAGAGATCGGTCCCAGTTAGTACAGTTGTTCAGTGTTGTGATACACCAGCTAGTTCTTAACAGACTGATAGCAACATGTTTGCCTCTTGTTAAGTCTTAAGTGCTTCTCACATTGAAAGAACATGTTGGTCGCTTCAAATATACATTTGATATAATTCCTAATTGATGCTAATTATTTTATATGAGCAACATGAACAGAAGTTGGAACCCTGCTTGGCAAATAAGGCTAGTAATTAAGTTAGTCTTCGGTAAATTTAGAGTTAACCTCATATCAGGTTCACCCTCTCTTGACAGGTGCAGTCGGCGGAAGGACTGTATGTAGGTGGTTGGGAATGTGCCAATGGGAAGGTGGACCTCTGTGGTCTGGGGGTATCTGTCCTAACACCTTGTTTGCCTATGCTTGATTCTTCTGATCGCAAACTTTCTTTGAAGAGAGCACTTGATTACTGCCTCTGTTTTCTTTCTGCTGGTGACGTCAGCCTGTCGACTTCTGCAAGGCTAAATAGATAATCCAATGAAAGATTCCAGCAAATGTCTGTTTAGAAAAATTAAGAAAGTAAGTTTGGAGAGAGATGTCCAAACTGAAGTGGGGGCCTTAAAAAGAATGAGCTGGCTGTGCTATTAATGAAGTTCCAGATTAAGGTGGTGGGACTACACTAAAACCAGAGTATGGCCACAGAAGATTCTGAGTAATGCAAAGAGCAAATAAATATAATCAAGCAGAGCATGGTGACGTGTGCCCATGGGGCAGGCGTCAGAGTTCAATGAGATAATACTCAAAGTTTAGAACCGATCTGTGGGTGTGTTTATGGAACCTTATGTAAGCAAGTCTGTTTGCAAAATGTTCCACCAAAATGTCACTGGCGTGTGTTCATAGTGAATGAATCCTGTGGATCTAGCAGCCAGAGTTCACTAATCCAAACCACAGAACTCAGCTGGCATAAGCAATAAGTATTGGGAAATCCCTGGCACTAGGGGTTCAATGATGCACATTTCCTAAACCTTCTTCCAATTATGTATTATGTTCCAAGATGCGTGTAGGAGAGGACTCACTAGCTTCTTTCTCTTTCCAGCCCCAAGTTTGCATCCCCAAAAGAAAACTGCATATGATCTAATTCCTTTCTTAATAAACTTCAGCTGTTGTTTTCCAGTGGCTATTTGACCGTGTTCACTTTTTAAAATATGTTTGTTTTCAACAACTATAGTGTATAGCACCAAGAGAGCAAACAGAAGGCATTTCCAGCAACAGTTAGGTGCTGAAAAGTTGCAACTGAGTGAAACAAATTCTCTGGACTTTAAAGAAAGGCTAGTGAGGAAGTTAAGAGACAGTGCGTTACTCAGTAGTTGCGTGTGCACGAGGAGACTATCATGGCAGTTTCTCTTTGAAGCTTAGAGAACTACAATAGACATCAGTATGTCTGGGTCATGGTAAGTGTAGAAAGAGATGTGGACATAAAAAAACAGGTGTTGGAATGATTTGATACATGCTGAAGACGATTACGTGGTATAAAGAACCTGGGTATTTTTATGGTACAGCTGGTTATCTGCAGTGGTTCGGAAACATATAAGCTACAGCATATGGTCCATTGCTGTCATTCTTGATTTTTCAGACAGCCTTAATCTAATGTCTGTAATTTGTTAATGTTTGCTGCTGCTTATTAGAAAAAAGTTAGCATGTTGCCTGACGAAGGAACTTTTTGCATGTGTTTGTGCAGCTGGAAAATAAGAAGCAACCCCAGAAAAGACTCACTGTCTACCCAAAATAGCATACAAAGACACAATACTCTGAACTACAGCACTCTTGCCAGCTAGGCTTCCCTCTCAACAGAGGAGCACTTTGAAAGATATTCCTCTTCTACAGAATACTGCAAGTGTCCTATATATAAAATCCCCGAGGGCCTTGTTTTTCCTTTGCATGCGGTAAAAGGATTTTTTTTTTTACAGGGTGTGTAGATTAGCCAGTCGTATAGGAGGCAGATGGCCACAGTGGTCACACTCCCTCCTTTATAGCTGGCACTTTGTTTTGGCATGCTAATGATTCCTTGGTTCCCAAAAATAGCTTTACAGACAGGGTCAATTATATTTTTGGACTGTCTAGTGTTAGAGCAATTAGTTAGTTGCACAAGGCAGTTGGTTTATAATGTAATACACCCCTTCTCCATAATTGGCACCTTTCTGATATCCATCTATAATGGAGGGGGCTGTCTTTACAAACAGAACCTTGTATTAGCATGCAAATTCACTGGCTCCCCGAAATAGTTTTACACACAGTCAATTATATTTTTGCATTGCGGGACGTGTGGACTAATTAGCTATAGCTAAATGGGGCACTTGGTTCTCAGATTTCAAGATTTTTACAGCACTAAGTGATTTTGAGAGACTTTCAAGGTCAGACTAGTAAGTAAAATTACAACAAGAGATTGTGCTGGCTCATCTCTCTGACTTTCATTTGAATGCAGAATGAGACATTTTATAGTTATGTTGTTTCATTATACTCCACTGGCTAGATCACAATGAAGTGAGTAGGGTCAGGTGCCATACACAATGCTCTACATAGCTTGATTGGAAAACTAAGCATGTGGTTTCTGTTCAGTTTGAAAGAATCCTAGAACCGGTATGGGAAGGAGTACAGTCTGCATAGCTCAGATTGTTATGTCCCTGTTTTCAGTAACGTTAGCAGAAAAGCTCTTTGATTCACCAGGATTTTCATACGGCTCTAACCACTGTTGCTAAACTACAGACTCAGGAGATCTCATTTTTGCCCTACAGTATTCTGAATTTTTTTTTCCAAGAAAGCCAAGAAATGAAAAAGAGACATCTTGAGCTGGATATGAAGCAATACTTGTGCTTTAAATATTACAAATTCACTTCCAGTACTTCTAATGAGTGGGGGGAGGGGGGTATATTTATAGCTGTTTGGGCTGAATGTAAAAAATACATACAATAACTGCACACAACAATAAGAAAGGCTGGAAATGAAGCAGTGGAGCAGGAGGGAATTGATGCAATCGTGTCCAGGGTATCAGAGGATAGAGTCGTCACCTTTAAAATGGCCATAGATACCTAGAAGCTGCTACATTTACTTCCTATTTTAAGTTCATTGAAAAACTATGGTATCTAAAATACTACCATGTGGGAATTGGCAAATGCCTTTTTCTTTTTTTTTAATGGCAACCACTGCAGGGAGAATTGTTCTTTTTTTTCCTTAATACTCTTTATACGTGTTATTGAGAGGAGATAAGAAAGGCACATTGCCACCAGGAAACCTTTGGAAAATACCTATTTGAACCTGTCCTAACAGGTAGGGTCTTGACTTTAGCTTGTATTATAGGTTTAGAGGCTAAATGATTGTATGTTCTTTTCGCGCCAAGAAGGAAAATCGCACTTGTTCTTGATATCTAATAATGATACCACATGGTATGCACAGCCTGAGATCAAGCAGAGAAGAGAGATAGGTTTCCTGCTGCCCAAGGCAACTGTTTCTAGCAGTGCTATTTGTGAACATATCAGAAACATCCTTAGAAATGGATTTAAATGCAGGAATCATTTTTTAGGATACATCAGGTAAAATGCTTCTTCAGACCTAGTAAAAAGCTTTCACTGTCATTGAGGCATTGTTTACATTGCTTATAGTTCAGAATGTGGCTACTTGCATATCATAATCATGATTTTTTTAAAGTTTTGTATTTCTTCAATTAAAAAAATGTTTTACTTGTGTAATCATATTAACTTATGCCTGGGAGAGAGAGTTTAATAAAAATGGGTTAAAAAATTACTATGGCACTTACATGTATTGTAATTGTTGATAATGCTTGTATACAACACCTAGCTTTTAGCCAAGCCGTTTATATCTGTTGTTTAACACGCACAATGGTCGGTTATACGAATTGTAAATTGGTTAACTTAGATTGTGGATGGACATAACAATATTCTATGTTCAAAGGGTAAATGACTACTGCATGAGGGTGCATCAGCTGAACCAATGCAAATGTTTCATCAGTCCATTCCTATAGCAGTGTAAGTGGGCTAAAACATTGTAATTTTAAACTTGAATTAAATAGGCTTAAATGTACAGTGGCTTAGCTCCATTTAAACCAGTATAGTAGCAAAGGGGGAGGGGGACCCAGATGTATCTGTAATAAACCAGCATCATGGAAAACCAGTTTGATTGTTTCATCTGTCCATGCCCTGAAAGCTCCAGGAGTAAGTCAGTGACAGAACTGGGAATGGATTTAGGAGTCTTTGGTTCCAGCCCTCCATTCTGTCATCTTGATAACATTACCCCTCTTTTAGGAGCAGATTATGGCTAGCCTATGTGGCTGCAAGAGGGTACAATTAGGAATTAACTTCTCTTTGCTCCTGGGTATTTTCCTTGTCCTGCAGGTTCAGGCATTGGAAGAGTAAATGATTGCTACATGCTCAATATATTCTCTCCATACCCCTCCCTTCAAAGCAAGGGTGCCGAACGATGGGAAGGACAGGAAATAGATGAAATCTTGGCTTTGAACAATACTCTGGGCATCTCAGCTGAGTTGGCACAGGGGTAGTAATCTTCAACTGGCCTTTAATAGTGGCAAATTATAATCCCCCTGGAACAAGATGGAGCAAGGAAGGAATTTCTGGGTCATGATCTCTTCTGTGTGCTGCTCCTTTGAACAGTGCAGAAACCACCCAAAGTCTTTCCTTTAGAATTGCAGTTTGGTGCATTGCTCCCTGTCAGCTGAAATGTAAATATCTTTTATATGTGCACTGCCACTTGTCACCAAATGATTCCTATAATCTACAGAAGACAGGCCTTTTGCTATTGTCATTGATAGCCAAAGCTCAGGACTAATTTATAATTTGTTATAAAGTACTGAGTATGCCTTTAAACAAGTACACAACTGGGAAAGCGACACACCTTTACTTACTACATTGTGCTTCTGCGAACCCAAATAAATATTTATACAATCCTAAAAATATGCTTTCTTGCAAGCCAGGATGGCTCCTCTACACTAATGTACTTTTTATAAACTTCTGAAAAATGTGTCTTGTTTTGCTTTTTCCTTGACAACAGACAGGAAATGTACAAGTAAGTTTTTATAATATGCTGGCTTTTGTCTGCTCATGTGACAAACTAACTCCAAAGTTTAAACTTGCATGAGTTTTTGGCCAGATAAATTCCATTGTTATGTGTGAGAATTCTTTGAAAACTGAAGTTAAATGCTCTATCAATAATAACTTGAGACAGGCTTCGTTCTTGTGATATCTGTATCCTGGGCTACTTATAATCTGAGAGTGATTGCTGTATTAGTATGGGATCATTTATTAGCAAATTATCAGGAAGCACCTTTAAACTGTTAGCAATATTATCCTAAAGGGGAATGTACCTCTTTACTGTCCTGACCCCTGAACTGCTACCTTAAGTTTTTCCCATTTGGCTACTGCCTTCAGATTTCCAATATGTCAGCAATAAATTGGCCACATAAGCTTATTGCCTCATCCCTCTCATGCAAATTGAGTCTTCTCAGTGTCTTCCCTCAGTTCTTACTGCCTCAGTGGGGAAGGCTCTGTCCCATTTTTTAAATCAGACAAGAAGAGTGGAATTATGAGGAGCAGTCAGCAGAGAAGATGGCCATGTGACTGCATACATTAAATGGACTTTCAGGAATAGCAAATCAGAGTAGAAAGATTTTCATATTAATTTGAAATAATCTTACAACAATTATGCAAATGTTTGCACTCTGGCTAATAATAGTCATAAACCAATCAGAGAATTGGCATTAGCATAGTAGAAAGTTACTGAGAAACAACTGAATAATCAACATGTAAATAAAATGTCCCCAGCCATTTTGGGAGCTATAAATTATATACCTGAACAGTAGGGTCGAACTTCTAAGTAAGGGATAGTAGAGTGTCTCTAGATTCTGATTGGCCAAGGGCATGCTTTCTGAATAAAATTTCATTAAGTCAGGGGTTCAGTTATGAGAGCATGCCTACTTTATATATAATAATACAGCGTTTAATAGAACATTAGCAGTATTATGACTCAAAGAGGTAATTTTCATGTCCAGAGTAACTAATGTGAAATGTTATATGTCTATATTTGTGGAGGGGCTGCAAATACAAAAATTTATGCAGGAAAAAGAAGCACAGATCTTCTCTAAAATTCTGGATAAAAAACTCTTTACAGGCAGGTCATTTAGCTGCACATAGCTTAGAGAACTGCATGTGAAATTAAAATAAATAGTCTTATGTCATTGTCCAGAGTTACTTGGAAGAACATGCAAATCTGAGGGTAAGTACCTTGAGGGAGGCAAATTATCAGTTCTTGGTAGCAATGGTGCAAATGTACATGCTGGTTATTTTTAGTGACATGCAGAAAAGCAGGTTCTCAAGAGTAAAGATGCACCCAGGGGCAGTGAGGGTGTGAAGCAGAGAGAAGTATTTTTTTATCATGCACCACTCTCTTGTACATACAGCATTAATAAATTTGTTAACATGAGCCAAAATATGTGAACAAGAACATGAACGTAGAGCCAAAGATAAGACACTCTGACAAATGTCCAGCAGCACAGGAGCAGTATCTTCCCAGATGTGGGCGTAATTTATTGCTCCTCATATTCACCTAAAACATTCATTAGTATCACTACTCCATCCCCTACTGCAAAGCATCCCTCTCCATAAGAGCTGTCAGTCCCACCATATAGACAATAGAATCCTAAGGCCTTTTCCATAACAAATTAATACCAAACTCTGGAGCTTTGTTGTTTGCTGCAATGTTTATGCCATTATTTTATTCCCCAGTGTCCAACATACTCATTAATTCCCTCCACCCTGTGTTTCCCCAGGGACATGAGAGAGAGTGTGCTCTGTATGTGCACTCAGATTTCTTTATTTAGCCTGGCACCTGCCCCCTTTCCTCTAGATATTAGTATCAGTGTTGCCCATTTGCACCTCCCCACGGCAGAAGAGTCTCATATTCTCTCCTCCTCTGTGCATGAAAGATGTCTTTTTGCACTACAAACCATCCTATGTATGGCAGGCTAGGTGGTGTTTTATCACCTTATTATGCATGTTGTGTAATCTGAGAAAAACGCGGGCATCCTGGATATGCATGGTTGTTCTCAGCATTAAGGTTTTGATCCAAAGCCCACTGAAGTCAGAGGAATCCTGAACCAGGCCGTACCCATGTACAATAAAATATTAAGGCAGAAATTTCCAAAGTAGGTTTAAGAAACAATGGTATTTATTTCAGAGTATCTCAGTTGTAGATCAGAATGGAGTTCTTCCTCTTAATGACTCACTGATTAAGGATCTTGTCATCTTGCCACAAAAGAGAGTGTTACAGTAGAGACATAAGCAAGATCTTTTGCCCAGAACTAATTCACATGTGAGAAGGCAGATACTACAGTGCCTCATTGCAGATGAAACAGCCAAAGAACACCAGGCACCCATTGCTCTCCCTGTTGCTCTAATCATGTGTCCATGCAAAGTGTAAGAGTTACACCAATCGCCCATTAAAATATAATTAAAAAGTGATTAAGTAAGAGATAAAATATGATTCTAGGGCCAAAATTTATTCTCTGCCGTACCAAGGTAATTGAGTGCAGAATTTGGCCCATCATCTTTTATTCAACTAAAAGGAAAAACATATGGCAGACTTACAGCACAATCAATACAAATGAAAAAAAGCAAGGATATTAGCAGCAGCTCGGCTGAAAGCAAAAGAATTGCAAATAGCATAATTGTATAACTGGGCACTGCAGCCATAAAATTTGACAATCTATCTACTTCACTGGCTCCAACTGTAATTCATTATTACTAGAAATAATTCCCCCACCAACTGCTTTTCTGTTGCTAAGATAAACAAAAGCAAAGAGTTGGGTGTGAAATTCGGAGAAAGGCAATGGGTCAATAGATTTCAGAAATAAAACAGCGAGGGAATCTAAACTTAGGTTGCTATATGGTAATATCCTTCAAAGAGTCTGAATCAGCTCCCTGCCCCAGTCAGACTCCCTTCCCAGCACTAGTTGCGGCCACTTTTTGCCCACATTGCTTAGGTACTACCTCTTCTCTGCCAAGCCTTGTCTGTCCATGTATCCTAATGATTTTGTGTCTCCATGTATTCTAATGATGTGTACTAGATCACTCAACATAATATTTAGATCTACCCTGGCTCATAATTAATTTGTATAATAAATGAGAAGATCACATATCTTAATTCATTCTGAAATCTTACGTGTAAGGACATATCTGGCAACCAACTAGGGAATTGCAGCCTAGTCCCTTGTAATTTTATGTTGTTGTATAGTAGAAGTATTTTTTTCTAGATGTGCTAAAATTTACCACACCGATACATTTCCTCAAGAGCTGCCAATGTAGATAAGCATGACTTCAGCAGGTACAGAAAGAGCTATTTTTCATTTTAACAGATCTTTAGAGAGGAGTTGAATCGCCCATTTCTGACTGATCAATATGGACAACAGCATAAGTGTGTTGGAGAGAACTGTAACATTTAGTTTAAAACTCAATTTTAGGTTGCAGCTGTCCAGGGTAAGTGGCATTACCCCATCATCATTTGTATTGGTGGCAGTGGTCAGCACAGTTGAACAGACCCAATATGCCAAGCATGGGGTGGGGCGAAGGAAAAGGCCCTTTTTCTCCTCTTGGTATGTGTTTGTTTTTTCTCATAAGTTAAATAAAAAATGCCACAGCCCCAGGCACAACCTGTTTCTTCCCTTTAGTAGCTCTCAGATACATGGCAAAAGCAAATACAGAAAATGAGCAGTTTAAATATAATCTAAGCAGGATAGCATAAAGTTTCTACTCCAGGTTTCTGAGTTGCAGGAGCAAGAAATGCTTTCTCACATCTTCCCTTACCATTCCAAGCTAATCTTTGGCTAAAGCTTTGTCCTGGTTTAAGATAATATGGGACTTTGCACATGCCTATGCATTTTTAAGGGCAAGCCCACTCTACCCAAGTTTGAACATATAACTATCATGGTCTCATATAATATTAATGAGGAAATTAGGTCTGACTTGCTTAATCAGTCATGTGAAAAGTGTGTAGTCTTGAACATGTAGTCTTGGGAGGAAGAAGAGAAGCCTTCCTTTTCATACTGATTTTGGTAGTAGCTTTTCTTTTAATTTGGTGATAATGTGTGCTTAATTGATGATGATTTTTTTTAACTAATGAAGTCCAGGCAATTGAGTATGAAACTTATCAGGGACTAGATGGCCTGAGAGATGGGGAAAATGATGTGGCTGAGGTAATGGGGTGGCACTTGAGAGATCTGTGTTTGATTCCCAGCTTCTGCTGCCTCTGACTTCTTCTGTGACTATAGTCTAATCATGTAAACTTTTTATACCTCATTGCCCCATCTCTTTAAAAAAAATGACGCTACTAATATGATTTTTCTACTCTTCGTATCAGCTATTTAGACTGTAAAATCTTCTTGGCAGGGCCTCTGTCTTTCTCCTGTTTGTACAGTGCCTAGCACAGTGGATGTCCAGTCCCTGTTGTGGGCCTTGAGACACTACTGAAATATTTCTGCTTATGAGAGCTAAAAGAACCCTTTGTGGCAAAAACATAAAGAAGGGACTTTGCTTTTGCAATCCCACAATCTTTGGTGCACCTTATTGATTCCAAATAGCTTCATCCTGCAAGCAAAGATCAATACACAGATCTGCCCAAAGTATAAGGTCTCCAAAGACGGAAAGAAAACAGTTGTTCTGTTTCCAAAGTGCAGTCTGAGATCTGTTCTCCAGTGTAAAAGCCCATTGCCCCTAATGACTCAGGGCAATCTACATATGCAGGCTAATTGAATCTGATTCTCGGCTAGGTTTTGCAGCCTGACTTACTTCTGTTGTGTCACAGTTAGGCTGCTGCTAAGACCCGAGCTAGCTAATTTAAAATTAGCACGGGTGTCTGTTTACTCTGTTGCAAGGAAATTGCTCCTTCTTGCTAAAGCAAAATAAGCCCCTTTTATAAAGTACCAGAAACCCAAGATCTGCCACTCTGTTCCAAATAGGCCTTGGATACCTGATGCATTTATGATGTTCATTATCACTTTTGTAGTGTGGCCTTCCATTATAGCCATAGAATGGTTTCTTTGCAAGGACTGGTGAAAAAAAGGGTATGATATTTAAATGAGAAGCTATGTTCTGCATCCAGCTGGGAAAACAAAGCACCAGCTGTTAAGAGAGTTCCATTTGACAGGGCACCAGGATGGGAGCAGCTTCCTCCCATTCCTATTCAGGGGCCCTGCTGCTGCCACTTACTGTTAAGATGGGACACTCGATTATCAGGTTCTGAGGTAGAATATGAGCATTTCACCTGATTCCTTCAATCTATTCTGCAGAATGATATTCTTTCTCAGGAGGCACACGCTCTGGGTCCTACCGAACCTGACATATGGGGTTGTCAACCTGATGCTTAGCTAGCATTGATCTTTCAGCATTGTTAATGGGGACTGTGCATCTCTGCTCACGGTCCTCTCTTCTCTTTATAACCAGCTCAGCCTGTGAAATCCATATCTGGTGCAAACACAGGGGCAGTATTTAGTATTCTGTTATTTTTCATCATAAGAATAAAGAGGAGCTTGTTACTGTGCTTTGCCACCATAGGCAGGCTCTGTTATTCTGTGCTGCTCATTCTCAGATCTAATGTAAAGATATGTTTGCTGTTGACCTCATTTAAAAGCCCTCTAGAGGAGGAATCTGAAAAGGTTGATATAGTTTGGCATGGTTATTCATTATGAATAGGAAGTGCATTGCCTTTATTTTCATTAATTTTACATAGAAATGAGATACAACACAACATGCTTCTCTCATTTTTTAAAGAGCTGTGCAAAGTCATGTGTTTTGTGTGCAGGGCCAGGGATGAAAAGGCAAATCCAAAAACAAACTATCTTCTCCTGCTTGCCAAATGCATAATATTTAAAGAGATTGTGTGTTAAGAGCTGGTATTCTATTTATATTTCTGGCTAAATGTTTTGGTCAGAGGGCAAGTTATGCAAAGTAGTGTGGCACTAACAAAAATATTCTAGGTGTGCTAAAAGAATTTGTCCTCTGGTACATCACAGGGAATAATAATTAGCCATCAGGATATGGAAATTCATGCTGCACAAACAAAAGCCATGTTGCTGAAGCATAAAACTGAAGTTTCAACCCTGTTCCCTGGTACTCTGATGGTCTAAAGGGTGCCTCTTGAGGGAGAAAGGTTGCTGCTCGCATAAGCATGACTTGCTGAGAAACTGCTACTCATAGTGAGGGATCCTGTACAGTACCACTTCCTGAGAAAGCATCACCCAGTTTTCTTCTGAGTAATCTGAATGATAATTAGCAGCCACCAGCCAGAATTTTTACTAGCTAAGTCCCAGAGTGGCACATGGTAGCATTGCTTGTTTGTTGAGATGCATATTAACACTGTAACTACAACCTTCCCAGCTCTTGGCCCTCTTCATACATAAAACTACTTACTGTATTTACTCAAATAGAAGATGACCCTGATTATAAGAGGATCCCCCCCAATAATTGCATTCTATATGTGGAAAATGTATAAATTTATTAAAATATTCTAGGTATAGAATCTAATTGTTGGGGTTTGCCTTGAATTTGTCCCCTGCTCACTGCTACAGCAGGGGAAAGTAGCTTGCCTTTGGATTATTTGCCTTTTCATCCCTGGTCCTGCACACACAGCAGGATTTGCCAAAGGCTCTTGATTTAGCATATCATTCATTGGGCTGGTCTTCACCAGAGTCAACAGTATTTCAAGCCATAGTGAGCCCACAACACTGGTCAATATGTACGTGTACTCTAAATACTCCCCCACCACAAAAAATCCATGTGCTAATTACCCTGCCCCCCAGTCATGACTGTCATGACTCCTGGGATGCTCCAAAAATGTATATGTAGATGAGGTTCAGGGCAACCTGATCTGGCTTCACCTCGGGGAGGGTAGGGCCACACTCATCATATACACCTGGGCGAGACAGGGGGAGACAGAGGGATTCTGGGTGAACTGTTTGAGGCCCCATTTGGCAATGTTTGCCAGGCATGTAAGGCTGGTGAAGAAACAGGAATAATTGGAAATAGGAAGGAAAGGCACAGCTCAGCAAAAAAGTCAAAATGTATGCAATGTAGTGGCTCACCGTGAACGGCAAAAAGAGTCAGCAGTGAGGAGGACTGTACTTTATGAGCCCTATCATATATCTTATTTGATGGGTTGCACTAACCTATCCTTGTGGTCGGTTCCCATCTGCAAGTTTGCCCAGTATTGGCCATGTACTTGCCCAGTGTTAGCTGCATTTAATCAACTTCATAGTTCATTTCCATTGCTTTTGGCAACAGTTTAGTGATAGACAATGTATTTAGTGATTTCTTTGTATGTGATTATAAGATGAGTGGCTTTTTCCCCATGCCAATTCGGGGGGAGAGACCTCATTTTGTATCTGAGTAAATACAGTAACTCTCTGCTGACTGAAAGCATTATTGACTGGAGCACGAATACAGGAGTCTCCCCCCGCCCCAGAAAAAAATAAAAAAGCAGCACCAAAATGACTCTTCTCCTTGCTGCCCAGAGAGAAAAGACCAGCAATACAGTGTGTCCAAAAGGTTAACAAACTCCATCTGTTACTGATCAAGGAAGGAAGGAAGTTCCAAAGACACGGGACCCTAAAAGTGCTCACTGTGCTGGCAGTTACCCCTATGAAATATCAGCTTTGGCACTTCTGCTGAGCACAACTGCAACAGTGCCAAGACAGAACACCTAAATATGTTAGAGATAAGGGATAGATTTGCATGAAAGATCAAATTCACTTGCACTGAGCCCAGCTACAATTCCATGAATTTGGGAAAGGTATCACTAAACCCCATGCAAACACTTTCTACCTTCCTTCCTCTGCATTGGCTATTCCTCTTACCTGGCCAGCCCATTGCTTCAATCCCTGCTCATTTCAAATCCTGCAGATTTTAACTGCTCAGAATCACTCTTCCCTTTCTTCATACTTGGAGTGTTGGTGTAGCTGTGATGGTCCAGGAGATACGTAAGAGGAAAGAATGATCACAGTTGTTCCACTTAAAGATGTCACCCACAAAAAATCTTACCTCTTCCCTTTCCATGAGGTGGAGCCCACAGGAGACCAGGCAGAACAATTGTCATGGTTCCTTCTGGCCTTAAATTATGAATCACTATTTAGGGGTCTGACCATAGATCTGGGAGTCAGAAACTCTCTAGCTCTAATCCTTTATCTGCCACCTTCATGTTCTGTCCCCTGAGACAAGTCACTTAACTTGTTTGTGTGTCAGTTTTTTTTGTGTGAATTACGGAAATAATACTACTGGCTGCCTCTCAGAGGTTTGATGAGGAGTACTTAGTTAATGCCTGTGGAAATGAAAAGCACTGAGTTTGGAAAGAACTAAATACTATTGTAGTAGGGCTCCCAACATGTGCTTTGTATTGTGTAGAACATGATAAATGTCCATGGGTTTTTTTACTATATTCTTTTCACTGGAGTAGTAAGGGTTGGGCTTTTTTTGGTGATATCTTTTATTGAACCATCTATATAGTTGGGAGAGATGTTAGACAAGCTTTCAGGCACAAAAGGCCTTTCTTTAGGTCAGACCTGAAATAGGGCACGTTGTGCCTGAAAGTTTATCTAACAACTATCCTAAATACACAGCTGGTCCGATAAAAGATATCACCAAAATAGCCTTGCTTCTTGCTTATTTCCTGAACCATCACAGCTAGAACAGCACTTCCAGCCCTACTTTCACTCGTGTGTCAAATGTTCTCAGATGAAATTTGAATGTATTTAAGCCTTTCTGAACTCAACATGCAAGGCAAGATTCTGCTATTACTCCCCAAAGCCCTCTTGGGCACATCTAGACAAGTGCACGCGTGTGCTTTCTGGTGCCTCAAAGGCTTTTGAGGTGCTGCAAAACACACACAGTGCACATAAAAAGTTTCTCTGTGGAGACAAAATCAGATACTTGGAAATCCCGATATCTAAAAAAAATGGTCTAAATAAAAAGTGGGGCAGCGCACATGGCGGCAGCGTGCACCGCCTGAAACAAGAGCCTAGCTAGTCAGAGCCATGTTCTGGCTGCTGGCCAGGCTCCACATGCCTGGATTGCTGCTACTGCAGCCCCAAGAGGCCCCGAGGACCCCAGGTAAGGCTTCTGGAGCCAGCCCAGGGGCTGACCCCAGCCTCCCTTACCCCACCTGGGGCAGTTTGCTGTGCTTCAGAGCGCACGTGAAAGGGCATTCCCCAGGGACAAGTAGCAGTGGCGCAACTATGTGCTGCTGCTGTTTGTCTCTGGGGAAACGCACATGCACACTCATCTGGACGTACCCCTTGATTTTATTATAGTTAACTTGGAGCATAAATTAGGGCAGTTTTGCCCCCATATGTCCACTACAAGCTTAATGTGGGATTTTACATGAACACAGATTTCCATGCAAGCCTTCATTCTCCCAGCTCAAAGAAAAAAGCACACTTAGTCAGGCTGTGAACTGCTAACTAACTAACAGAGCAAATGCTCTTTAAACAAGGAAGGTGCACAGTAAAAAAGAGAGAACAGGAAGTCTTATGAATAACTTTATTTGCTATTTAATTAATATTTAATTCAAGGTAAATGTTACTTGATCCTTCCCTCACCATCATAGCTCCTTTTTTACTTAATCGGCCAAAAGCTAGCCAAAACACAGAATTTTCCATGGGACATCCCAGAAGGAAAATGAAGAGGAGGCAGGGATATTTCTTTCACTGTTCCAGGCACATTGCTCTTCACAGCCCATCGTGGTCATGGGTGATGTTCTTTTTCCTTCATAAATAATCTAGCTCAGATCTAGATTAGCAATGGCATATCCTTCTTTGTCAAAGTGAAAACTCAGGACAGACAGCATTGTAAATATTCCCAGCTGAGAATCCTACACTCAGCATATATGTATCATATACATAGTCTCTTGGCTTCCCAGACCTCTGCCCATCTGATAGGCTCATGCCCACTTGTTCCATTCACTGGCCATTTCCACCAAGGCAGCAGTACTTAATCAAACCTAATGAAGATGGGCAGTTGGCATAAGACTACTGCTTCTGTAAGCAGGTCTTTCTTTTCTGCTGGTGCTGAAGTGTTTGTGTAATCCTGGGGTGGGCAAAATCTGGCCCGTGGGCCTAATTCGGCCCACCAAGGGATTTTAGCTGACCCACAGTGTCAGGTCCCTCAGCCCTGCCCAGCTCAGGTGCAGCGGGCAGCCCGGGCTGTGGCACATCCAGCCAGTCCTGCCACTCCTGGGTTTGCAACAGGAATGGGGCGGCACAGTGGCTAGATTCAGCTTCCTGCCAACCCCAGTGGTGGCAGCTCCTTCTGGACAAGTGGGCAGGGCCAGGACCACAATTGTGGACCAGTGACAGAGCAGGCCCTGGCCCTGGCCCTGAGCTGTCATTGCCTCACAATCCCAGCCCTACCCACCTCTCCTGTTCCTGGACACTGCTCTCTGCGCACCCGTGGCTCCATCCCATCCACCCAGCTGAGCACTCCCTGCCTGCAGGGGTCCTGGGCTAGTTTCCATGAAAACTTTGCATGCCCACCCGTTCCATCCAGTGCCCCTGGCAATGGGTGTGGGGCAGACGGGCCCAGGCCAGATAGGATCAATGCCCCCTTCCCCCACCCCTCCACCATGCTGAGTCAGCACCACCCCGGCCCGCAACAGCTCACCAAAGCTCCGTAAGTGGCCCTCCAGTCCAAATAATTGCCCACCCTGGATGTAATCCTACTCCACATTTGTAGTGATGTATGGGCCAAATCCTAGTTTAAATCAATGGGTGTTGTGTCATTGACTTCAGTGGGACCAGGATTTGAAGTATTAGATAATATTCAACACTTCCTCTGCACTGGAGGAAAGAATACAGAATGAGTGAGTCTGACTGCTGCGCCTTTCCCTCTGAGGGGCAAACACCTTACGGAAGATGTCAAAGCAGGCCTGCAGTCAATGCCAGAGCTGTGGCAGCTCAAGCAACGAGGAGAGACTGAGCCTCAAAAGAATGAGCCCAGCTGAGTTCAAAACATTCATTTGCTCAACATTTTCTTTATTCCTGTTTATAAAACTGCTTGGTGTGTCCTGCCAACTCCCTATGATCTCCTGCCTCTTTGATGCCTGCCAACTCGCACTCAGCTTCTTGTCTCACATTGCACGGGACCTCAGTGCACACATCCCAAGCAATGTATATGTGCCTACCCTGCAGGGGCAGGAAATTCCAAGTGCAGTTACCAGGAAGTTAAGAGTGTGAGAGTTTTCACCATGTCCTCTTATTTGGTGCCCTCAGGCTGATCTGTCAGAGGTACAGGAATCCATGATAGAGATCTCACATCAAGTGCCAAGGAGTCAGGGGCAGCCAGCTGCTCTGTTTTGGTTTTTGAAAAAATTGATCTGAAATATTTCCATTTTTCTGAAATCAAAAAGAAAGCAGTTTTCCTGTGCCACAGTGATGGTGAAAAATCTATTTTGTTTTGTTCCAAATCTGTACAGAACTTTTTTTTCTTTTTCTTTTTTAAATGTCAGATTTTCCCACAGAATGGAAATGTCGAAGTTTCGGTCAGCTCTTGTCAAAATGTTTCTGTTAAAATGCTGCCAAGTTATATTTTTCCTTGAAGAGGGTATAGAAAGATAGAAAGAGATAGAATAGAGGGTCTTGCAAGTGGTCAAGAGGACAGGGTGTTAGGCTGGGAGTCTGAAGAACTGTTCTCTTGCCTGTTTTATGACTTCATCCCTTAATGAGATGTAGTTAGATTGTAAGGTTTTCATGATAGAGACTGTCTCTATCTGTGTTAGTACAGCACCTTGCACAGTGAGGTCCTGATCCTCATTTGGGCTTCCATGTACTCCTGTAATACAAATAAAGCAGTAACAATATCTGATTATTTTTGTTCAGCTGAACTGATTTTCACTTTTCTTGTTAGGTGCCCACCATCTGGTTTACTCAGATAAAAATAATGAGGAATCTATGAGCAATAGATAACATATTGAGAGAGATCAAACATCTTGTATTATCGCTCATTTGTTTATACTCTGTTCAGTATTAAAATAGGAGCTATATTTTAGAAAAGAGCCTTTTAAATAAATATGTAACGAATAACACAGTGGAAAGCAGAAAAATGTAATTTATCCAACATAACTTCTGAAGTCTCACATCTACCAGAGAAAAAGAGCCCTCTCCTTTCTGCATTTCATCTTGTGTTAAATTTAAAGGATATGTTTTGTACTTGTTTGTGACTAAACATTTAACTTGTTCAATTTGCATTGCTGAACACATGCACGTTCTGGGGAGACTCAATGTGAGATAGCCTAAACACAGACATTCCATTAGATAAAATGGGTAAAAAAGCAACATCTATTCTTTTTGGTAAGTGTGGGCCAGTTTTTATAGAGGAAAGTAGTTTTGTGCTTGTGATTCACTCTGCTTGACAATCCCATGTGCTCTATATCCTCTAAATAAATCGTTCTACTTTCACAGTTTCTTAATCTAGTGTTCAGTTTATTGTACTTGCAGCAATTTAGCTGTACAATATGTCCGAGTTGCTTACAGTACATGTCTTTCCTTCTGCAGTTAGGCTGTTTGTCATGTATCTGCTTTTTGGGATTCAGAATTTAGCAGTCGGAACGGTTTCTGTGAGGTGCTCGGCATCCTTTTGAAAATAATGTTTATGCTGGGAAACTTTCTGATTCCAAATGCTCTTTATTAATATGAATAGGAAATTAAGTGAAGCAAAGGAAAGAGATTAGGACTCTAATATATCTTGATATCAGAAGCTATAGACTCACGTTTCACAGATCTTGTAAATATGAAGATTTTTTAATGAAAAAATAAGCAATTTGTAAATGAACTTGGGTAGATCAGATTCTGTTTTAAAATCAAGAATTTGTCTGTAAAATTATTAGCTACTGTTTTCAAGATTTTATTTTTCCTCGCGGAGGGGAGGCACCTAAGATTGAACTGGGACGAGATTTCAACCTAGTGGCATTTGTAGCAAAACTTCCCATTTACAATTTGTGACCCTTCATCCTTTCATATTTTATTAAAGCACTTCATGAGATTTGGGTCCTGTTAGTTCAGATAACTTCTCCCTTTCTGAAACTTTTCTGTTTTTCACATGAAACCAGATTTTGAAAGCAGACTTGGGAGTTTTTGGTCCCTGAGGCAGGAGGGGCTGAGCTCAGATGGTGGCATAATAGATATTTCCCTTTCTCCTCCCCTCATGACCACCCAAGGAGCAGCCAATTGTTGTGACTTTCCGGAGCACAAGAAATTGTTGTACATATGTATTACGTATATGTTTGTAGTGCATGGTGTGTATTTAAATATATATAGAGAGAAAAATATATAGAGGTAACTATATATAGATGATGCCCAAGGGAGGTGCTTGACTTAAATGAGCAGGATAGAAAAATGTACATCCCAGAAGGGCAAGAGGGATAAAAATCTTCCTCTTCTTGAGGAAAATGAGTTGTTAAATGTGCAGAAAATAAAGAATATAGCAGAAGCTCACACAATGGCTCCAAAAGGGAAAACAGACTTATTGGATTGGATAATTTAACTAACAATTGTAGGATGTCGAGAATTAAAGAGTTCTTTGGAGAAACATTGCAGAGTCTTTCAGCTTCCACACTTGAGAGAGAATCAAATTAACCATTTACATTAAATTGCAATATACATGCTTATGAATTAGAGTGCTCCAGAATCCATTGTTATGCAATTAGTGCAGCTACTGCAGTTCTGCCCCCAGACTGCTCGTACCTATGAAATCTGAGCACATACAGTTTTCGACAGAATCCTTCAGTCTCCAGCCTGAAAATATGTATGCTCAGCCACATTTTTGTGAGATAGCAAGAGCAAGTGTCTACTCCTGTGACGGGCCAAGATTATTGTTTTGTAGATCAAAGATTTGTTGTTCATATTTTAAAGGGAGAGATCCTGGGGTTCAGGCTCTGATTCAAATCAGCATATTGGTGACTATTTCAAGTTAGTTATAAAAATGAAGATCTGCTCTGATTATGTATATAAACTGCCAGTGTAGATACTACTGAAGTGTTTTAAACTACAGTCTTTGCTGCGAAGCCCCAACTTTCACACTGTGTTAACATACTGAAGCTGCTGTGACATTCAGGGAGCATACTGTGTACTACTTGTTTTAGAAATGTCTTGCTAACAGTTGGGAACTTGGAGATAGAGTCAATTCTGGGAAGCATTAGGGAGACGCTTAGAAACTTAAATAAGCTAGATTCATCCCCTTTGATGGGCCCCCTTTTAAAAGGTTGTACAAAAGAACTGTTTTGTTTGAGTGAATTGCCTGCTACTTTGTGAAAATCATATATAAATGAGTCCCAAATCAATACTCTTGAGGCTGCAAAAGAAAAAATATATATATAAAAGATAGATCAGGAGCTATATTTTAGCAAAAATGTCTCTTAAGTGCCGTTGTCTGACATTATGAACTCCAATCAATGTGTCAGTATTTTGGAATTTGAAAGGAAATAGGGATCAGACCTGACAATCCAGAGCTGAAATTTGATGCTCTGGTCTTTTTGATAAACTGACAGGCAGTGAAAATTGCACACGTCTGCAGGGAATCAGGAGAAAAAGAGAGACAGTTTTGTAGAAAGTCTGCTTATGATTCACAAAGGCATGTGCTTTATCAAAATGGATTGCTTTTGCACTGTGTGGCAGGTTGCTTTCCTTTCTGAATGGAGGCTTTTGCAGCTTGTAAACGGCTGGGTTTTGTACACATCTATAGTACACTATGACTTTTATTGGTTTCCAATTTCATTGCTCTCTCATTCTTGCAAATAAAGCAAAATGGTTAAGAAAAGGATAACCAAAAAGGGATTAGGAACTTTGTTCAGAAAGGTTATTTAAAAAAAAAATGCCTCTTCAAATTCAATACAAAGGCTTTAAAAACTAACCTGCCGATAGCTTTAGGTAACTGAAAAGGATTGTTCACATTTCATGATCCTAAACATCTAATCCATTGAATTTATATAGTGCTTTTTATTTGAGTCTTTCAAAGCACTTTGCAAACATGAAGTCTTAGAATATCCCGGGTAAGTAGGCAAATATTATTATATCCGTGTTACAGACTGGTAAATTTAAGGGCTATGCTGTTAGGTGACCTCCACAAGGTCACAGAACAAGTATGTGAAAGCCGGGGGGAGAGCTGAGGAGCCCTGACCTTCCCCTAGCCCCCACCGCCAGGGCCTGTTCTAACCACTAGAAAAACTTTTTGCTTTATTAAAATCTTAGAACCAAATCCTGAACCCTGCCCCACTATGGCTAAGTGGGCTTTGCATATGGGACAAAAGAATTGCCGTGCTGGATCAGACCGTAGGTCTATGGAGTTCAGTATCCCATGTCTGGGAGCAGCCAGTGCCTTCAGATGGTTCGGAAAAGAAAGCCTGCAGTGAAGGTAGCTAAGGGATCATTTGTTCCTGAAAAAGTATCCTCCCTGCCCCTAAAACTCCTTAAGTCTGGTTTATGCCCTGTTACATATGGATTGCTCTCCCTTCCAGTGATCTTGGGGTGGGGGGTGTTGTTGTTTTGTTTTTAAATACAGTGTCATCATCACTCTGTAGTCCTTTAAGCCCTATAAACAGCTTGTTATGGGAACAAGCAGCATGCAGGGAGAGTGGAAACCCTCAGTATGGCTTCTCCCCTTCTGGGATATTTTAGTTTTGCTACTTCTTTTTATCTGCATAAAGTCTTATACCATAGGTGTTGCTGGTATCTGAGTGCCTTTAGGGTTACCATATTTCCAGTTCCAAAAAAGAGGACACCTGTCGTGCAGGGGAGAGGGGTGTATGATAGTGGAGGGCAGTGATATGCTGATGCCCTGCCCCTCACTCCCAAGCCACAGACCCCCCTCTCCCAGCCCTGCTGTTGCCCCTCAGTCCCAACCCACAGTACATTGTCCCCCTGGGCCATGCTGGTGCCCCTCGCTCCTGACCCGCAGTCCCCTGGCACTGCCAGTGCCCTGCACACCTGACCCACAGTCCCCCACCCCCACAGTGCCCCTCACTCCCAAGCCACAGACCCCCCTCTCCCAGCCCTGCTGTTGCCCCTCAGTCCCAACCCACAGTACATTGTCCCCCTGGGCCATGCTGGTGCCCCTCGCTCCTGACCCGCAGTCCCCTGGCACTGCCAGTGCCCTGCACACCTGACCCACAGTCCCCCACCCCCACAGTGCCCCTCACTCCCAAGCCACAGCTCCCCTAGCCCTTCTGGTGCCTCCCATACCCAACCTGCAGCCCCCTGCTCCCTCCAACCCTGCAGCATCTCCCAGCTGCCCCACCTCTGCAAGCAAGGCCATTGGCCCCGGTGCCACTGGCCCAGCCATGCAGCTCCCTGGTGCTCCTGAAGGGCTCCCCCACCCCCTTCCCCTGATGGAGGGGCAGGTGCCTTCCCCATGTCCCCCATCCTGCTGTAGCTCTGGCACCCAGACAGCTTCCCCCAGCACCAGCAGGCACCCACCCCCCACCCCATACACCCATCCCCTCCACACACCCCTGCCACACGCGCGCACGGTCCCCACCCCCCACAGACTTACCCGCATCCAACTGCAGGGGCTGCTCCCACCACCCTGCCTGGCTGCACGCTGGCCACGTGTGTATGTGCCCTGCTTCCAATCGCCCTCCCCTGGCTCCCCCTAGCCCCAAGCCAGGAAAAACTTTGAAGGTGAGCCGACCAAAATCCCAGACATTTGGTCATATTTAAAAAAAAGCCACCCAAACGGAGATTGGAGGATCCAAAAAGAGGACATGTCCAGGAAAATGTGGATGTATGGTAACCCGATGCCTTCTACAGTTCTTGTACAGGTTTACAGGAGTTGACCCATTGTGTTATGCCCAATTGACTATAGCCTTTGAGAGTTGAATGGTTCAAATGCCAGGACTTTTATTCCCGTATGCCACATCAGAACAGTATTCTTACGTGGTTTCCTACATAAGGAATGCCCTTTGAAAAGCTGTATAAATGGTCAGCTGCTTCCCTGTGGTGTCAGGGACATTAAGCAGTCTTGGAGAAGATTGTCCCCTCTGTAAAGACAGGTCAACAGGACACATAAAACTGGAATAGCTGGATAGAAACACTAGAAGTTTGACTTCGTGATTTTATTGAGCATCTTTGAAAATAGGGTGCTAAATCATTAGTGAGCTTAATGCAGCTGCCAGGGCAAAGGGTGGGACAGAACGCAATGGAATGTGGAAGGGATAAGGTCCTTAATGGGTTACAGAGTGAGAAAACTCATGCCATTCAAATCTACTTCAGTCCAAATAAAGCTGAAGTTACGTTCACTTCACTGGCTTGCATCTCTCAGAACCTAAAAACCCTTCCACTCTGTTGCTGGGAAAGGGGGTTAGGTTGCCCTATATTTTGGTACCAAAGAAGTGGAAAAAATGACCAACATGTCTTAAAAGGAGGTTCTAATGTGTATAACACCAAGGGAAAACATGAAATCTTGGGCTGTAACTGTTTTACCATCCATTAGCCTGCCTTCACATAGTGATGGCATTATATACAGTAAGTCTAAGAATCTCAAATTCATACCAAGCTTTATATTCATGGATCCACTACATGAATCACGTGAAGTTGTGTCTGAAATAATTTTCTGCCAAGGCTAATACAGCTGTTTCATCCTTATATCATATCAGGCAGTAAGCAGGGCATGATTGTTTATGCAGCTGGGGACCTTTTGCTTACTGGGTTCATTCTGCCTCTAACACTACGGAGCATAATCTAAGCAACCTGTTATGTTCTATACAGCCACTTATGTGGAAGAATCGATAATGAAAAAGTAAGTATTGTATTATCGAATGGGAAGGAGTGTCATTTTGGCTACTCAAATACTGTTACATTCTGTGCTGATGTTTCACCAGAGATAAAATCCCCCTACATATATTGCAAGCAAGCACAAAGGCTCTACCTTTAAAAAAAATAACTGGAAGGTTGTCTAGTCTGGTGTCTTTCCCTCTTAATGTATATTTTCACCTTGGGGAATGGCTGCCTGTTATTGATTTATCTAGGAAAAAATATAACCCAGAATATATTAAACATGGTAGATCCTATTTGAACTGGCAGCGCGTGTAAATTTTTAGCTCTTTAGTGGAGGCTAAAGCCTCAGCCACTCTCAGTTTTCTTTTTATGGATAGATTTCTTAAAAAAAGAAGACATTGTTATACGACTATTGATTTCCCAGTGTGCTTGTAGTTGTACCCATGCCGTGTCTTGTTCCAGCTTTGAGAACATCTTTAACGGGGATGCAGAAATGTAGCCCCTAGCATCTGCAACTGAATAGATACATTTTTTAATTAAGTAAGTTCCAAGCATGTTTGTGAATCCCGCTTTCTCCTGTGGACGATTTAACCCACAGGATCTGCACGAGCTGACTTGTCACACTAATGCGGCTGTTGCTTCAATTTTGGCCAGGCTGACAAGTGAAAAATAGATGTCTGTCATGTGACAGGCTTCTGAGTATAAATCCTGTTAGCATTTGCTCCTGAGAGAGAGAAGGGGTGATGGCAGAAGGGGAAAGAGAAGGGAGGGGAAGGGAGAGGCAGCTGAAGAAGAAGGAGTGTTAACTGCTATTAAACCTGAAGGAAGCCTGCCTGAAGCCAAGGAAGACAATGCTAGGAGGTATAGTGGGAGCTAACAGTTTAGTCTGTTCTGTCTTCAGCAGTAGATGTCACTATAGGCACCTGCTGAAATGAATAAAAAGAATAAGTCAATAAATGGATACACAGACACATGTACGGGGCAATAGTCAGGGGACATTTTCAGAGCTGTTTGATCCATACGAGGCATTTATTTACCCTGGAATTTTGAAGAAAATTATAGGAGAGATTTAACTTAAAAAACCTCCACAAACCACCAGGGACTGAGTGAGCTCATCCAGTGTATGCTCGGGGGCTGGCAGCACTTTCTATTTATTTTTTGCAATCTAGATGGCACCTGTGTTAGTCACAGAGCACAGAGGCGAGCTTCATCTAATTTCTGAATCATCCACTATTAATATTGCTATTGAAAGTTTGTCTCCTGGCATTGTTACTTTGTGTTAAACTAGCAAAAGGCATTAGACTAAACCTGTTTCTTTATAGAGCAGACCTCTAGCTTAGTGGGTTTATTTTGCAGAGTTGGTTTGCACATCTCAAAAGCAGAGCTTGCAAATGTTTGAAAGGCTTCCTGGAAGCAGGAGAGGTTTTGATTCCCTCTGGCAAAAAAAAAAGAAAGAAAGAAAGTATGAGGAATGCTAAACTTACACTCGCCTGAAGAAGATGTTCAGTGTTTCAGAGTATTTTAGTCTGCTGCCAATATGTTGACATTAAATTCACAACAGTGGCAATAAAAGTGGAACAGCTTGGTGTGTCTTTCTCAAGCATCAAGCACTGTATAAAAACCCACTCAGTTAAGAAAGGCAAGTCCAACAAAAAAAATCTTTTAACCTCATCAATCCAAAGAAATCTATTAAAGGCCAGGCCCTTCTCAGGTTTCAGTCTAAGGGTATGAAGGTTGAGGACAGTACGCAGAGGTCTACTTCAGTGCTCTCTCTGTGATTGCCATCATCTGTTGTGGTTTCCAGACTTGTCCAATAAGATTTGCTAATACTGTTATGTGTATGTCATGCCATTTCACTGAATGCAGATATATGGAGCATGTTACATCCAATATAATTCACCCTAAGGGAAAAATCCTGTTGCTACATTTCCCTTTATATAGCCCAGGATGCATTGTGGAGATAATACTGCCATAAGTACTCACATAAAGCAGAGACAAAACTTGCTCATTGACTCTGCATTAGAAGTGGAGCTGGAAAGATCAGAACTTGAAACTTCCACTAACCTTGGATCCAAGAAAAACCTTTAGATGTGGGTTTCTCATGGACCAAAAGCAATTTTGAAAATGATTTAATAGGGGTGTTTTTCTGATCACTGAGTTACACTTAAACTCTACTAATTCTGTGGAATGTTAAATGGTGTTCAAGTTAGAAAGTGCTGTGGGTAGTTGCATGTTAAGGGTCAATACCACTTCTTGCCTGAACAGCTCTGACTTGCCACCCCTGATGGAGCAGGGGAGTGGCTAGGAGCCAGGACACATGGGCTTTATAGGTGCAGACAGAAATTACTTTTGTCGCATGATCATCCCCTTGAAGGTGCTCTATAGCCATGCCCTAACAGAAGAGCACAGCTGCAGTGTGCTCCGATCACATGACAAATTAACTCTCATTGAATGAGGGTTCAGATGAAAGCGCTTCAAAGCAGAGCAACTTCATTAACTTGTGTCTGCTCTGGTGGTTGGGCTGCTGCAGCCCCGTTCTGCCCCCCCCCCCCCCCCCCCCCAGCCAAATGCTGTCTCAGGATGGGAAGGGGGAAAAAGAGAGAGGAAGGAGCTCAGACTGGTATTTGATCACCCTGTGCTAGTGTGGGGGCAGGTGGATGGAAGCTGGGGCAGGGGAGTTGGAGGGGGAGGGAGGAAGGGGGCAGGGCTGTAGGGAAGAGGCTGCCGACGCACAGCCTCTCTCACTAGATCGGCTCCAAATTCTTGCTCAGTCCTCCACCCTCCCAGCCCAGCAGTTAATGTCTGCTGGCTCAGGAGGATTGGTCTAACTCATGATGTTTTCTGTGAAGCACAATGACTCAGACTGGGGAGCTGCACTACTGTCTGCGCCTTATATCTGTTCTAGGTGATGAGGGGGGAAGCTGGAAGTGGTCCTTTCTGGCATGCTGAAGGACGGTAGATTGCTCATTTTATCTTCACAGAGCAGACTGAAGTTACCCTAACATGAGCTAGGTAGCATGGCCTGGAGCTAACTCTTGCCTAAAGTGACATAACTTTGAGACACTCAGAGAATGCTTAATGTGGGTTAACTAGCATCAACATTTTGGTTTTAAATGCCCTTAATATGGTCTGAGTGCAACACACAACTTTACCTTGATTTTCTGCATTTTTGATCCATATGAATAGGTGGAGTAACAAAGCAGTCTCTCAAGAAGATGAAGTCTGCAGTAAGCAAGTCTGCATAACCCCAGTTTACATAAACATTAAAATACCTTTAGCTTCAAAGCTCTAACAGCCAGAATTGGAAAAGTAGAGGCTGTGAGTAAAAAAGTGATTTTTGGTATAGTTCCTGCTTCTGTCCTGGTTCACTCACCAGTAGATAACTGATAGGATTAGCATGCAAACAATAATGCTGCTCAGCATCACAAAAGTCCTTGGCCAGTGCTGCAGTACCATTGAGACCATCAGGTGTTCAGAAGTAGGAGGCCAGGCGAGCTTGGCATCCAAAGGAGTGGAATCTGACTGTGTAACTCTACCACACTTGCCTCTGCTGACAATTCATAGAAACACATTAATTTCAGCTGCTCTAATTCACAGTATCACTACCATGATGGAAGATAATAGATGAAGCTACAGTACATTTAGGAGGGAGTAAGCTCTGCAGACTTTGCTCCATTCTATTTGTTCCTGATGCTAGTTCTGAAAAATTCAGTTTCTAAATAACAATGTATATTCCACAGGGTAAAAGCAAGTCCCTCAGCATTTTTCATATGACTGGTCACATCCATTTACTAGACACTCAGGGGGTGATGCGTATGGTACGAAAACGGGGGTAGAGGGGGGCATTTCCATATGAAAGACTCAATCTTTTCTGATTTTCCTACTTCCTTCTCTACCAAATCTTGTCTTACATAGCTGAAAGTAAAGTACACTTGACATCAGAAATGGACCAGAAACATTTATCCAAACATGAGGACATGCGTCTACCAGACTTTGTAGAACACACTGCACATGGTGAACATAACTACTTTTGTCCCTTTCTAGTTGGCTCCACAAAACAGATACATCCCTTGCAATGTGTCAGTGCCTCCTGGGGGGGTGTAAGTTGTAGCCATGTCGATTTAAGGACATAGGCAGACAAGGTTCTTTGGGTAGATTTGATACCTTTTATTAAACCAACTCAAATAGCTGGACCCTGCTGAAGGGTATTTGTGCCCAAAAGCTTGCAAAGAAAATTTTTTTCAACTATTTGAGTTGATCAAATAAAAGATATCAGATTTACCCAAAGGACCTTGTCTGCCTTGTTGTGCCTTTTGGGGCACTATCATCTGCACAGAGCTGTCTTAATTGAGGCACCAGCAAAAGCATTTGAGTTTCATGTGGACTTTACCCCTCTGTCACAGCACAGTTATTGCTGTTCTCAAGACTGCAGCTGAAAAGCAAGCCCTGCTGCTCAGATTCACCACACACTAAAAAAGTGTGGCTGTTTTTGAAGTGTCCCTGGGAATGCTTCAGGGAGCTCAGTCTTAAGTATGGTCTGAGAGCAGTGCTGGACACGCTCTGGCACTACTCTAATGGCAGTTACATGGCATTTTTTCAGTACTCAGTGTGCACTGACTAGGAATGAGTGGCCAGGGCTCGTTTCTTTGTGACAGTCTTGGGACTGCCACAGAGACAGTTGCACGTTAGGCACCAACAGGGGCACAGACAGAGAGGAAACAGAAGTGATTACCTTAGCCTGCTCTTTGCTTGGGGGCTGCAGAATACCCCTCCAACAGGACACATCCCCTATGGCAGGGAACTCCTGTATACAGGGGATAAGTGAGGGCCCACATGATTCTTCTCCACTGCCCCAAAACATTCCTATGGTCCTGTGTGGCAGGAGCTTTACCATGTCTCAGAGAAGCATCAGATCTGTCATCAACTAACACTAGGATTTCATTAGCCCATAATAATCCTTTTGGACTCAGAAAGCGTGTTCACCTGTAATGCACCCACAGCAGTGATCAAACTGCATTTGATCTGCCTACTTTTCTGTGCAGCCTAGCTCATTCTTAGCCTTACTTGTGCCCTGGACCTGAGTTGAATCCCTGGGACTTGACCTTCTCTCTCTTCCTTTTTTATCCTTTGTATCCAAGTGCCTAGCCTTCCAACTCCTTCTAAATAAACCATCTCTTGAGCACTTAGCAGAAGAAGAGCCTTTATGCAACTGACCCAGAACTCAGATAACCTGGGACTTGACATGATCTGCTTATGGGACTGTGTTGATTGCAAAGGTTGTGCAGTCCAGTCCACACCTGGGGAAGCGAAAGCTCTATGTCTTTTCCCTCTACACCACTTACCCATGCCAAAGCAAGGCAGAGCTGGCCAATGGCTGTTGGAGGTAGTGGTAGCCCTTCCGACTCCCAAATTCTTGTTTAGACACTGGGGGGTCAAGAGGTGAAAATAACTGGAGAGGCCTCTTGAGATCTATGGTGAGAGAGAGGCTAGTAAATCAATACGTGCCATGGAATAGCATAGAATCTGAGGCTGCATGATAATGGCAGCGGCTGAACTTCATATTGATGCAGCAGGGAATGATTTTTGCTATGGTAATGATTGTTAAGAGTGGGGAGTGAGCTGGATGATATATTTCTATATAGGTATATCTGGAAGATAGATAGATAGATTTTAAACCCAGAGAGGTCTTGTTCATTTGAAACTGTGAATTATTTATCCCAAGGTAGTTACATAGTGGGCATAAATATTTACCAAATTGATAACTCGAACATTTGGGTTAAAAAAGTAGTCCTACCATCCATATAGTAAGGTCAATGAGCTGTTTAACAATTGTATTTTAGTTGCACCTGGAAATACTGAAGAAAATCATCCAATCCATTCAGTTTTACCAGTTAAATATACTTTAGAAGGTAAAGTATCTTTTAGCCTCTTTAAAATAATAGCTGTGATTATGGCACACTCTATAGTACATAACATGTTATGAATAGCATGCTGAGTGGTTTTTTTAGTATATGTAAATTACACAGAAGCAGAAGGGATACATCTCTGAACTGTTTTTGTAGAGCTGATTATAGGTCTAACTGCTATAGGAGGAGTCTGAAAGAGCTTTGTTGAGAGGCATTGATTGATTAATAAAGAGCGCAGCAGCAACAGACAAAACATCGCAGTTATAGATTTTCCATACTTTATCTTCAGGGCTCTTAAGGATACAGTGATCAAATAATGGGGTTTTCTTTTACCTTGCAGTAACTTGCAACAAATCAAGGCATTCTGCAGTGCCACAGAATGGCTTTCTGCAGAACACGGAGGTAAAAGGAAACTCCTCCACAATCACGACTTTGCAGTGAGACACAGCCCTTTTCCCTTCCACTCTCTGTTAGTGAGAGATGTTTCTAACAATATTTTAAGGTAGTGTCCCAAATTTAGAAGGAAAGTGGGAACCGTACAGTCAAACACTCAAGCATTCTATTTTTATAGCATCCAAAATGTAAGTGGAAAGTCACATGCAAAGCATGTGTGCATTTTAGTGCTGATAATAGAAATAGAAGACTTGTTAAGATCAGTTGTTAGATTCAAAATTAAGCACCCAGGGCTTCTAGTTAAAAAGGCATTTGTTACAAGACTATAGCATTATGTACCTGATTAACAAAGAGACTGACGAGAGAAACAGACCCAGAGTAGCATGTAAGCAGGGAAGAGCTGACTTTGTATTTTCTTGTGAAACTCCTTGCTAGGAAATCCTGGTTAGGAAAATACCCAGTTTCACTCACTGAAGGACAGATCACGCCTCGATTTCTGGAAATAATGTGGATCCTTATTTATTTCTCTTCCATTAGCTGACGTTTTGCTGCACCCCTGCAACAAACATCTAAATGCAAGCAGAGGGAAGAACTGCCACATCAGACCAATGCTGCCTCTACCACAGAACTTCTTCTTAAAGAGATACACACATTTGAATGTGGGCTGTTGGTGTTTCCCAGCTATTAAAAGCAAATTCTTTTCACATTGTACATTTTCTAGCCAATACAAATTTGAAGATGCTCAAGCAACTTGAAATTTGTTCTGCTTTAAAAAAAAAAAAAAAAAAAAAAGAGTTGAAAGAAGATTCATCTCTTCCTCTTGCCCCTAAGTCCTCTGGCCTTTTCTGGGGTTTCAACATTTTCTTTTTCTATTTAAAAAAATTTTTTTTTTCTCCCAGCTAAGAGACTCATATACAAGCACCAGGGGACATGGGCTATACACAAAGTGCCATCAAACGGACAAAATAAACAAACGGAAGGGAAAAGGAGGAAATGCAACAGCAATGGGCAGAGTTAAACATTTTGCAGACAGTAGTGTGTTTTTTTTGTAATAGATCATATCCTTTTAATGTTTCCATTGCTTTTTAAATCTTTGGATTTGATTTTAAAACACCCTTTTCATGTATCTTCATTGTAAAGCAACGAAAGGAACAGAGTAGTTCTGTCACGAGCAGCATTTCTATATATGTATATTTTTTTTTATTAGGTTTTGTGAATTTTATATGAAGATGATTCAAGGATTTCTTCTGGGAATTATTTCCATAAATATTTCCTCAGTTTCCAGCTGCAGTTTCAGTTAGTTTGGATATTTATTTCCTGCCAGTGCCCTAAACTATACTTCACAAGACTGTATGTTAGTACTGGCCAAAGTGATATGTATACAAACCTTTGAATAGCATTAACAAGCACTCCCTCGTGTCTGTGTCTTGGGAGGGACTGGACCCCTCTTCTTTTTTTTGTAAAAGTTGTCTCTGAAGAAGATCTCATAGTCAGAACATCATTACTAATGATAGTTTCCATTTTCACCATGTATTGAAGAAAACCCTTTTGTTCCACATGCAGCCCACACAATGACGCAGCACTCCCTCCTTTTTTGATTCTGATGTTGAAGTGTTATGCAGGTTTAAATTAGAAATTTTTAAAAAGTGGGCCACTTCATCAGCGGGTGTAAATTAGCATAGCCGTGTGGCAGCAAATGGCACTGTGCCAATTCCACCAGCTAAGCATCTGGCTTCTGCTTTTAAACTTTATTTAATAGGCTGGAAGTGTAATACAATAAAGGTCATTCATGACATGAGTGTGGATGGTCTTAGTCCAGTTCCCAGTTGTCCAGGTGTCTGCATTGACAAATAGCTGCTCGTGCTGAACGTTTTCTGGGTATTAAAACAAAGAACCTTGGTGCTGACAGTCTTATTACCTTACAGGAGCACCACGCTCATACAACCCTGTCCCCGCTTCCCCCGCCCCAAATGCTATGTCAGGAGCTGCCTTTGTGATAATCAATAAGAAACATAAACACATGCAGACTTAATGCATGCCAGACTCTGAATGAGGTTTAGCCAGCAGCAGGTCTCAGATACAAGCAAAGAAAATCCCTTCCTATTGACCCAGCCAGAAACCAGTTCAAACCTTAATATTGTTTGCCTGCTGTATACACCTGCTCCTAATCTTCATTTGTTTGAGCACATCTCTTGACGATGAGAACATAGCATATTATCCTTCCATGTTCTCTCTCATCTGAATATCCCAACCTTTAGTGAATTTAAGGTGTACATTGTCCCTGGGTAAGAAGTCTGCATGGATCACCTCGCTTACTCTTTACATACAGCTGCCTCTGTGATGGAAAGCAGAAGTTATTGAACGGTACGTGGGCACACTGCACAACAGATCAGGGCGAGAAAATCATGCTCACCTGTGCATCCAGGAGAAGCTGTCAAGCAACATTTTAACCAGATTGTTATTAGCAGGAATTTGGTCCAAGTTAATGTGGGATAGATTGTGCATGCAGCAGCATGGTGCCCCTAGCACCATCTGGGCATTGTGTCAGTACTGACTCATAGGGCAGGGTGCCACCTACTGACTCACTGCACCATCTTTGTGTCCTGGTAGGAGATGAGGGGCCAGTGCCTCATGGCCTATGCTGAACCTTACTCATGCCAGGTGCTCTGGGCCACTGGAACCTTAACAAGGAGTACAAATAAACAGGGATTGCTGTAAAGTTGCCTCACTGCCCTGGTATATAGGAGAGAGACACAGACCGGTCCAAGAAGGATGGAAGAGAGCAATCATTTGTTTGCCTTGGCCACAATAAATACGTTTGCACAATGTGCGTGTGTATGCGTGTGTGTGTGAAAGGAAGAAAAAGAGGAGGGAGGAAAAAATAAAGCCCGTGTCTGATAGGCCTGAACCATGTTTGTATCTTAATACATGGCAGAATTGCACAAGAAAAGCTTTGCTTCACTAAAATATTACTCCTGTAGCGGTGCCAAGGTCAGTTTTGCTCCATATGAATGCTGACCACGTCGCTTGGAGCTGTCTGGGGTGGGAAGGAGGAGGCTTGAATACCCAGTTCTGCTTTTCAGAGCAGCATCCTTTGCTCTGATACACTCAATCCATTGCTTCTGCTCTTTCTTTCCCATTCTCCTTAAACCCCTCACCTGGGCTGAGTGCTCATATTCATGGAGCCCCTCTCCAGTCTGATTTTAATTCTCATCTGCTCCTAGTAGATTTTATTTTGATGTAAATAAAAGCATAAAAGTAAAACAAGTTGCTTTCTGCCCCCTTCCTGAGACACCAACTTGCATGGCAAGGTGAATGGCTGATGGCACTTACCTCATCCTACCGCACTGGCTCTCTCTCTCTTGCTTTACTTGCATCTCATACTGCTGGGAGGGAGGCAGCACAGCAGAATCTGGCTTGTAGAACTGAGCAAGAAAAGGATGGCAAAATAGATGGCATCCAGATAAGCATCTGTAAGGAAGCTAGGACAGCAGGTTGCCTTCATTGTGCTTATAACACTGTGGTGGCAAAGAGCTGTTAGCATGGTGTTCATAAGCTTGATGCTTCTTAATCAGCTCTGCCTTTTGGAGTTGTCTGGCCTCCAGGCAATTTTTAGGGGCAGTTGAAGGGTGCTAGTTTTAGTCTCTAATGCTCACATGGTTTGAAATCAGGCTCTAACACAGCTGCTGAAATCAGCTGGGACTGTCCCTAGATTTGTTGCTCTCATAGTACAGAAGGGCTCTTGACTCTAAAATTTTCTGCTCCAGCAGTACCAAATTTTTTCTGACCTTCTGGGACCTCAGTGAGGCCACTTATTCATTCAGGTTAGAAAAGTTGTATGAGAGGGGTAAATTATTGGGGCATTGTGTGTTTGTGTACGCACGCAAGCAGATGTGTGTGGTGGGGGGGGAGAGGGCATTCAGTGTGACATTGGGGCATTTTTAGCTCTCAGTTCCTAAAGAGACAGGGTCCAAGGAATTAGATTTTCTATTTTCTTATGCAGTTGTGGTGCCAACATACACATCAGATAAATTGAAAAGGGCTGAAGTATGGAGTAGTCGTTCCTGTCCAGCCACTGGGCCAGGATGCCTGCTTCTGCTCAGAGGCTCCAAACCCAGAAATCCTCTATTGAGAATCCTCTAGAGTTGTATCCAAGGGTCACTCTCAAGCACACCAGAGACTGAGGTCTCGAGTGCAGCACGAGAGGAACGGCATGGAGCTGCGTCACTGCTGTGAGCGTGTGAGTAGGAACTAGTGGGTAGGAGATGCTGCTGCCCCAGTGCAGACCTGTGCCCTGCATATTCTCCCACTGCAGGCAGAGGTCCTACTGTTGCCAGATACCATTGCTGAGCATTTTATACAGAAGGTGACCCATAGAGGCTGATTTTCCTGTTCAAACTTTAATGAAAATAAAGAGAAAGCAACTCATAACTCAGCCGTGAACAGCAGCCAAAGGGGATTTTGTTTTTCACTGCATCTATATGATTTTGAGCCTCTCTGTCTTTAATGATTTTACTTCTCTGAAAAGGTTTCAGAACTGCATATGCAGAGGTTTTTCTATTGGAGCGCCACCAAAAAGTCTATGTAAGCACAATATGTGGGGAAAAAACATGTCTCGAAAATATTATCTAGTGTAAGAGGAGTCTGTGCATTGGCAAGAGGTTTCTGCCCTCTCCCAGAGTCCTGACACAAAAAAAATCAAAGCTACCCTAAGGTTTGAAAGCCTGATTTATATTTTTCACAAGGGGTGGAGAGGGGTCTGTATAATAAACAGGCAGCTGCATAGAAACAGAATGGAAGAACTGTGTGATTAAAACAGCCTGGAAAAAATTACTAAAATTGTTTCTACTCTGTACTCAGTTCATACCTCCTGTGTTGTCTCAATGTGCTACTTTGGAGCCAGTGCTGAAATCCCACATTTCATATAAGGCCCTTCTTATTATAGCAAAGATAAAGACATTTCAGCCTGAGAAGGCTGAATTATGCAGTGGCACTAGATTTGTGCTCTCTTTTGCCCAGCCCCTGTTAGCCAAAGCTGCTTGGTAATGCATTAAATGATGCAACACAAAGGATCTAACAGCATCTGCAATGGCTTGGGTTCTTAGAAACATGTAAAACTCACCATAAAATGAATATTGCCAAAGCTCTCTCCCATTTCCATATTCCCTCCACATTGTGTTCATGTATAATAGGCTTCCAGGAATGTTCATGACCTTACAGCTGTCCCTTTTGTTTACAGTCCAGTGCTCTGTCCTTGAGATATGTTGCACACAGACATGAAGACAAAATCATGGCTTTAGGCCTCTGCCTACCTCGCTGGAAAAAAATATAGCTTCTATAGGAGATGCTCACCACTCAGTACTGTTGCAATTGCACACATGTAATTAAAATTGGGTGAAACAATTAGAGGTAACAATAAAAGAATGGAAGCTCATGTCACACCATAGGAACACAACTGTTTGCTGCAGAGATTGCAGTAAAAAAAAACCTGTTCATGTTTTGGGAGGGGTTGTGGGGAGAGGGATGGAAACCTTTTCTCTTTCCTGCCTAGAAAAGAATGCTCCAGTGCATTTCCTATGGCTTGATTCTATTTTTTAAATGATTTTCTTGTCTCTAGAGGAGAGATGGTATCTTACTCACATGGAGGCTGCCCGTGTTTCTTACTCACTGTCAGTGTCAGCACACAATCAATGCACATTTATGCTGTTACTTCACCACTTTGATGTTGATGATGTTTGGTATATTTTTGCTGTCCGTGCAAATATAAATCTTTCCAAATGAATACATTTTCCTGCAAATAATTTGCTTCCTGACTGGTGCTCAAAACAGCCTTGTCCTGGTCTTTACCTGATGTCTGAGAGGCAGCGTGAAACTTTCATTCAGACCACAGACTCGATACTTCTCTGAGAAAACAGGACATGTATAAGTTTTAGATATTCAGCTTCTCATCCTTGTTTGTACTTTCTATAAGCATTGGGGTGCTTTATTTATGATGCAACACTGTGTTTATGGACCATCCAGAGTTGAATTTGACCTGTTCCAGTTATAACTAAAACGTAACACTGAATTCAGGGTTGCATAGAGTTACTGAAGGTAGCTCCAGTCCCAGAAACGGACATAGCCATGTTAGCATGGTGCTCTACTCAAGCTTTTTAGCTCTCCTGTGACATGCTGTAGTGTATTTAATTAACAGCTCCATGCATGGGGCCTGGCCGAGAGGAATGTGAATGTTGCTGTAGAGACTAGCAGCTGTGAGATACTACTGAGGAGTATGCTGGCTACACGATGAACGGATGGCTGTTTAGAACTCTAAATATTTCTCCAACTTTTCTGTCTGCAGTAGAAAAGGTCAACCATTATGTTAAAGAAATCTGAGTGAATGATCGCTGCTTCTTCAGTAGGCAGTGGAAGTTGAATTGGTGGTTTCTGCATTGATGATGAGCATTCACAAATTTGAGATATTTGGAGTTTGGGTCCACACTCATCTCAGTAGTAGTCTTATAGCTAGAGACCTGCACAAGCTCTGAAGTTCAGATCCCAGTTCAGATTTCCCTGAAGGCTGGAGGTGTTTGGATCCATCACCATCACATTATTAAAGAGGCTATCCTTAATGGACTGGCCGATGCCAACATCCTGAGGGATAGCCAGCATGGGTTTGTTGCGGGTAGGTCTTGCTTGACCAATCTCATTTCCTTCTACAACCAGGTGACCTATCACCTGGACAAGGGAGAGGAGATTGATGTCATATATCTTGACTTCAAAAAAGCCTTTGATCTGGTATCCCATGATCACCTCTTGGTGAAACTGGCCAGTTGTAGCCTTGGGTCTACCACGATCCGCTGGCTGGGAAATTGGCTCTGGGGTCGGACCCAGAGGGTAGTAATTGACGGAAGTCATTCATCGTGGTGTCCTGTGACCAGTGGGGTCCCCCAAGGCTCTGTCCTTGGACCCATACTGTTCAACATCTTCATTAATGATGTGGACACTGGAGTCAGAAGTGGACTGGCCAAGTTCGCCGATGACACCAAACTTTGGGGCAAAGCATCCACACCAGAAGACAGGCAGGTTATCCAGGCTGACCTGGACAGGCTCAGCAAGTGGGC
>NW_005842112.1:669782-687368 GCF_000455745.1 Alligator sinensis | reverse complement strand
GGGGGCTGGACTCGATGATCTTCCGAGGTCCCTTCCAGCCCTAATGTCTACGAAATCTATGAAAACATTTTCATTCAACCCTGTTACTTTGATAGCGAGGCTTCAATCATGAAGTTTAGATCCCAGAGCTAGATATGGATTGAACTTCTCCAAAGTTGTGCGGCAATGTGATTGCAGAGCCACTGGTCATCATCTTTGAAAACTCATGGTGATCAGGAAAGGTCCTGGACGATTGGAAAAAGGCAAATACAGTGCCCATATTTAAGACAGGGAAGAAGGAAGATCCAGGAAACTACAGACCAGTCAACCTCCCCTCAGTCCCTGGAAAAATCATGGAGCAGATCCTCAAGGATTCTGTTTCTAAGCGCTTGGAGGAGAAGAAGGTGATTAGGAACAGGCAGCGTGGATTCACCAGCGTGAGTTCATACCTGACCAACCTGATGACATGACTAGCTCTGTGGATGTAGGAAAACCAGTGGATGTGTTGCACCTTGACTTTAACAAGGCTTTTGATACGGTCTCCCACAACATTCTTGCAGACAAGCTAAGAAAGTACGAGCTAGATGAACAGACTGCAAGGTGGTTAGAAAACTGGCTGGATCATCAGGCTCAGAGGGTAGTAATCAATGGCTCGATGTCTACTTGGCAGCCGGTATCAAGTAGAGTGCCCCAGGGGTTGGTTCTGGGGCCGGTTTTGTTCAATATCTTCATCAATGACCTGGAAGATGGCATAGAGTGCACCCTCAGCAAGGCTGCAGATGATACCAAGCTGGGGGGGAGTAGTAGATATGCTGGAGGGTAGGGTTAGGATTCAGAGAGTCCTAGACAAAAGGATTGGATTGGGCCAAAAGAAATCTCATGAGGTTCAACAAGGACAAGTGCAAAGTCCTGCACTCAGGACAGAACAACCTCATGCACCGGTACAGGCTGGGGGCCGACTGGCTGGGCAGCAACTGTGCAGACAAGGACCTGGGAATTACAGTTTACAATAATCTGCATATGAGCCAATGGAGGGGGGCTGGGTGCTTTAATTATAGTGGCTCCTAATTAAAGTGCCCAGAGCATCAGATGTATCAGCGCCCCCACACTGCCACACTGAAAAATGGCAGCAGTGCTTTAACTAAAGTTTGTCAAATAAGCTTTATTTAAAGCACCCCTGCTGCCACTTTTCAGCACATGGATGCTGATACATATGACACTGGAGTCTGCTGGAGCGCGGTAATTACATTTAATTAATCGAGTCTGCTCTGATACACTGTAATTACATCATGTCGGAGCAACCTCAATGCACGTGTATAGATGTCCATTTAATCTAGAGAAGAGGAGACTGAAGGGGGATTTAATAGCAGCCTGCAACTACCTGAAGGGGAGTTACAAAGAGGATGGAGCTGAACTGTTCTCAGTGGTGGCAGATGATGGAACAGGGAGCAATGGTCTCAAGCTGTAGCAAGGGAAGTTCAGGTTAGATATTAGGAAAAACTTTCTCACGAGGAAGGTTGTAAAGCACTGGAACAGGTTACCCAGAGAGGTTGTGGAATCTCCTTAGAGGTTTTTAAGACTCAGGTAGACAAACCTTGGCTGGGATGATCTAGTTGGGGTCCTGCTTTAAGCAGGGAGTTGGACTAAATGACTTTCTGAGGTCCCTTCCAACCCTAACTTTCTATGGTTTTATGATTCTGTGATCTCTGATGTGATGGTTTGGGGCCATCATTACTTTGCTAAGTTCAGTGGCTGGATAGCAGCTGCCATGTATTCATGTGCTCATACATGTTAGCAAAGGCCTGTGCCACAGCCCTGGTCGGCTTTAGGTGCTGAATGTTCCCCTTGCTGCTAGGTCTCATGATAGCTCCATATGCTTTTGAAGCTCCCCCTGGTTACCAGCAACCCTGGTTTGGGCACATTTTTCTAGCACCAGCTCTCTGGTTGATACCCCTCCTTGAAATTGAACCGTGCAGTCCCCCTGACCTGAGCCCCCAGGGCTCATGGTTACTCTTCAGTATCTTAGGCAAATCTTGCCCTGGTGGACTTTGTGGGTCCACTGGATTGGCCCTTCAGGGAGACATGAGAGCTGAAGCAAATAGATGTGGACTCTTCAGGGTGAAGGATTGCTATAAAGAATCACTGTTTGCTTTAACCAGTGCCAGAGATAACATAGATCCAGGTAAAACAATAAGCTCCCACACAACATTTCCTGCCTCTGCTCCCTCACTTCTCTTCTGTGGGATTTGGGTCAGCATCCTTTCATGTTTGCAAGTCCCCTTACTTGGACCACAACCCACCAGCTCCAGGCTTCTCTCAGGTCATAGAGTATCTCTTGACTACCCCTGCCATCAGATCCATGAGATCTATCTAGTCCAGCAGCCAAAAAACACTCCTCCTCATTCAGGAAAAAAGTCCTTTTTTAGTTCCTCTCTGAGTCCTCCCTCAAGTTAGTTCCTAAGTTTGGGGATCATTGGTTTTTATAGTTATTGTCTTTATATTAATGTTATAAACAGCATTACTGAAAGGGCCACTACTTGGTAATGTTCAGTAAAAGAGCAGTGTTTTCTGATACACAACATCATCAGTCATCTTTTTTTGTTAGCAATAATATCTCTAGTTTTGAGTCTCTTCCTTTAATATATTAGCTCAATCTTTGGGTTTTTATTATGTGCCTCTGTCAACAAAGGCAGGAACTTTTGCCTTTTTCTACAACAGTGTCTGAAAATAATAAAAGAAAAGGTATATGAACTCCAAAGGAATCGTCCTTGAAGTGAGGCGAGCTCTGGAAAATTTCAGGATGGGTGTCAGGGCAGATAAGTGGACTGGGAATTAGCATCACATGAGCTATAGTGCTTTAACACGCTACTTTATGAAGAAAGTGTGGTGGCTGGCAAACCAGATTCTAATAGCTGATACCAAACTGCTAACACTGAGGGGAAATCACTGAAAGGAAGAAAAATCTAGCACAAAGGAAACTATCTTGGACAAAGAGCCAACATCAAAGCAGGCACACTTCACATCCTAACTGTCATTTAAGGGGCTTAAGCCAGCAGATTTGAATTCAGCAGATTTGGGGGGCATGTTTCTCCCTTTCTACCGGAAACCTTGCGTTAGGTCCCTGAGTCTCAACCCCACCCCTTGACCACCCACCACTCAACCAAGTGAGATCCCAGACCTAACAAATGCCTCAGTGAGAGCTGAATGCAGGATTCTATGAAACAACGATGCTGGCAATGTGATGCTCATCTCATTCAGATATCAGCTACTTGCAGTGTAATGGGCCTTGTCGTGAATGACTGAACATTTATTACAGGGGCCCTAAGCTGTGATCCAGATAGCCTAGTGGCAGTGTCTAGTCATCTGCTGAGGAAGATGCAAATTGATACTAGACATGTAAAAAATTATTTTGCATAAGATATGTATCTGTATTTATTGACAAAGTGGGGGCTCATTTCTAGCAGCTGCAAGGCGAGCACCCCACCTCCTATTGTGCACTCAATGGCATGTAAGAGCATTCAGCAGCAGAAGAGATCATCTGGCCTTTTGTGAAACCCAGCGACTCCTGCTAAGTTTACACAAGGCCTAAGGGTTTTGAATCTCTTGCTAAGACAAAATCCTACCCTTGTGGCCCTGACTCAGTCTGAGAGGAGTATTTGAATGGAGGGTCCAGGAGCCATTCTGCTGCTACAAGTATGTGTTAGGGAATGGTCCAGGAGCAATATACTGTAAAGCATTTTACACTTGCTCTAGAAGGAGCAAAATGTGCCCCTGGTTTGTAGGGAGTTGGGGGCCTAGCATCATCCACATGCCAGAGGACTAATGCTCCCTTGTAGGCCTGGGGCACCAGCCTGTCTGTTAGCTGGACCCTTCTGACCAGCACTCAAGGGAATGGTAGTGTGGAATCCTTTCTCTTTTCGCGATAGGTGCTCCACTGAGGTAGAGACACACTGTAGTCTCTTCTTCTCATCTCCAACAAAGTGGTCCTCCCACTACAGAAAGGATGTGGACAAATTGGAGAGAGTCCAGCAGAGGGGGACAAAAATAGTTCAGGGGCTGCAGGACATGACTGATGAGAGAAGACCAAGGGAACTAGGCTTATTTAGTCTGGAGAAGAGGAGACTGAAAGGGGATTTAATAGCAGCCTTCAACTACCTGAAGAGGGGTTCAAAAGAGGATGGAGCTGGACTGTTCTCTGTGGCGGGAGATGACAGAACAAGGAGCAATGGGCTCAAGTTGCAGCGAGGGAAGTTTAAGTTCGATATTAAGAGAAACTTTCTCACTAGGAGGGTAGTAAAACACTGAAACAGGTTACCCAGAGAAGTAGTGGAGTCTCCATCCTTGGAGGATTTCAAAACCCGGCTAGACCAAGCCTTGGCTAGGATGATCTAGTTGGGGCTGGTCCTGCTTTGAGCAGGGGATTGGTCTAGATGTGACCTCCTGAGGTCCCTTTCAGGGCTGGATACAGTCATGGGCATACTGGGCAGCTGCCCGGACAGAGAGGGGGCCCAAAAATGGTAATTTTTTCCCGTTGTCCAATTATTATTATTTCTGGCAAAGTGGGGCCCGATACTAAATGTTTGCCCAGGGCCACCAGGAGTCTAGGTACAGTACTGGCCCCTTCCAACCTGGATTTTCTCTGATTCTCTGATTAAGCTGCATACAGAAAGGGGTTACCCTTAGATAAGCGAAAACAGCTAGAGTTCGCTCACATAAATTCTGTCAGCTTCACTGCTACATCCCAGCAACGCTTTAAGAGGGCTGAAAACACAAAGTTTATTCATCTATTCAAAGCGTCACTGGGGTGCTGTGAAGGCGTTGTGAACTCTCGGGCAACTCAGAATTGCACGGAAACTGTGCATACTCCTTGTGTTCAGTGAGAAAATGGAAAGTAGAAAATGGCAGTTTTTTTCTGTGGCCAGTCTTTAAGAAACCGAGGATGCTGGAAGGGAAAGAAAGAGAGTATTGGAAGCACTTGTCATAGCTGGAAAATAGATGTCCTGAGTGTAACATGACTAAGGTAAACAAACAAGATCAAACAAGAGCTGAGCAGGCTTGTGTGTAACCGAACGCCCCACAAAGCACGGGAGCTGAATTCTGTGCAAGGGGAAATGAGACGGAGGAGACAAGAAAGGCAATGACATATTTCACAAAGCCAAGGCTTTCTGATGACACTGGAGATTGCACTAGCTGTTTTGGCAGCAGATCTGGTGTTTTCCCCACTTGGAACAAGCTGGGAAAGGGCCTCTCTTGCTCCTTTGGTGACAGAATCTGCAGATTACCAAGAAACTTGTTTAAGCTAGAAACAGCTGATGTCATTTTCATCATGCACAATGACTCGTACTGGCGTGGAAACAAGGAGTATTGAGGGCTTGATAAACTTAATTTTCAGTGCAAAATATATCAAAGTTGTAGTTTTGTCCTGTTTTAGGTGAATTAATCTGCTCCTTCCATGATTTTATTTTTTTATTTGTGTTCTAGGACTTTCCTTCAAGGGGAACTTACTGCACAGTAAGCCAGGGTGTGAATTTACAGTGCATGTGAGACTCCACACTAACACCCAGTAGGGACACTATTTGCATACACTAAAACACCTGTGTGAGAAGTAGCTTACAGCATTTGGAAGTGAAGTAAGGCACCTTGCATTAGGGCTTGTCTGTGGGTAGAGGTAGAAATAAAAGTGCATAAACAAGGGGATGACTTTACAGTGCATTAGCTATCCTATACTAACTCCTTATGTGGGCACGCTCTCTAGTGTGAGGTAGCTTATTCAACTTAAGGTGAGATTCCCTCCTTACTATACTAGTTCTCCTAAATCAGGTCCCTCATGGCAGCAAGACCATAAACCCCAGGGGCCAGGTCTGAGGACAAAGATGTAAAACATGTAGGATCTCTACCAGCTACTCTTGCTGGCCCATCATCCACAGTCCACATGTTGTGTGGGTCCCTTTGTGGTCATTAAAGGGATTTTTGTGCTTTACCTGCTTTGCCAATACCCTTCCAAATACTATTATAACCCATCACACGTTGTTCCTGGTTATTCCAAGGGGTGCCCTGGTAAACAGAACATCTCCTATTCCCTGCTGTCCCCCCCCACCCCCCCAGTGAGTTTGTATACTGCCACAAGATCCCTCAGCCTTCTCTTGCTGAGGCTGAAAAGGTCCAGGTCCCTTAGCTTTTCCTCATAAGGCCTTCCCTGCAGGCCTCTAACCATATGAGTGGCCTTCCTCTGGGCCCTCTCAAGGTTGTTCACATCCCTCTTGAAGTGCGGCGCCCAGAACTGGATGCAATACTCCAGCTGCAGCCTGACCAGTGCTGCACAGAGGGGAAGCATCACCTCCCTGGACCAGTTCGTGATGCACCTACTAATGCATGACAAAGTGCGGTTAGCTCTGCTAATTACTTTGTCACATTAAGGACTCATATTCATCTTGGAATCGACAACAACTCTGAGATCTCTTTCCACTGCTGTGCTGCTGAGAAGGTCATCCCCCAGCCTATAGGTGTGCTGATGATTCCTTCTCCCTAGGGGCAGCATCTTGCGCTTGCCCTTGTTGAACTGCATCCTATTGTGCCCTGCCCACTTCTCTAACCTGTCCAGGTCCGCCTGGACTCGGTTTCTTCCCATCAGTGTGTTTGCTTTGCCCCATAGTTTTGTGTCATCAGCGAATTTGGACAGAGTGCTTTCCACACCCTCATCCAGGTCACTGATGAAGATATCGAACAGCACTGGCCCAAGGACCGAGCCTTGGGGGACCCCACTGCTCACATCTTTCCAGGTCAATACCGACCCATCCACCACCATTCTCTGGGTACGACCCTTAAGCTAATTTGCCACCCACATGACTATGTAATCGTGTATGGCACAGCCGTTCAATTTGTTTATGAGAATAAACATGGATGGGCCATTGTACTGCTGAAACAACCCTGTAAGCCAGAGGAGCTGCTTAACTGCATGCCTTGCTCCTTTGCTACCTTTAAAGTCACAGACTAAATGTTGTCTGTGTAGGTCATCATGGTGTCTTCACAGTATTCAACTTCATAGCAGGTTACAGCTGCTAATATTTTTCTGGCTCTTATCTCTAATGTTCCAGTCAGGAGATGGTGTTTCTGTGGAAGAAAGATCCATCAATCAGATTTAAATATCATCCTAGCAGAAGGCAGTCAAAACAAAGCCTACTGGAAGCTGCCTTCCAGGAACCACAGTAGGTAAAAATGGTGACACAAAATCCTCTCCTTTGGTACCTTTGTGCTAGATTTGCAGCTTTGTAGAATATATTCGCTTGCACTCAGCTCAGCAGTGCAGCCATGTATCCTGACAGCTGACTAATGTTCTGCTCACATCTTCCCTTGTAAAATGAAAAAAGTAGATAATTTAATACAGATGTGGCAAGTACAAGATACATTTTCACCCAGCACAGAGTACCATGGAAAGTGCCGGGTGGAAAACCTCCTTTAAAGGTAATAAGATTCTTAAATTCCCCCCGTACCCTCCAAAAATGTTTTTAAAAACCAATAAAAAGAAAACGTTAGCCAGAAAACTGAGTTTATTCTTTGATCATTTTCCTGGAACAAACTCCCTTTTTATGTCCATTGTTCCATAAATAAACCAGAGTCTTTCATTTCTATAAGAAGGATTTATTTCCAGGAGTGCTAGGTAGGATCTTTGCCTTGGTTTCAAAGCAAAAAAAATAAAAAATTGTGTCCTCTCTGGTCAATTCACCATTTCTGTTTCGCTTCACCATGAACTTGCAGTATTCCCTGAATCATACTAGGTAAGTGCTACTTCTTGCAGCCATCAGGAAGGGATCACTCATCAGAGGCCAGAGTTTATTTCCTTCAAAGCCACAGTGTGCCAAATAGCTTGTGGCTCAACCTTTCATCCAAATTACAGTTCCCAGCAGAGCCAAGTATGCAACCCAAGTGGCAACTCCCCCTCTCCCCTTTTAAAGTGGTTGAAAGTAAACTGATGGGACCATTTTTGTCTACCACTTGTGCATGCCAGGTTCTTTTTGATGTCTGGAGATTCAGTGCATGTCTGTCTAGTGGCAGAATTGGGGCCTATAGGTTGGGAGTTTTAAAAGCACTCAGTAGCACTTTGCTACTCTTCAAGTTAATGGGAGCTTCACCATTGGCCTCAGTAGGCATAGAGCTAGGCCAAGGTGGATCATTTCTGAAAATCACTTCTATTGTTCCTAGTCATTGTCATGACTCAGTCCAGCCTCTAAGTTTGAGCCTGCAGTTTTTCACACTCAGTCACCTGTGGCTGCCTTCCATTTTGCTCATATATGCGTACTTTGCCTGCACTCAATCTGTCTGACAGGCTCAGAAGTTCAGGTTCCCATGAGAAAGGATGGAAATTCCAAGGGGGTTTTGTTGAAAATGTGGTTCTTAATGTTTGTACTAATTTCCTTCTTAGAAATGAGCCTCAAACCCTGTCATTTAAGGGACAAATGAGACTTTTTATAGGAAGAGGTGCATGTTAATGTATTTTTTGATGAAGGCGTAAGAATGTTTTAACAGTTTTACTAAAAAATTCATAACTATTGACTCGTTACCCAAACTGCAGCCTTACACTATTGACTCTGAGCTCAGTCCTGCATGGATATAACTCCCTTTCACTTTGATGGGAGATTTGCCTGAGGCAGGACTGCAGACCTGATGCCTAACACATTCATTAAATATACAGTCAGTTGGACAAGAACTAGCTGGTTGAGTCATAAGGACAGATCTTTCTAGCTTACCTAAGTAATATTTCTACTGTATAATTAAACCACTAAAAACTGACATCAAAGTAATGATAAGGGTCTAATAAAATGCACAAAACCATGGAAGTTTGGGCCAACATTCCAGCCTTTGATCACCCCACAAGGCATAACTATTGTGTATAACATGTGGGGCTAGATGCTCCCTGTCTTGAGCCGTGGTGCGGGGGAGCTAAAGCGGGTGGAACTGTGTTGGACCACGTTATAGGGAGGATGAGTCTCACAGCACAAGCCTGCAGAAGCTCTTCTGCAATGAGAATGGTGGGAGGGAGCTCCTTGATTAGGAGATGGTTCAGAGGTGGGAAGCAGAAAACCCAGGGGATCAGCTGCTAGGCATTACCTGCATGCCTGTCACTGGTGGATTTCCAAGCAGAAATGAACCTGGTTCTTCATGCTGTTGCAAACAGGACTCCATTCCCCCTCCTCTCCTCTGTTCCTTGAACTGTGGAAGAGTCAAGTACAGGCAAGAGGATGATATCCAATGGCAGAACAACCCCTGGAAGTCAGGAGAGGACAGCACCCATGGATATGTGAGGACACCACTTTCCCCTTGACAGAAATCTTGCAAGGGAAGTAACAGGCAGGTTTACCGCCATCCCTTGGGCTCTTTCAGGTCACCTTGGTCACCCCCATATATGTTGCATTGTTGCTGGGTTTTTTAGATGCATTTTATTGCTGGTAGGGAAAAAAATAACCTAAATTCCCTTTTAATATCTTTTGTGGTGCTTCACTTCCTCGGATGAAACAGTGATACCAGTGTTTCAAATGAGAACAGCCATCCTGATTTCAAACCCCATCTGTTACTGGCCATAAAAGATATTCATGGTCAATTTGTGAACCATTGTAACTCCAGCACTAATGGAGAACACTGATCATGAGTGGCAGTTGCTCTCAATGCTTTTTGCCCAGTTTTGGCTCAGGAGGTAGGTTACCCTCTATCAGCCCCAGCCCCTACCTAGGTTAGAGCGGCCTGGGGCCACAACAGTTCCCAGCGCTTGCATTGTGTGATGCGGACATCTGTCTACTGAGAACATTGCTGAAGCCACAATCCCATTCTGTAAAGGCCATCAGGCAGTGGTGACAGTACTGATTGTTGCAACTTGACAATTTGAAGTAGGATGGGATATGTATCAAGAGCACTGCTGAAGCATCAGCAATTCTGCCAGCGTATAAGAGGCACTGTGTGCCCTCTCTTCCTTGCTTGTTGGTCAGTGCAGAAAAAGTGCTGGAGCTATTGACCTGCCTTTCCTCTGGCTTTTCTTTGCCCTGTCATTGAACTGAGTGTCACCACGAGTAGTGGCAAAGGCAGGTAGTTAGTCCATGTGTAAAACTGGACCTGAATAAGTCACCCTTCTGCCCTTGCACATCTGACAGTGCCAAGCTCTGAGTTGGCCAGAGGAGATGTTAAGAGACTTGAACAAGGCTGCAAAGGAAAATCAATGGTAGAGACTAGGCTTAAACCTCAGGCTGCCTGGATTCCAAAGACCCATACTTGGACCAGTAGGCCTTGCTGCCTCTTAACTATTGAAATGGTATTGTGAGTAGTGGGTGGCCCAGGAGCAGCTCTGAGCAGCTCAAAGTGAACTTCAGACTCTCCTGAGACAGCCTGAACACGGCCAAGGGGGGCCCACAGCCAAAGCTGTTCCCAATGCCTCTTCAACTCAGAACATCCTAAGAACCTTGTCTGCCTACATCCTTAGACCAACACAGCTACAACCTACACCCCTCTTCAACTCAGAACGCTTATGAACTCATCCAGTTATTCCAGTGTCTTGCTTCTTGCCAAACAATGGCTTTGGTGCCTTTATGGACAAATGTCTGGTGAGTGCATATCAGGACCAGTGTAGAATCAGAACATCTTTTTAAAAAACATGTTTTTGGTAGTGAACACCGAGTGACCATCCCAATGTTGCCATGGTTGCGCAGATGGCCATTATGTTTTCTTCAACCACCAGCCATGTCTTTTCAGCTAGAATTACCTTCCTTCTGGATTAAGGGAATAACCAGGAAAGAACAAGGTGTGTGCCTTTCCTCTGAAATGATCTTTGGTAAACTGAGCAAAAAATGGTTGCCTGCCCTTGGAGATGGCTGCTCTTAAAGACTGAAAAGTCCTATTCACATAAGTTATATGAGACCATAGCACAAGAGGGGACTCCATGCTAATCGTGGCCCAAAGACTGCATGCAGCTTCCTGCCTCTTCTTCTGTTTAAAACACTTGCCCCAGCAAGAGGCAGAGAAAACTTGCTCCAGTGCTTCCTACCTACTGTCAAGTGTCTGTTTCCACAGCAGAATTAGTGTGTTTCCTTCTGCGCCGGTCTCTGCTGATGAGGAGGAAAATAGGGCTGTATTCTAGCCTGTAGGACCAGATCCTCAACTCATGTAAAGCATTCTGGTCCTTTGAAGGAGACAGAGATGGGCTAGCATACAACAGCTGCAAATCTGGCTCTGTATCTGCAGAGAACTTGCAGCTATAAAGAAATCTGAGCCAGCATACCTGATTCAGTCCTCATGAGACAGCAAGTCTGAAAGCCCTGTCCAGCAGCTTGTGTGGGAACCTGTCCAAGGAGCACCGGGGATGTCTATTCCATAAAAGAGCCTTCTCCAACTTGCTCAGTACTGTAAGAGGGCTGCTGCAGTGGCAGCTACCACTGAGAGTGTAAGAGTGGGAGCAGTAGGAACACATTCCGGGAAGGTGTGCTGATAATTCAAGGTTGCCATCTTTTGAAATAGGAATGGTTAGTGATATGACACAACCTTAAATACTGAACAGCTGTAACTCTGAACATCTGAAAGCTAATGGAATAAAATATAGGCATATTTTCTGGTCCCAAAGGAAACATTTTGGTTTTCTGTATGCATGCTAAAACTGGTTTTATTTTCTTGGATATGGCAAAGAGGTTATATTTAATTTAATACAGACAACCTGCAGGCCAGGGGTGGCCTTTTATGCTTATTTTTGTATGCATTCTTTCATTTCCTATGCTGTTAGCATTCTGAAAACCACAAACGATGGTACTCTAGCAATAGCACAGCATCACTGAAGTTAAATCAATGTTTCGTTTATAAATCTTGATTGTTGCGATTTCATGTATCTGCCATTCCAAATCAATCAGGCTGCCAGAAATGATTTAAATTCATTAAGCCATGTCTGATTTATGGAGAATAGACTTGACCATGGTTAGAGGTAAAAGCTATCACTTGCACTGGTTTCCTACAGGGCTAACTGATTGGGATAAAATAAGAACTGACCTAACCCTTTATCCCACAAATTGAACTAAAATGTTTCATGAGGTTTGCAAAGCATTTGGCTAACTCTTCTGTTTGTGTACCGCATGCACATGCCTCTGCTTTTTGTGGTTTGGATTTTCCTTTTGCACATACAAGTGCCAATTGGAAGCAATTCTATCCAAGTTGATGGAGCTAGACTGGTGTTACACAAGTGACATGAAGTGTGAATCTCCTTGTTTCTAGCCAGGATACCAAGACAGAGGCTGTTTGTGTGATAATTGGGATCTAAATGGATTTTGGAAGTAGCAGAAGCCTTGTACAGAAATCTGTTCTCAGTGACTTTGGTCCTGTTTCACAGTTCAGAAAAGTTTTCAAATGAGTGTCACAACTGCACCAAACCATGAAAAAAATCCTTTTATTTATTTATTTTTTCTATTCAAAGGCAGGGAAACTGCTTCTCCTGAGTATCAGAAGACACACAGGGCACTTATACACATGCAGCAAGGCTGCTCTGATGTGCTGTAATTACAGTGTGTTGGAGCAGACTTTATTAATCGAGTCTCCTGGAGCATGGTAATTACTGTACACCAGCAGACTCCAGCATCTCATGTATCCGTGTCCCATCACTGAAAAATGGTGGTGGGGGCACTTTAACTAAAGCTTGCTCGATAAGGTTTATTAAAGCACCCCCACATATTTTTCAGTGCAGAGATACTGATACACGAAATGCTCTGGGTGCTTTAATTAGAGGCTTTCAGAGCTGCTCAAATTAAAGCACCTCCCCACACACTCCCAGAGCACGTGTATAAACACTCAAAGAGCTGTGCAAGTTTCTCTGACACTGCCCTTCTCTCTGGACTTCAGCCCGAACCTCACAGCTAGGAACAGAAATTACACATAGACTGGCATAGGTGATCAGAAACTGGTTCAAATCTGTAACACAACAGAAGTTTAGTGCACATAAACTGCTTTCAAAATGGCCAAAACTGTTTTACAGTAAACCCGGATGCATGTAGCACCAGACTTAACTGATTTAGGTTAAATCAATTTTTTGAACTTCCTTCCCAGATCCCCTCCAGATTCAATGTGTCTACTGCAGCTGAGCAGGAAAGTATGCTCTAGCACCTCTCCGCTTCTGGCCTGGGTCACTGCAGGCATGTGGCTGCATTTCTGGAATCAGAAGTGAATGTCTGATCACTTGCTTATTGGTTCAATCTACACAGTTTAAACTAACCTGTGAAGATTGAATTGATTCAGCCTCAGGCTTTTTGACTGTCTGTACTTAGCCCACAGGAACACTGAAATAGCTGGGGACAGCTTAATCTCCAGAGCCGCTCCTTTACTGATCACCAGTGAGACTCCTAATTGTGGTTGTGGCTTCTTTACGGCACTGTCACTCTAGCCATGTGCACTAGGAGAACTAAAGGGAAACAACATTCAAGAACAGCCAGCCTCTGGACTGCATTAAAACTAGCAACTTAAGGGCAAAAGCTTCTATATTCCTGTACAAATGTCCTAAGCAAATCATTTCCAGTAGTCAGTCTTTGGAGTTCCTCCGTAGGTTTTAGAGGCTTTATTGCCACCCCATCAACCAAAATCAACATATTTTCACCAGTGCACCAATAGTATTTGAGTTTTGATCTTAACATGGCTATATTTGTTTAAGTAAGAAGACTTGCATACAAAATAGCATATTGGCAGTAGTAGAAGTAATAGAAATAATACTAATTCTACCTAGACTGAGGGCTTATTTTATTAGGCACTGCATGATAAATATATAGAGAGTAGGAGGGAGGTATTATTGTTTCCCCTCTAGAAACAATGGTGGATGCCAGGGAGAGTAGTGATCCAAGGATAGATCACTTTAGATATACTGGTTCAATGTGCATCCACTCCTGCCACTGTCAGGGCCAGGTCTGTTTGATATGCCACAGGGTCATGGGCCTTGGCCCACCACGGAAAACTAAAAGCCTCCCTTAAGAAGGGAGCCCACTGAGGACACATCAAGTGAATGCTTGGCACAACAAAAAGAAAACAGGAATGGGAGTGAGGTCACAGGTTAATAACAAGGGATTCAGAAAGGGACACTGAGCACTGTCAGAACTAGGATACTGAACCAGATGGACCATTCGTTGGACCCAGTATGGCACTTCATATGGTCCAGTTTTGTATATTTGATGACTGAGGATCAGAGAGATGATAGGACTTGACCAAAGTCACACAGCAAATCTGGAACAGAGGTGAGAACTAAACCTAGATTTCCTGAACTTAGATATAGCAATCCCTTGTCAGCACATTTAAGAGAGTGTATTGAAGAGTACTGTGTATTCAATTCCAAACTTCTGCAAAGTTGTCTCTATCATAACACTTACTAGCATTAAAGGTAGGTAAGGGTAACTAAGGTCATATCTTCAGACAGAAAGCTGTCTGTCTTTACCCATTTTGTTGTCCCATAATATTTAGTTTGTCCACAAACCTTTAATTCTCTTTGGATCTTTGGTGTTTATTACTGGTTGTCTCAACAATTTTTTAGAGATTACTTACACCTGAACAACATTCAGACATTTTCCCAATACTCTCAGTATAATGCTGCAAGAAGAGCAAAATGACAGAATTTCAGCAGGTGTCCATCAAATCCCAGCTTTCTGGGCTCTGCTCAGTCTTCAGTAAGCTCTGAAAATACTTTTTCTATACTATCTTAAGCTTAAAGTCTAGCATTTTTATTAGCATTGTGTCAAAAAACTTCCCATTTTGTCATGTCTGTTTGATTCTGTTTCAGATCATCTTTAATCTTACTTTGAAGCATTTAGAAAGGTTTAGCTCAAAGCGTTATGCATGTAACTGTCTAACTCATAGTGGTGGATGGATGGACAGATGGATAGATAATGTGTATGTGCGCCAGACACTGGGCACGTCGCCACATTCATTAATGCATTGTAATTGCAGCACATTAAGTTTAATACCTGTATACTAACTTAATGCACCATAATTGGCGCTACTGCGCAGTAGTGCTGACACATGCTTTTTTGTGACTCCAGTAGACAGTAGACTAATTCTACTGTGCCTTTAGCATCTCATGTAGATGCGCCCACTAACTTTTTTACATATAAACTTAAAAAATCCCTAGGTTACATAAAAGAGTCCAGAAAACCAAATCATGGACAGTTACAAAGGAATTTTGTTCAATCTATTTCAGGTTAGTTAACATACTAGACCAGTACTTACAACCTGCAAATATTGCTAGCATTGATTCCTTCATGGGCTGAGTTTCAGTGATCTGGGGGAAGGAAAGCAGAGAACTGCCATTAAATAGTGGTTTGTGCTCTTCCTTTGTCAAGCATATATTTTTATTTTAATTTTTAGAGCCAGCCTCTCTCATTTTAATAATAGAATTAGGAGGTGGAAAAGACTGGGAAACTGATGTATGGAGAATTTAAATATCTTGCCCCATGTCATGCAGGAAGATGATACCTAAGCTGGGAAAACAGATCCCAGATCTTTTGAATCCTACTTTGGCCAGTCTTCATTCTAATAGTCCAATTGTTTATCTACACTGGAGACTAAATTGCTTCATTTCTCTTACTTCTCCTATTCTGATCTCATATATTTCAATAGGTGTTGTTAATTTTTGCTGTTCCAGAGGTAAAACCCATTTATCGTCTGTAGTCATGAGAATCACAAATAGGTTTCTATCAAGCCCCTGGCACATGTCTTTATTCTGGTGTGATTAAGGTGTTAATCACGCCAGAAATAACAACCGGCAACGTGTTCAAAGAATTGATGATGCTGGAATCCTGGGGCAGCACACTCTGTGGTGGTTTCCAGAGCCGCTCAGCTGGTAGATTGTCGGGGGCGGGGCCTGCATCTTGAACCCTGGGGCTGTTTCAATCAGCTGATCATTAGCTGGTAGGGACCACCCCAAGGCTGGAACCCTGGGGTAATGCCTACCAGCTGATTGCAGATTGGGACTGCCCCGGGACTCAAGGCCACAAGGTAAGTCCTCATCTGCCAATGATCAGGTGAGAGTTGTCTGGGTTTGGGGACCACTGGGGAGGCTCAAATGGCCGCAGGGATTCCCGAAGCCAGCTAGCAATTAGCTGAATGTCAAGCACCCAATCTGGCAAAGAAGAGGGAGCCCAGGATCATGATCCCATGATCATGATCCTGGGCTCCCCCTGCACCAGCAATATGGTGTGATTGGGATTTGATGCTGGATTCCATAGTTGCGCCTCCTGCCATGCACGCATGGCATAGCAGGAAGTGTGATTGTACTGATCGTACATCAGATCCTATCATGCCTTTAATTGCATTGTTCAGTTCCAGCAACTTAACTGGTTTTCTTTACCATCCTCCATTTCTGTTTGGACTTCCTCCTTTGCTAACTGTCTAAAATTGAAGACAAACTTTGAACAGGAGTCCAGGATCCCTTCTGTTTTAGAGTAATTATTCATTTCACTCCTCTCCTCATGAGGAGTGACTCACTGAAAGATTCCCATTAACTTCATGGAAGCTGTATTAGACTTTGTTAATAGACCTGCTTTCTCCCTAATATGTCTACAAAAGTTTTATTTTGCAGGCCCCTTTTCCCAGCACATATTCAATATGTTTTTTATGTAGGAAGATATTAATAAAAAATGGTTCGAACAATGTGATCCATGTTTTCCTTGTGTGTTTCATTGTATGAAGCAATGGAAACTTTTATTATAGCATTAACAGTTTAGACCCTGAAACAGGGTATTGCAGCAGCACATTCTTGTCACAGAACCCAAACTAGCATTAATTCAGAGGTTTCATTTTTTCCCCCAAATAGGTTTTTTTCTGGATAATGGCTGCAAGGTAGCAGTTGTTCCTTAAAGATTTCAGTCCCCCCATTTTCAATTTGGACAAGAATGTCACTTGATGTAAATCATCATAACTCTTTTGGCATCAGTGAAGCTATGCTGATTTTATAGCTGAGGATCTGACTTAGCAATTGTTTCATAGATTTCATAGATTTCATAGACATTAGGGCTGGAAGGGACCTCGGAAGATCATCGAGTCCAGCCCCCTGCCCAAAGGGCAGGAAGTCAGCCGGGTTCATAGGATCCCAGCAAGATGAGCATCCAGTTTGCTCTTGAAGGTGTTCAGTGTGGGTGCTTGAACCACCTCTGGTGGCAGGCTGTTCCAGACCTTGGGGGCTCGGACAGTAAAGAAATTCTTCCTTATGTCCAGCCTGAAACGGTCTTGTAGTAGTTTATGACCATTCGACCTAGTCGTCATCCCTTGGGGCGCTCTGGTGAACAAACGTTCCCCCAGATGCTGGTGGTCACCCCTGATAAACTTATAGGTGGCCATCAGATCACCCCTGAGCCTGCGCTTTTCCAGGTTAAAGAGCCCCAGGGCTCTCAGCCTGTCGTCGTAGGGTCTGCTTCCCTGACCTCTGATCATGCGCATGGCTCTTCTCTGGACTCTCTCAAGCTTCTCCACAGCCTTTTTGAATTGTGGAGCCCAAAACTGGACACAGTACTCCAGCTGCGGCCTCACTAAGGCCGAGTACAAGGGGAGAATGACGTCCCGGGATTTGCTTGAGAAGCATCTATGGATGCAAGCCAGCGTTTTGGTCGCTTTACTAGC
>NW_005842112.1:650603-668928 GCF_000455745.1 Alligator sinensis | reverse complement strand
TCCTTGAGTACCCTGGGGGGAAGATTGTTAGGGCCGGCTGACTTGAAGGTATCCAGCTTCTCAAGATGTTCCTTCAGAAAGTCAGCATTAATGGAGGGCAGGGGATCACCCTCACCCGGACTTCCCGGCCCTGTAGCGGGCATGGGCGTCCCATGGGACTGATGAAAGACCGACGCAAAGTACTTATTTAATAGGTTGGCTTTTTCCTGGGCGTCAGTTGTCAGTTGCCCCATCTGGTTCAGCAGGGGTCCAATGTTGCCCCTGCTTTTCCTCCGGCTCCCCACATATCTGAAAAAGGACTTTTTATTGTCCTTGATGCTCAAAGCTAGTTGGAGTTCAGTTGCAGCCTTGGCTTTCCTGGTCTGCTCCCTACAGGACCGGACCAGTGCAGAATAATCCTCCTTGGAGGTGACTCCCATCCTCCACCCTTTGTAGGCCTTTCTTTTTAGCCTCAGGAGGTCTGCTAGGTCCCTGGAGAGCCAGGGGGGCTGCTGTGCCCTCTTGCTGCCTTTCCTCTGAGATGGAATAGACTTAGTTTGTGCATTGAGGATCGCTCCCTTGAGGAGCAACCACTCTTCTTGAACTCCCCTCTCCCTGGCAAAAATTACTGTATTGTAATCGAATACAGTTTTCCTAATCATGAAGGAGCTTACCTTTCTTTAATAACAACTGAAGATTTCTATCATCAAAGCCTTAAGATTATGCATTATCTTTGGAAGAACATTTATATATTGCTTGCTTCCATTCATAAGGAAAAGTGTAACTGATCCTATCTACCCAGCTCATTTTTAATTAGGTAAATACCTAGATCTCTATTCATCATGACCAAATCTTTAAGTTTATGAGGGTGATATGATCTTAAAAGACAGGGTCTTGCTCAATATAACTTTTCTTTTCTTTTCTTGGAAGCTCATGTGATTCAAAACTGAGCTGTGTCTGTCACTGTGTGTCATTCATGTGGAAAACTCCCCCATTACTGTAATATGAATAGCTTGTCCATGGTGCTAATCCATGATGCCAGAATTTCATATATGTTATGTCTCTTCCTGCCCACTTAAAATTGCTTTCAGAAACCTGTGTTGTCCAGTGAGCCACTTAATAGCACTTTTTCCTTTGACCTGTTCCACTTCTGCAGGTTGACATTCTTCACCTTACTGCACGAGCTGTCCATTGCCATCAGTAGGAAGGTTCTACTGAACATAGGTTAGGAGAGCAAAATCTGGCTCATGATCATAATTTCCTACCTGAATACTTTGCTAAAATCAATGTCAATGAAGTGGAAATTTCAGAGACAGTGGTACTTGCTTCTGCTACAAAGAGCTACATGAGACTCACTGACTGCAGCTCACTGGGTTTGTACCAAACCAACTCTGCAGTAGTTATGGGGATCACATTTGATTTATCACAGTCCTTTGAGCGCATGTAGCATTTCTCTTCTTTGTTCTTGGCCTCATGCCCTTGGTCAACATTTTTTTAAAAAGTGATACCTGTATGATTTAAGATGCTACATGGCTCATTAACTGCAGTGTAGCTGACGATCAGTCTTGGGCTTTTGCTACTATCGCTTTTTTAGCCAGCTGTGGTTTGGCACACCTCCTACCCCAGACATGGGAAGGGATAATAGAATGGCAGCACATTTTTGCTCCTATTCTTGGCAACTACTTCCCTGAAGATGCCTGCCCTGCGGATTTGGAGGAGCATTAGTAGAGGAGACTGAGAAGACTGCAGGTGTGAGGAGCTACCCTTCCAGCTGCCCCTAAACATGTTAGGATGAAGAAGGAAGTGTATGGGTTGTAGGGAGATGCCAAAGTGAAAGTGAGGCTTGTTAGCTAAGACCTTCTACTGGGCCACTGGCAATGTTGGAGCTTGTACAACTGTGAACAGAACTAGAAGCTGAGTAAAGCAGACCTGCTGACTTAGGTTTTGCAAAACCCACGTAAACCAAAACCAGTGAGTTGCACACAACTTTAATAAGGACCCATTGAAGACAGGAGATGAGGTCACTTTGAAAAGCAAATATATTTCAATGGACTTGTGCCTGCTAGGACAGGAGAGCCAACTACCCAAACTGAGTTTCCTATTTGCAGCTGGCTTGACTTGGAAAATTTAATTTCCCATTTGTGGGCTTTCTTAACTCCAGGCAAGTCACTGTAGTAAAGAGACTCATTTTCACAAAGAACAAATGCCCTCAGAGCCAAGGGGAAAATGGCTTTTGTGGCAGGCCATGTGAGGTTGTGCTTAACTACCAGGTCAGGCAAAAAAAACCTATGATCTGTGACTTTTTCTGTGAACTTTTGTAAGACAGAAAGTCTTGTGTATTTCCTACTGAATGGATCTTTAAGTGAAGTAACATTACCTACAGTAAAGTGTCTGGCTATAAATAGCATGTGTCAATCAATTTTGATCCATATTGACAGCCTTAATCTCATGACAACGACTTCTCTTTCTTTGATTCCTTTACTCAAGTGTTTGTGCAGAAGTGACTCTAAACAGACACATAAACATGTTAAGGTGTTAAGCAGGAATGATACTAACACAGACAACCTAATAAATGGTAGAACCACCCCAGATACACACCCAAGTACAGCAGATGCTGAGAATTGCCATACACTTGTTTCAACTGCATGTTTGTTACCTAAGTTGTTACAGTGATGCTTGACTTCTTGGGTTCTTGCATATTAAACGAATGAGGGCAAATCCACTCTGTTGGTGAACAGTTGTGTCCCTAACTGTTTGCCTTTTTTATAACATAATAAACTTGAACAGTCTATTGTCGTCCTGGGCCAAACTATGTGAACATATAGTAAAAAGACACTCCATGGGCTTCAGTTCAGTGAGATAGTTAAGCCCATAACCCAAATTTCAGTACTTAGAATCATAGAAAATTAGGGCTGGAAGGGACCTCAGGAGGTCACATCTAGTTCAACCCCCTGCAGGACCAGCCCCAACTAGATCATCCCAGCCAAGGCTTTGTCTAGCCATGCCTTAAAAACCTCCAAGGATGGAAACTCCACCACCTCTCTGGGTAACCTGCTCCCATGTTTTACTGCTCTCCTAGTGAGAATGTTTTTTTCTAATATCTAATCTCAACTTCCCTTACTGCAACTTGAACCCATTGCTCCTTGTTCTGTCATCTGTCACCACTGAGAACAGCCCAGCTTCATCCTCTTTGGAGCCACCCTTCAGGTAGTTGAAGGCTGTTATTAAATCCCCCTTCAGTCTTCACTTCTGCAGACTGAATAAGTCCAGTTCCCTCAGCCTCTCCTCACAAGTCATGTGCCCCAGTCCCTGAACCATTTTTGTTACCCTCCACTGGACTCTCTGCAGTTTGTCCACATCCTTCCTGTAGTGTGTATGCGTGAGTGGGTGAGTATATATAGATGAGTATTCCCATTTAAGTGCTGAAGCACCTTGCTGGTTACCTGTTCAGCAGCCATCTTAAACAGCCTGTTTGATAAGGGTACCTGAGTTCACCAGGTATGTGCATCGTACTGAAAATGCAGGAGAGGGGGGTGGAAAGAGAAGGAAAATGGGCATCTCTGCCATCCAAACACTGCTGGGCTCAGGAAAGCCTTCTCCGCCCCTGGATTTCCTACTTTGATGTGTGTGTCCTTTTGGGCAGCATGGAAACAAACCTGATACTGTAAATGTAGAGGGGAGGTATTAGAAGTAGTAATTTATGAAGCTCTAGGAAGCCTTGTCAGCTGATTTCCTCCCCCCCACCCCCCACCCTTTACTTCAGCGACAATAAAGCCTGCTTATACATTTGGCCCTTCTAACACAGTCTGGAAAAGAGGCTTTCTGTAGTGTGAATGGAGCAGCTGCTGCCTATCAGGGAGGGAAATCGATGACTCAGCACTCATCCGAAGCATCCTGCTGGTCACCACTGCCAAGTGCCGAGTCATCGATTTTCTTCCCTGCCAGGCATAAACTGCTCTATTTTCTTTCCAGCAAGCTTGTAAATGCTTCTAAGGTACAGCACATAGCTGACAGCTCCCGCCAGTTGAGCTCAGGTGAAGCACCCCGAAAAAATCTCTGTTGGGGAACAGGGCAATAAATCGGGAATTCTCTCAATTCTGATTTTTCAAGGCACTCGAAACTCATCCTTGCCTGTTTCCCATCTCTGAAATTACAAATCAAACTATGTAACAGCTTAAATGAGGACATTCCTTCTTGATTTACAGCTTTCATTTTCTGTAAACTTCTTTAAAGGGGGGTGTGTGTGTGTGTGTGTGTGTGTGTGATTTCCTTCTAAAGTGGCAGACAGAACACCACTATATATGCCACACAGATTCACTGCCATTGAAACTAATCCAGCAGCCTGCAGTTGTCATCAGGAAAGATGTCTAGGAAAACTACCATAGTCATGCAGTCTCAGCACAGCACAGCATGCTAGTACCAACCAGTTCTTCAAAATTCAGACAAAGAGCTTGCCATACATAATGCACATTAGAAGGACTACTCTTTCATTTCGGTTTTAAAAAATCGTCCTTGCAAGTGTGAGCTGCTGTTTCTGTTTCACAAATATCTTCATTGTTCAAAGAGGTCCTGGAATTAAAAAATCAGTCTCAGAAAGGGGTCTTTTCCTGCCAGTGTTAGAATTTTGTGAGTCATATTTTCCCAAACCCTTCACAAAATTTAGTCAGAATTTGACTCACAGCTTGAACTTTAAGAATATTTTGAAGGTGACTAAACGCTTTTATACCATTTACAATTTGGAAAGCTAATTCAGGCTGGGGGACTGATATATTTGCAGTTGCAGTTAAAAGGAGCAACTAAAATTAAGAGAGATGTATAATAAACCTTGAAAGCTTTCAGTTCTATTTCATTTTCAAAATGCAAATGAAGCAAGTTATTAAACCTACAAACCAGTCCCAACTCACGGATTATATCTAAGAAATAGCAAACTTCAAATTGGTACCTCACTATATTACAATTACGGAGGCTTCCAAATAGACCCAGAACATTGTCATTCTTTTCAGAAACAAGAAAATATGCAAATATATTGTTATTTATAATAGCTCCAGCTTGCTATGTTTGTAAAATAATTATATTTGCCAGTTAATTGACCTTATACATGCAGTAGGGACCAAAAATGAAATGTTGCATGAAAATTCAGAGTAACATTGGATTGGTTTTGAAAAATATATTAGATGTTAATTTAAATGTTAATTTTTAAAAATGGTAAGCAATTAAGTGCTACTCTAACAAACATTTCTAGTTTACTTTGGCAACCATACGGTGTTAGCACAATGTACTGAGTGTCAAGGCGAAACACATGATTGCGGTGTTTACACTGTAATAAGTGTGCTTTTGGTTTAATTTCCAATTCTCATCACAAATGATCTTACAGAAATGCATAATACTGTCCTATTTGTTGGTCTCATTAAAATCTTTATCATGTGAATGCCAGCAAACATGGTAACACCTAATAAATTATGTAAAGTATTGCAGCATGTTGTACTTGTATGACCATTTCAATATACTGTAATTGTTTTCCAGCACTTCCCCCACAGGTTAGTCTGGCTTCCAACAGAGGGAGAAGTGAATAACAAGCCAATCAACATGCAAAATATTGAATGGAGTATAAGGCCATCAACAGAAATGAGATTAACATGTGGATATAGTCAGGCTAGCCACCCTGCTCGCTTGGGTTTCTCAGCACTATACACCTCTGCTCCCTGTTCTGAATCATACCTGTTTAGTTTACTGGTCCAAACCAGTTGTTAGTAATGTCAGCATTGTCAGGCTGCAGAAATGCAGGCTGGAGTCTGTTCTGTGCATCATCAATGCACATTACCAGTGCTCCTGCTGGAGTTTCACTGTTGACTTTGCTGGATGCCAGTATTGGCCTCATTTTTTTAATTCTAATATCTTTTATTGTGGGTGATGGACAAGTCAGCACAAATGCCACTTGTTTATACCAAGATGAGCTTGCGATGCTTGGCATTTGTGAAACTCTGGTTTGATATGCAAATAAATGTGATGGGAGTATCATTGAGGGAGGCTGATTATGGGTTACATCATGTGATCCTGTCCCATTGAAGTCAATGACTATATTCCCTTTCATGGATGAGCTTGTTGGAGGCCCTTTTCTGACCACAAAACACACTTTAAAGTTCTCTGTGGCAGGCGAAACCGGAAAACATGTTTGATATCCCTGACTGTTTTGCTCGCAGGGCCCATTCTTAGTCATCCTGTTCACTGAATCCCTAGCCTTGTTAATCAGGCTACCACTTAAGGGCAGTTCACGATGATTTTCCTAATGAAAAGAGCTTCCCAATAGAAACCGAATTGAGGCTGCCAACTGTCTTCACATAGGTCACTCTGTACAAATGTTAGACAGTAGCATATTTCAGTCCCTACCGGACTTGGGTGGATTTACCTAGCATTTAGCAGTGAAAGTCTCTGTACTATACCACCAATCCCCTAAGGCATCCAGCATCCAGCACTTTTTTTTTGTGTCATTTTCTGTGCTCCTGTTCACTATTGTAAGAGTGAATGGTTAACTGCCCTTAAATTGGCTCAGTTCTCAACTGTTGAGATGCATTAACTTTTGCATGTGTGGCTCAATGCCTCACTGTGAAGCATATAAGCTATGTTCCCTGTACCTTTTCCAAAATGGAATATTTTAGTGTGGCTCCAGTGCAAGCACACCTTTATAAAAGGAGCTAATCTTTGCTAATGATTGTGTAAGATTAAGAAAAGAAAACAGGAACTTCTCTTTTCTGAATTTATGGCATTACAGCCCTTCCCATGGCAACACAGATAGTTAGATAGCAAAGTACAAGCAGAAGAAAAAGGCAAACAAAGAAGGGGAAAGTGCCTGTTTCTGTGAGAATTTAAGAATTAATAGGTATAAGAGAAGCCTTGTAAACAGAACTGTCTACTTGTGAGGAATATCTTTCAATATGTGCTCATTTTTTTCTATTAGACGAGCTTGTCTAAAATGTATACAGAAAACCCTTTAATATCCCATTATACTGTATACTAAAGCATTCAGGTCTAATACTATTACTGATAAAGAAACCAAAAGCATATTTACAGAGACTGAATGTCTATAAAGAGCAGATCAAGCAAGTCCCTTGAGAAAATAAAGACCCATATCAGATTATGTTGTGAAAAGACTGAAAATAGTGTGCTCAGTTCAATTATAGCACCAATTGTTTTGTTTTTTTAAAAAGGAAGTCCTTCTGGTTTTATATCATAAAATCATTTTCTTAAGCTAATAAACATTAAATAAAATAAAAAATAATATAAGATTTATTTGGAGAAAAGCTACAGATGAAAAACTCCAGCTAACAATTAGGGAGAATTTAATAGCAAAACTGGTTAATGCCAATACATATGAAGGGGTAAGGATTTTACCCTTTGTCCTCACATGGTTGCTTATACAAGCTAAGCTGCACAAATCTTTCATCCATGCACCTATGAAAGTATGCAATAGAACACACCTTAACTATGATTCCTTTAGGTATCTGGTACAAATTCTTAAATCTTGTCTATAAACTATGCTTTTGAATTGTGCTGTTTTCAGGAACCAAATAAAAGTTCTGTATTAATAGTGCCACTAGAGATATACATGGTGAAATTTCTGCTCTCTCTATCATTTGAAGTAGCTGAACAGATTTTTTGTCTTGTCTGTGGGTTGTGGGGGATCCAAGTTTTCCTATTTAAAATATGGAGGTAGATCAAAACTCCATTGAAGTCAGTACCATCCTTGCCACTGATTATAATGGGCTTTGCCTCATGCCCAGGAGGTTTATCATGCCTGGTCATGAAGATCCTGGTCATGAGCACAAGGATTATTTCTTAAGCCTGCTGGTGAATGGATATAATGGGCCAAAGGTAAGGTAACCTAAGTTGGACTCTCTTAGAATAATTTATTGCAATGTGGGAGCGTATGGGAGTGTGAGCTACTGTAATTTCCATAGTGAGGAACGCCAAGGGCAAGTTGAAGGTGAATGGCTTATTGTATGACTTATAAGCCCACCTGTTCTCTAGATAGTTGTTTTTCTTACTCTCCCTTTCTTCTGACAGCACTGCAGGGTGAACTACACAAATGCAGACTGCCTCTGCTTCATTTGCACACATTTAGTGGCCAAATTCAGGCAGTGTTTTAGGTGTATTTGTTGCAGGCTGATAACAGGGTCAAAGTCTCAAGGGAACTGAATGGGAGCCTAGAGGTACAGACAAACATACATATTAGCTGCTTTGAAAAGGAAGAGGGTCCAGCTGCTCAAAAGCACATAGCAACTGTTACAACCTGTTACATTTACATGATCCTGTAACAATCCGAGGGTCTAAATTGCCTCAACTTTCACCCTGAATGAAGCAGGGATACAGTTGGAGCAGTTTTGTCATGCTTATATCACTACAGAATCATACAGATGTAAATGTTGCAGCATAACAGCTTGTCGCAGTATCTGATATTAAAGCAACCGATAGCTCTGTCTGTCCCCTAAGTTGACCTACTGCATGTATCTATGGCGTAAACCGATGGAATTTCAAGTGATGTTGCCTTGGACTGCCTCTGACTTTGCTTGCTTGGCTCACATCCGAATTTGAGAGCTGCCTATTCATTCTTCACAACAGGATGTTAACTCTGACACTTGAGCAAATGTTACTGTCCAAGTTTGCACCTGGATCCAGACTGAAATGTCACAACTCAACCAAATTTCACAACTCAGCTGTTGCTTCTCTTCCATGGTGAAATGCTCTTCCACCGTCCATGTATTTGGGCCAAAGCATACCCCTAGTGACCTTAAGTATCAGATACATCACCTGGAAAGAGGCAGTGACCCAATGGACCAGTGAATCTTGTGTGTGGACAACACCGGAGGCACACTTCAAGCTATGTTTTGGGATAGGAGGCAGCACTGAAGCAGTTAAGGAAAAAGTGGCACAAGGAAAATATAATAAATATAACAATATATCAGCAGAATTGTCTCTGAAACAAATGTTTTCCATGAGGTGTCAGCAGCTCTTCAAGAAGCAACAGCTTCTATCAGGGAGTTTTCTATCGAGAGGGTGGAGTGAACGCATGCATATGAAAAATAAGAGATCAAGTTCCCTATACTCAAACTGCCTCTGAGAAACAAAAAGGAAAGTTAAAAACTGTCGACAGATTGACAGTGCTACCACTTCCACAGGCAGTTCTCAGCTGTCATAAAAGCCTGCAGTGGAGCTTGCGACAGCCACAAAAAATACAGTTCCTAGTAGCTCTGCTGGAAAAACACATTGTGCATCTGCCAAGCACACCACATGAAAGACTAACAATCCTAGTGCCTTTGTGGGGAAGAGTGAAAGAAAGCAAAACAAAAACAAAGAGAATTGAGAGGGCATAATATGTACAGTGTCTGACAAAAAAGTTAGCACTTAAGTACTTACATAATTGCACGCATTACATTTGTGGAAGTGTCTCATTGCTGCGGTGCTGCTATTAAAATGCAAAGCAAGTGCAAGCATGTTATGTTTAGTAAACCATTAAAAAATGTTCAGACAGCATTATGACTTAGGCTTCAAAACCCAAGAAATAGGGGGAAAAAATCTGAAACCTGATTCTCAATTTACTCTGCTGTGCCTGGCTAGGGCAAATTACCCATGCCTTGGAGACTTCTGCTCTTATCATTCTCATCCAACATTTTAGAATAAATGATCTCCAAGTGCTTTGCAAATGCAACAACTTTATATTCAAATTCTGCTCAAGATCACTTTCCGTTTTACTGAAATGCAGGTAGTGCTGGGGCTTTGTGGGAAAACACATCTGCTGCTCCACAACTCACAGGAAGGGAAGAATACTCCTACCCCACCCCCCAACTTCCATAGGAACTCCAGAGGAAATTTAGGCATTAAGAATATAATTACCCAAGCTGAAATTAGGCCAGTTCATCATGGTTAATTTTCTGCCTTTATGAAAGTGCCACAGAATCTTTTATGCCAAAAATGGTTAAAATCTTGAGTTGTATTTCACATCCTAAGGTTGCAGCTTCAGTCACTTCCCTAACATGATGCCAGTATACCATGCCCCATTGCTGTGCCTATAGATCTCATTCTTGCTCTCCCTAAGTTTCCAGCTGTGGTTTCTCCCCTGTTTCAGAGGAGTGGATGCTATTAAAATCACCAGTCCCACTGTCAGTAACACCTGGGTCTCTCAAGGCTGAACCACTCTAATGCTGACTAGCTTGTGTGATCTGGAAAGATCACTGTACGGTATGGCTTGTAGCTATTGAGCTGTGCTCCTGGCAGATAGTTCTGAACTACCAGAACAGCTTTATTTGAAACAGATATTTAGAAATAATAGGAAAAAAATCTGCTCAGGTTTGCTCATTTGTTCCAATCTTATTCTAAGGGCTATGTACGGTAGCTGGAGACATTCATTAAAGCTATAGCCTGACACTAGCACCAAAAGTACATTCTACTGTAATAATAAGCAGCAGCCACAACAGCAATAGTGAGCTCTTCTGACTTCCCAGTGAACTCTGTCTCCAAGTCCTGGAGACATTTTTAACTGTCTAACTTATTTAGTATCTGGATATTGGCTAGAGAGCCGATAGCAGCGGGCCTGCTTATTGTTCCTATCGCTATCTCCTATAAACCCATGTATTAATTAGCTGCTCATTCCATTGTTAATGCACCTTGGTGGGTAAGTTACATTTCTGTTCTTTCCCCTTTTGTTTCATCAGTCTTTGCCTAATCTGGTTTAGTCAGATCTGCCTAAATTGCAGGCTTTTATCCTGAAAATCTGCATTTCTGCCTTTTCGTTTGCTTCAAAGCTCTTAGCCATTTTGCAACATCCTGAATTATCTCTCCTGACATCATCAAATAAAAATAGGCTCTTTGGAACGGAGCATAGGGTTAACGCTGTACTCATCTCCAAGCCCGACGTTCCACCAGAGCTCCATTTCACGTGCGCTTTTTGAATCACCGTGTAAGCAAATGATCCATACTGAAAGATCTTTTAAAGCGGTGTTAAAAGTTAGACAGTCAAGTTTTCCTCTCCTTTAAAGCATCTCTTCGTAACAAAAAAAGTCTATTCTGTTCAGGGTAGAGCTGATAGATCTGGCCAGTTCAGCCATCAGTGTGGTCCCCCAGAGAAATTTCATTTAGTTTTCTGAATTTATCCAATGTTACTCCTAGGTAAGTTCCTTAAGATCAGGAGGAGGATGTTGCCTCTCCTTTCAAACTGCTGTCATTGTGAAGGGCACTGGCAGTAAGTCACGTGCAGGAACAGGGAGAAGTTCGTTGTACATTTGCCCTTTTGCAAAGATTCTGGTAGATTCTTGCCCTGAGAGAAAAGTAAGATGTCTGTAGCTTTGATCCATTGAAGTTTTGGGTTCTCCAAGATAAGCCTTCCCTTAGTTTTATGCATGGAGATTTAAAAGGGTCTCAATCATTGTAACAGAACACAGGGTGCTATAATTGGGCTATAAAGATGATGAGGCTGGGTGTTAGGCCAAGAAATATCTATGAGGTATGGTACACATCGAGGGGAGGTCAGAGCATGTACAGAGGCCCTTGTCACCAGGGCAGGTAAAGGGCCTGATTAACATCAGATAATCAGAACATCAAGGTGTGGCAGAAGAGACAGGCTGGTGGTTAGCCTGGAAACAAGTGGGCGGGCCTATATTGAGATCAGCACCCCGACGCCAGCTTGTTACAGTCATCCAATGGACTTTCCAGGAAATAGAAACAGCTAAGAGTTAATTAAATTCCTTGGGTGAGATTAAATCTGTTTATTTGTCAAGGAAAGAATCTACTATAAAACGTATACCATTTGTCTTTTTCTTATAAAAGACAATCGGTATGAATTTAAGGCAGGAAACGATCTCTTCACATATGTGATCTCCTTGATAGAAACTGGAGCTGAAAAAGACCTTAGGATGATTGAATATATCCTCTTGCCAGGGCTAAGTGGAGTCATCTGGCAAGATAACTTGGCTATTACCTCTATGTCCTAGTTCAGTTTCTTTCCTTGCGTTGCCAGGCAAGCTCTAAGTCCTGCTCTTTCTGGATGGAGATAGTTCAAACCATGTAGCAAGGCTCAGTGCCTGAAAGCAGACATTGCCTTTGTGCCACAATACAAATTTTTATGGAGGCACAAAGCCAAAGCAAACAGACATCCATGCTCCTTGTCATACCATAGATGCCCAAAATTGTGGCTGCAACAATGGGCAGTAAAAATGTGTTCCCCCTTTTTTGTGTTTGCTTTATGGTGGGAGCCACCACCAGACAGGTGCTCCCAATCCTGCAGAGAGCACCTGCCTGGGTTTCCCCTCTTGCAGGTTCTCCCAGCACACTTATCGTGCTGCCATGCCTGAGAGTCCCCAGGCATGCGCATCACACTCATGTGCCCTGACTGGGAGTGCAACTCTGCAACTGGGGGAATTCTGGGGTTCTCCCAGTTGCAGAGGTGCACCCTAAGATGGGGTGTTTGCCTGCCCAGGAAATCCCTCCCAGGGCCTGCCTCTGCAAACAGGGAATCCAGGGTTCCTCTGTTTGCAGTTGTCCTGCAGGATCAGGTCTCCGAAGCCCCACAAGCCGTAGGGTCTCAGCTCTGCAGGAAAAGGGATGATGTGTCACCCAGTGAAGTGGACCAGGTGTTCTGGGATACATCCCAGCAGAGATGATCCTGCTCCAAGGACATCTGTTGATAGCCAGCATGTGTCTGTAAAAAGGGACCTCTGCTTCAGCACTAGCAGCACAGCTTCACTGCTTGGAGACTAGATTCAAGTGTTTTAAGCCTGCCTGGGGGGATAATAAAAGAACCTGTGCCATTTGCTCTACAACTTCCACCATAGATACCAGCAGTGGAACTGCACTAGAAATTACATCCATGCTACTGGAGAGTAGTCTTTAGAACATATGTGATCCAAATATTAACCTCTGTATTGATTTGTTCATTATGAGCCTTTTTTCCAAAGGACTAGCTAATTCATTTCTGTATTTACTGGACAATCGGTTGTATCCTGGTAACTTAGCTGTCTCTGTTGTCAGCTTGTAGCCTTTCCTATTCAGCCTGTACAGCAAAAGACATTTTTAAATTCATAATCATAAGTATCCAGCATTTGGACTTGCTAATGTTGTTGTCCTTTGCCTGTAGTGCTTCTAGTGTCTGTGATTTGTTTTTTTTGTGACAGCTTAAGGACAGATGTAGACCCAACGTGTTCTTTGTTGGATCCCTGAAAGGAGGCGAGCACTATTTCAATTTTTATTACACTCAGATGATTCAAGGATTTTTTAGGCTAAAATTAAGAAGACTAAAGTCACCCCTCCACAGGCACAGTATTATCTCTATTTGCTTTCCTAATGTCATTGTGCAATATTCCATTTTCCTCTCTCTACTTGTCCTCGGGGTCTGTAACAAACCCCTGCTGGACCTTTTATCCACCCACTAAATCCAGATTAATTTATTATACTCCATAGAGTTTTTGAACTGTTCCTTCTAAATGTGTGATGGGGCTTAGAGTTCTGCAAAAGGTATTCATGGATAAAGGGAAAAAAACATCTTCTTCCTCTGGCTTACAGTGAAAGGTTGAGTAATAGTATGAATACCTCTGTTATTATTATGCATGGCCATGGAAGATGATGCAGGAGGAATGACTGATTAGAGCTCATATTTAGCTAAATTAACATCTCAAGTCCATTTTTATGTATAAATCGGAGTTCATCATAATCTGAAAGCAAATATTTGCCTTTAATATCTCTGATTTATGCATAGAATACAGTGTACTGTTCATTTCCCTCTTAATTATTATTATTTTTTGGAAATGGCTTCCAGGCAGAAAGTCAAAGCCTGCTGTGTTTTATATTATACACTGCAACTCATTTTCCTGTTTTTTTTAATAAAACATCTAATTAATCCATGTAATCTGAATACTTTCTGTTTAAACTCTGTGTGCTCATAAAAAAGAACTGAATGAAAATGTAGCTAATTTCTTGTGTATAAGAAAATGGTGGCTAAGGAAAAAATTGATCCTGAATACCTCATCATATTTATGGCTGTCAGATTGGAGATACACAAAAGAAGAGTATGAGGGATACTCTGGTTGGAAAATGTTTGATGAGGTTCCTAAATAACAATGGAAGATGGTAGCAGAAATAATTTTACTAATGCCACTTGGTTTTTTAAATGTTTTGCCTTGCAACGAAATAGGTGTGATGGCCTAAATTCACACACCAAAACTCCCATTTCTTTCTTGTTTTGGGGTCAAGCTTTAAGTGGGCAGGGGATGTATGCAACAGGCTTCTTGACCAAGCTTTTTTTGGAACATACTAGTGATTGTGAGAGCTCCCATTATGGGGAGGCCAAGGTGAGACAACTGATTAGGGCCTGATTTTCAGGAAGCACTGAGCAGTTTGCCCTTTGACTATCAGGCCTCTTACATGGTCTCACATTAAACACTGAACATTACTAGAAGGCCTTTGTTTCTTAAGGCTTTATGTGCTTTTCCTATATCTCCCAGCCACCCTCAAGTCAGCATCATCTCATGGTGACAGTGTAGACATATCCAAGGCCGCTTTGATATCCCAGCTTGTTCAAGCAAGGAATAACCCGTTGGAGCCAATGAAGTCTTTAAGTAAATAACAAAAAATTGACCTTTATGTGAGAGGGAGTAACACAGGGAAAAGAATTACAGTACCCACAATGATGAATTGAATGAGCTGGAGGGAAGGTTTGGATGGAAGGTTTGTCAGAGTTTGCAGGAGGCATCTGCAGATCATTAATGCTTGTAAAAATGATTATTTAGACAGTTTGTTGTAACAGAGAAGCTGAAAAATCAATGTAAAAAACATTACCATAGTAAGAGTAAACAGATTCCTCGAACGGGTACCAGAAAACCTCACAGGGGAAAGTTTATTTGACTATGAAGTTTTCCCAGTAGGTGAGGTTTGTAATATTTCTAAGTCACAAAATGAATGAGAAAAGAAAAGTAATTATCAAGCTCATGTTTAGAACCCATTGCGGTATCAAGGGCTTGGCTGAGATGGATCCAAGATGAGTATGTTTATTAAGCATGCTCAGCGGGAGCACAGTGTGTCTTAGTACTCGGGTGGAAGGTTATGTTTTTTTATTTTAAATGTCCTAGGCCCAGTTCTCCTCTTGGCTCCACACACGTGACTCTGATGACATAATTGGAAACACCCCCTTCCCCCCCCATAGACAGATGTGTGGTGAGGCATGTGGCAAAACACACCAGCTTTTCCTATGTTCTCCCAACATGCTCCATCAGTTCTGCAGTTTGGTCTGGCATGGACCCACTTTTGCAGTTGAGCAGACAACAGAAACCAAGTTAGGGCAAATAGCTTCCCTGTGCTCTCAAAGTTGATCATTTAACCCAAGGGTGAAATGTTGGCCAGGAGCCTGCTAGTCTCCTTGACTTGCAAATATAATACACTTCAGCTGCATTTGGCAGTGACAGTTTGTACTGCAAATACAAATGGATACATTTTTAGAAAGTATTTCAATTTCCCAAGCATCAGCCAGATAAGCTGATGTATATATTTGTTACATCTCATTTGGAATTCAGATCGCTATTACAAATATTGTGTATATTACAATATTGCTTAGCAACCCCAACCAAGGATCAGAGCTCTATTGTGCTAGATGCTGTACAGAGAAGCAACAAGAAGACAGTCTCCAGCCAGAGGGTTCATAATCTCCATGTTGGGCAGGATGTAACAGATGGAGGAAACAGACAAACAGAGTGGGGGGTGGTTTGGTGAGATGAGGTAACAATAAAACAGAGCGGAGCAGGGAGACAGAAGTCGATTTCTCTCAAAAACTGTATCTTAGACTATAATCTCTGGGGCACAGACACATTTTTTTCCTTTGTGGCTACAGTGCATAGTACAATGGGGCCCTGACCATTATTGGGTTATCTGTGCACTGCAGCAATGCACATAACAACAACAACAGTATCAACCAAGGGAAATTAATACACGTGTGCATTTATATATTACTGCTGATTGCTTATAATTCTATACTCTTGGCTGAAGGAGTGATCGACACCTTACAAAAGCAGTGGATCACTTACTGTGCATGCTCAAATGCATCATACTTCCAAGTGAACCCTGACATGGCTGATGGCATCCTCTCTGTATAGCCCACTTTAAAGGAGAGTGTTTTAAAAAGCAGCAAAAAGAAGAGAGACTTTTTGATGATTTTAACTCTTACGTTCCCAGCTAGCATATTTGGATTTTCCTGATCTGTGTAATGTAAGAGCTTTGCCTGTGTAGAGGGAGTAAAATAAACTTCATTAGCATGGATTTAGTCTTTTTTCACCCCCATATTACTTTACCATGAGCTGTTAGTTGCATTTTTCTTGCCACATAACGTGGCAGAAATCTTACACACCATGTGTCACACCAGATCTGTCATGTTCAGTGTGCATCAGAATTTGGAGCGTGTTGCATTAAAAACCAACTGCTGCTTTAATACGTTCACACTTGTGATTTCAGGGTAGTTCTATCTAGTCTATCATTGTGACATAAAATAGCAGCAAAAGCAAACAGCATCAGTGTGCTTTGCTCCATATTCTCTGTAGCACATGGCAGGCTGCAAGTAGCAAGATGTGGAGTGAGGGCTCTGCACTTGTGAATGCAAAGTACCTAAATACATATGCAAATTTTCTGATCAGTTGTAGTTTAATTGCTTCTAAGGAACCCAGATTAAATGCAGGGAGTAACCTAAAAGAAAATGCTTGCCTCCACCCTTCCAACAGGTTCTGCCTCATCCTTCAGACCACAAACCACAGCTCTTAGCCTACATTTTCAAGGAGCAGCCCTTTGCCCCCTTGTTTGATAATCTGGTCCTTCTTTTCCCATTCAGAGAACGTTTTTTATAGTGGATTCATGTCATTGCACCTGAGCTGGTATTTTACTTCAGGGGCAAATGAGAATTGTAAAAATAAAAATAAATGGGAACAACCAACCACTACTACTTACCTGGGCTTCTATATAGATGGTGTTATGTTTAGTTTGGGACAGATTCAGGTGTCAGAATGAGCAGCCTTGATCAGGAGGATATTTTGTGAACCAGCTATGATGGGGAGGGCGAATAGCAGGACAGAAGTTGATCCAAAATCAGGAGGTGGCAATATCTCCATCACTTTCCAAGGTGGCTCTGTACATGGCCTCCAGAAAAGGCCACAGATGGCACCAGACCTATCTTTTAAGAGGTTCAGATTTTAATTCACATACAGGCAGAGGAGTGGTAATGTTTACAAATTCAGCTGTGCTCTATATCTGTCTGAGACAAAGTCACATTGCACAAAGGTGGTGTTACATTGCTTGATTCAGGTAATTTCTGAGTTTCGATTTCTCTCTACTTAACATACCCTGTTATAAATCAAACCTCTAACCAAACAGTTTTGACTTTGGGTTTTTTCTAAACAGTCCACAAAATCAAATGTGTGTGAAAGAGATCCCTCATCTTCATGAATAAGCAGTGATTCTGCTGTTGCTATGCCCATATGTGCATTTCAGAATGAGGGGGGCAGTTTGAAGTAAGATGTCTCTCTGTGTAAGATCAATATATTCTACCATGTCCCACAATCCCAATCTCTGGGGCAGTTTTTAGGGTTGTTCTTTGTTTACCTTCTTTAAACGTTAGAGCCACAGCTTTGCGTTTTGTTCCACTGCACAGTTGGATGTTACCTTTTTTGTGGGGGGAAGGTGGGGGTATGGCAAGGTGAGACTAGAGTTCTCAAAGTGAGATTTCACAGAATCATAGAATCATAGAAGTCGGGTTGGAAGGGACCTTGTAGATCTTCAAGTCCGACCCCCTGCCTGGGCAGGAGGAAAACTGGGCTCAAATGACCCCAGCTAGGTAGGCATCAAGCCGCTTCTTAAAGACCCCCAGGGCAGGAGCCAGCACCACTTCCCTTGGAAGTTGGTTCCAGATCCTACCCGCCCTGACTGTGAAGTAGTGCTTTCGGATGTCTAGTCTAAACCTACTCTCTGACAACTTGTGGCCGTTATTCCTTGTTATCCCAGGGGGCGCTGGGGGAAACAAGGTCTCCCCCAAACCCTTCTGGTCCCCCTAGTGAGTTTATAGACGGTCACCAGGTCCCCCCTCAGCCTTCTCTTGTGAAGGCTGAACAGGTTCAGGTCCCGTAGCCTCTCATTGTAGGGTCTGCCCTACTGTCCCCGGATCATGCGGGTGGCCCTCCTCTGGACCCTCTCAATGTTGTCCACATTCCTCTTGAAGTGGGGTGCCCAGAACTGGACACAATACTCCAGCTGTGGTCTGACCAGTGTCTTAGAAGTGTGCTGCTGGTTACTCCTGCCCGAGTGCAGCACCCTGCACTTGTCAGTATTGAAA
>NW_005842112.1:620947-650099 GCF_000455745.1 Alligator sinensis | reverse complement strand
CCTCCCTCCTCCCTTTTTTAAAGATGGGGACCACATTGGCTATCTTCCAATCATCTGGCACCTGGCCCGAGCACCATGAGTGCTCGTAAAGCCATGCCAAGGGCCCTGCAATAACCCCTGCTAGCTCCCTCAACACCCTGGGGTGGAGAGCATCTGGACCTGCTGATTTGAATACATCCAGCCCCTCCAGAAGCACTCTAACCCGGTCCTCCTCAAGCTTAGGTCTGGAGGCGTTCCCCTCGAGTCCCTCTTGAAACATGGTGGGGGAGTCCCTGTCCCTGCACAAGAAAACAGAGGTGAAGAATTTGTTAAAGAGGTCTGCTTTCTCCTCTGGTGCAACCACCAGATTGCCCAGCATATCTTGCAGGGGCCCCACGTTTCCCGGCGCCTTCTTCATCCTCCCTATATATTTGAAAAAGGACTTTTTATTATCTTTGACCTTGGACACTAGCCCTAGCTCTATGTCCATCTTAGCTTTCCTAACAGCCCCCCTACAGGCCCGAGCAGTGGAGGTATACTCCTCTTTGGAGATAGCCCTCCCCTTCCACCGGGTATACGCCGCCTTTTTGGCAACCAGGCATTCCCGGACATCCTTGGTGAGCCAGGGGGGCTTTTGGGCACTCTTGCCCCCCTTGCTTCTTGTTGAGATCGTCACCCCTTGGGCCCTGAGTATTGTCTCCTTAAGGAACGACCACTCATTTTGGGCACTGAGTTCCCCTGCCCTCGAGAACCCCAGATTTAGTGAGTTTGATTCACAGGAAGCTGTACACGTGTCGTCTTCTCTTTTGAGCTGGGTGGATTTAGCACAAAGTACAAATGCTACTTTGGGCTCAAGTCACTGTATTTCTCCAGGCTTCAGGAGGATTGTTTGAAGAGGTATTGTTCCAGTTGAGTTCAGGCTCAAGTTTAGGGTTTAATCTGAGACGGAGGCTGGGGGCGGATCCAGAGGGAGTGCAGTGACACAGACACACCCCGTTTCAGTTGACCATGCTACAGGAACAGCAGCCGGGAACTTTGTTTTAAATCTCAGAAGCAAATAAGAATCTCCCTCTCCCTTCCCCTCCATGCCCCCAGCCCCCTTCCCTCTATCTGGTCCCCCTGGGTGTTCCCTGCCAGCGTGGGAACCCGGCCTTGCTGCTGCTGTCCCCAGCTGAGCTTGACACCATGTGCAGCAAGGCAGGAGCAGCTCTGGAGCCTCCCCTGGCTATGGGTCAGCCAGGTTGAAGTGTAGCCACGGGAAGGGGAGCATGCTGCTGAGCACAAAGGGAAATGGTAGGGAGAGGGAAGATTCTTGCCTGCTTGAGGGACTTAAAAAAATAAATCTTCTGCTTCTACTCCTGTGGCCTGCCCACTCTGGTGTGGGGCGGGGGGTGGGAGCAAGGGGTGCAGCCACCCCTGCAGGGCAGGTTGCTGCTCCCTCACCTGCCTTCCTGAAATCCTGGATTTGCCCATGACTAACGCTGTTAATTTTGACAAGATTCAGCCCCAGTTCACTCAGAATTCAGCTGATGGTTGCTGAAGGGGCTTGTAAAGCTTAGCCGTTTTTTATTAGGATGCTCTGTCTTCCAAATTGTTAATGACAGCAGGTGAGATCTTGGTTAAATGATTGCAGTTTGTGTGTAGACAAGCACTTAAACAGCTATAAGTTTGTAGTCTATGAGTTTTGAAGACATTCAGGGAGGTAAATGTGTGTGTCAAATGGACAGGAGGAAGATTAGACTAAGTCATATGTATTGGATCTAAAACTAGTTGAAACCCAGCCCTCCAACCCCTTCATAGGTGAAATTCTTATTGAAGGTGATGGGAGTTGCACATAAGGAAAGCTTCCAGGGTTCAGTACATGACTAGCTGGTTGCCATCGGGAAGGATTCCTGAGGTTGGAGGTGTGGTGCAGGGGACAAGCCATGGCTCCAGTGGCTGCTTCACACTAATCAGGAAATGGCTTGCTCCAGCCCCTCTCCATACTTTGTTCTTTGGAGATGTGTCATCTTTCCTAAGGAAAGAAATGAGTCAGATACTGAACTTAATTGCTGAAAATTGCTTTTGCCATGTTTCTGTCAAAATATAAATGCGTGTGTACACTTTTGGATTGTATATATTCTCTTACAAATATTTGTACTTTGAAAGCTGTATCTCTATTTTCAGGAGCTTTCTAGAAAACACATTTCTAGTAAAAGTAATGTAAAATAACACTTCCATAAAGCATTAGCTGTTTACTCATAAGATATATTCTAGGTAAAATTGTTTCAAATGCCGCTTTATAGTTATCTGTTGGATTGCTTTTCAGAAACCCATTACAAATTATATTCTTACCATTTAAGGGCAAATGTTAAAGTATCTTAAATTTAGAGTGTGAGGAGGCAATTCCCTTTCTTTGGCAAGGAGAGGGAATCTGTTTTTTTCATGTGCCATATAAAAAAATGAATTTAAAAATGATACTTTGCAGTTTAGTGGTAGCTGGCCTCTGAGGATCTCCAGCTGCTTCACATACAGTACTCAATTTAGCCTCAGAATAGTCCTCTCAATGTTGTTATCTCCATTTTACAGGCAAGGAGACTGAGGATAAAAAAATAGCTTATTTAAGGTCCCCAGGAAATCAGAAGTAAAAGTTAGGAATAGAATTTTTTTATCTGTAGACTCCACGTCCTATGATTTTTACTTCAGACCTATTCAGATTAAAACAGATGCTCAGCCCTTTCAGATTATCATTTTGCTGAGTAACCTTCAGTGCATCAAGACTCAAGAGTCCTAAACTAATTAAATCTCTAGAGCTTTTCAAACTCACAAATGGTCTCTACCTCAACTTTCTATTAGGTTCTATGACCTCTAGATATCTGATCATGAAGTGACAGCAAAGAAGTGCAGACAAGTGTGGACTATCTTTGTATGAAAAAATACCATAGGCTTGTGGGGGGGCAGATCTAAATCAGCCTTGTAGATGCTCTGTTTTAGACTTCAGCGTGTCTAAAAAATAGGCACCTTATCACTGGAGAGTGCCATAAACCCAGTTAGACACCTCCAGAGGGCAACCCAAAGCACTGAGCAAGAAAGCACCCAGAAGTAGCCAGTAGGAAACATGAGACACTGGGGATCAGCGTGGCTCAACTTCTGCCCTGTCCTGGAGCCTAGACATCTGACTCATCACCACATATTAGGCACCTCTGTTGCTGCCAGGGATATTTCTGTTCATTAAACAAAGACTCTTGAATGCAAAATGGATATACAATCCTAGGAACAACAACCACAACCCAGAGCTGTCCTCTGTCTGGTGGGCGCCCTCATCACTGGGTCACAAAATCACTCTTTTGCTTCCTTGCTGTCCTTCTGCTCCCATGAGTCCTGCATTCCCCATGATTCAGCTTCAACAGGAAAGGTGAAGGGTGCCCCCACTGAGACTATTTCATAGTTAGGTAGGTAGGTCCCTCTCCTGGGTGGTAGCAAAGTGGATTTAAATCCCTTCAGGCTGAGGAAGGCCCAGAATCCACTCACTTCCTAGGCATGTGCATTTTGCTATTCTGCAAAAGATTGGCACCACCATCATTACCAGAAGTTCTCTCAAGTGAGAGCTGCCATGGTGCTGACTTTTTACTGAACTCTGTGTTTTCAGTGTGAGTTCAGGAATAAAAAAAGAAGCATTCTCCTCGGGGCATAAGGCAGGTTAAGACTTCGCAAGGTCCTATCTGCATTGCAACAGAATTTAAGCAGGAGTTAAGCCCTTATCCGATTAATCTGGATCACTCCTGAGTGTAGAAGCCATAGTTCAGGTGCCCAAAGATCTTTTCAAACTAAAGGGGGAGGTAGTGAATGAATTTGCATGCCTAAGCACTTTTGTGTCACTGGAATGGGGTTTATGTGCATCAGTTTTTGTGGCAAAGGCTAGGGACAGAAGTTACGTATAAACCAATTTAAGTAATCAGAAACTGGTTTAAACCTGTAACAGAACAGAAGCTCAGTGCACATAAACCAGTTTCAAAGTGGCTGAAACTGGCTTAAGATAAGCCTGGTTGATAGATTTCACTGATTTGGATCAAACTGGTTTATAAAATTTCTGTCCCAGACCCCTTCCTGGGCCAAGTTAAATCAGAGTCCCCCAGCATGCTTTCAAGCCCTGGGTTGGGCTGTGCTGTCTGCTCCAGAAAGCAGGGGTAGCCCTGCCCCTCTGCTCCCTAGCTGGAGCAGTGAGGGCTGGCTGACAAAGGGATGGGGGAGATGCAGCCCAGTCTATTGGGGTGTGGGGCACTGCCCCCCAGGCAAACCTCAGCTGAGGTCTGGGGCCAGGGAGGGGTGTTAAATACCCCTTCCCCTGCTCAAACTTACTGCTGGCTGCAACTGTGGACTACAAAGCCCAGAAGCACCTAGAAACAGGAAGAGAAAGTGATGAGCAACCCTGCAGAGTGCTGCTGTTGTAATTCTGGATTGCAAATCCCAGAGACCTCGGGGGCAGCAGGAAGAGGAAGTGAACACACAGCCAGAGAGCTGGTGCCCCCCAGCTTCTGGCCTGAGCCACTGCAGGCATGTGGCTGCATTTCCTGAATCAAGGGTAAAATGTCTGTTCACTTCTGTTTCGATTTAATCTGTGCTGTTTAGACTAACCTACAAAGATTGAATCGATTCAGCCTCGAGCTTTTTGACTGTCTGTACTTAGCCTTAGGGGTCTGAATTCTGACTAAGTCCTGTTTAGGAGCCTTTTTGACCATTTTGAATATTACCCATACTCTGAAGCATTTGCATAAGTTTTCTAGGCTTCTTATTCTTCCTAAGCACTGTGTACAGAAGTGTCCAAAAGGAACTGCTGTCAGGTTAATTAATCCTAAAAACTGGCATATTAAACGTTGTTCCTCATTGCAGTCCTTTGCTTTCACACCCACTGATTAAAGTAGATAATTTGGTTTCTCCTTTTAAATCCCGACCTTTGCAGCAACTTCAGATTAGAAACCAATCTATTCACCACGTATGTCATATGAACACAACCAGGTATCTTCAGCCACATCATTAAACAAATAGAGAAGGATGTGAGCCATTTTGTTTGGCTATGGATGCAAACCTCCCCAGAGCTGAAAGTGGGGTTATGGTTTGGGTTCATTTAATCTCTGATTACATCACGGGCTATGTAGACATTCTAATTATTTCTACTTTCCTACCAATGGGAAGATCAGTTTTAAGAGGAAACACATCAGGGGAATGGGAACCTAAAACTTGTAACAAGGAGCAGTTTTGTGGAAGGTCAGTTTTTCTGCCCAATTAGCATCACAATATTTCTCTAATGATTAGCCATCAGCATAAAGTATGTTTCAAACAGCCAGGAGGAAAGATGTAAAAATAGTTTTCATTAAATCATGATGTCCTTAGAATTCTTAGTAGACAATGGCTTCTCCTTTCACTCCACCGAAGGTAATGTGTTGAGTTTATATTTTACTTCATTGGTAAAGTATGTTCTAAGTAGTGATGGTATACTATCAGCAATCTGCCCATACTCTTGATAGACATATTCACAAAATATAGAGACCTAGTATTATCTCTCAGACTCTTTTGTTCATTCATCTATTTATCTGTTAATACAAAATAAACAATTTTTGTACAGAACTGAAACAAGTTTGGGGGAGCATAAGCATCCGTGGTCTCTGACACTGTGAATCAATATTTAATTGTGACATTGCCTGTAGAGGAGATCCTTTAGGGAGCAGAAACAAAGTTTATTTCTCTCTTTAAAAAATCTATGCATCGTGTCAATGTCAAGAATATAGCAATGAGGTAGTTTTACAATATTAATAGAGCTGAAGCTATGAAGCATTAAGTAGTAGTATAGTGTTCGTAAAGCAATGCAGCTAATACTTGAACTTGTTTGACATTGGAGTCTTCTTACTGCTAATATTCCATCATATTTACAAATTGAGAAGAGGCTTGTTGAATCTTGTTTCACGATAGACTTCTAAAGTATTCAGGCTGGTAGTTTTCAATTACTTCATCTTGGCTGCAATTCAAAGTAGGCCAGTGCAAGGGGAGGAAAGGCATAGAGCTTGACCAGCTGAAGCAAAAAAAAAGGATATACATATTCTTAAAGAGGAAGAACCCAACAACTGAGTTATTCCTGACATGCATCATTAACTATTAATAGAGATTCATTATTTTGTGGATTTGTCACAATTGGCTCCTATGACTGGGTGTCTGCGTGCCTTACTAATTATCTCTAACCTGCTTGGAGGCACATTTGTGAGTGCCAATCATTTATTGCCAATTTGCATACTCAGAGGGGTGGGGGCTGTTGATAATGTGGAACCACTTTAGAGGTGTAATGCATTAGCATTTCCCTCAAGATCATCCTGTGCGATGACTTGACAAGTCCTTCTCCATCCTAAATAAACCCTAACCTCTTGCAACCCTTGCAAGCAGCAGGAAGACTGAACAGTTTCCTTTAGGGTACTTGAATTCCTTGGAATAATGTGAATCATGTTGCACTTTAGAGTAGTTTTTAAAATATAAAATGATACACTCATAGCAAAGCGCTGATTTGCCTGTATGCTGCTATATTTCAGTGCTTCCTTCTTTGCCTCACCCATTTTACAAAAAGCTCAGGGGGCATTTTACAGTACTAAGGGCACATAAATCCCTCTGTTTGAATACCTGTGAGAGCTAGAGCCTTTGACTAGAAGTTTGCAATGACTTATTTTGATGATGCACAGAGCAGCCAAAGCTCAGCCATGGGGTGTGGTGGTTGTCGTGTTTCCCACCACGTACCAAATCTGAGAGGTCGGGCCTGCCTGTGTTGCACCATCACCGCTGAGGTGTCAGTGTGTCATCATGAAGTGGACAGCTCTGTTGGAAGGCACTTCTGGCTGATGAATCAATGAAAGCATCGATGTGGATTTTCTAGATGGGAAAATACCATGCCTGCTTTCCTGTCTTTCCCCCACCCTTTTCTTCCTGTTGCTTTGATGTACTGCAGTAGGTCTTTATGGAAATCAAAGGCTTTAATTGTAAGAGCTAACACTCGGTGGAGAACACACAGGGTTTTTTCAGTGCTGAGCGGCCTGAGATCACTCCATCTGACACTCTTCTTTTTTTCCTCCTCTGCCCTACCAGACAGACTTTAATATGTAAACAAATAGCACGTTATGAAGCAGGCAAGTGTCACCATCTCAGTGAGTTAAGCAAGCTGTTTGAAAACCCCATGCGTCTATCGTATTCCATTATGTACAGGGCGGGGTTCTACAGTCAGCCAAGGCAAAGCAGCCTTGCAGCAGGCAGAAAACTCTCCAACAGCACAAAGCTGGTTCTAGCATGAGGCGGAGGAGAGAAATTCCATTATCCCTGGTTTCGTACTCGAATATGGTCCCAGAAGACATTCAGGCTGCTCCTTTGCAGCTACAACTTGTTCTAGGACTGGATAGATGGACATCAGGAGGCTGCAACCATCTTCCTGCAACTGCTACTGCATTTAGACTCTGCTTGGGCACAATTGGAGAATCCACCCTCTCTCTTTTTACCCTTCTGGCACTGCAGAGGAAGCAAAAGCTCAGTGGAATCCTCCTACCTCTGGAAGACCCCAGTGAACGTACTGCTATCAAAGTTGGTCCCTGCTAGGGTTGCCAACCCTCCCAGATCGGCCAGGAGTCTACCGGAATCAGCATCGATCTACTGGTGACTATTGAAAGCAGTCCAGGAGACTGATATTGTGAACAGGTTGAACAGTACAATCAATGACATTATGTCATGGGGGAGGAGGGGAATCCCGAAATAGCTTCAGTCAGAGTTGGCAACCCTAGTCACTGCACTAGGGAGAGAAAGCATCCACAGAGGGAGCTATTGAAAATATAGGTAGAGTTTTTGGAATTTGTAGCTAACTGGAATATTTCAAAGCAATCCTCAGGCTGTTCTAATGTGGGCCAGAACTAGGACCTGCACAAGAGCTGGCACCAAGAAGGAGGAACTGTAATCTGTGTCCTTTGCTCTGTCCTCCTTCAGCAGTGGCCAAAAGGAGCTTGAGATTCTGACTTACTGCGTGGGTTTTGTATTGTGCGGGTTAAGTGTGCACATTCATAGATTCATAGATTGGAAGGGGCTGGAAGGGACCTCACAGATCATTGGGGCCCCCGCCCTGCTCTAGGCAGGAAGACAACTGGGGTCAAGTGACCCCAGCGAGGTGACTGCCCAGTCTCCTCTTAGAAACCTCCAGGGTAGGTGACTGCACCACCTCTGGAGGGAGTTTATTCCACAGTCTGGACACCCTGACTGTGAAGGAGGTTTTCCTGGTATTAAGCCTGAAGCGGCCTTCCAATATATAATCATGTCTGACCAAAAGAGAGACAACGGAGAAAAATTTTTCCGGCTACCAGGCAGCTTGTTCAACTTCCACAAGCCAAGGGGAAGTTGGAGTGAGGGTATTCTGGAGGCTTGGCCATTCAGGAGAGTCACCAAGGTGCACTGTATTCCAGCAGCCAACGTCTGCCTTTTTGGTGACATTCAGAGTCATTGTCCCTATAGCTGTGCAACATAAAGTGATTGCTACCTAGCACATGCCAATCTCAGGGTCACTATGAGGGTTTTTCAGTCCCCAGATACCACATGATCCTAGGGCATGTGAGCTCTTTTCATGGCACACCTCCCATGTTGATCCATCCTTATAGTGGGGAACCTGAGTATTTGGCTGAATCCACAGTTAGCAGAGGACACAGAGGGCCAAGTTCTACCTGCAGTTATGCCCTGCGGTTACATTTGTACTGCTTACCTTAGTGGGTTTGTCTCTGTAGATATGAAGGCCCATCAGGTTTGCAGCTTCTAGATATCCAACCTAACCATGAGAATTATTTATTCTATTAATGTATAAAATGGCCTCTTTTCAAAGGGGAAGAAGGAGGGAGGGATGCAGCTTTGAACGTAGTGGTAAATGCATGCTGTGTATGCATGACAATATAGGTCTCCAAGGCTTAGTGAATCTGGAATGCCATTTGTTTCATACTAATTGAACCATGTGTCTACAAGTGTGCAACATTAAGACGCAGAATAGATGGAGATCATAAAGTATGAGCACCACATGTCCTAGTCTTATAATCAGGCAGGCAGGCACTTGCTCAAGACCTGAAAATGTATGTCTTGTGTAACAACAATTTTCTGCTATTTTCTTCTGTGTGTGTATTTTGCTAATGGGATTTATTTGTATTAAACAAGCCTGAGACATGGTGCAGTCATTTACTACTTGTCTGAATCCTTGCTGTATGTCTTCTGTGTTTGTGAACAGTGCCAGACGTTTAGAAGTGGTTTTTAAATAGTGGATCCAAGAATAAGAATATATACTTTGGATTCTAAGGTTCTTATGTTAGGCAACAAGACATCTCCGAGACAAAGTATTGCATCTTATGTACTGTTAAGCTTAATTAGTTCATGCATAGAGGACTCTGAGTAGTACGTTTACATATTGCATAGTTTAAGCTACAGCTGGTAAATTGAGGTTGATAGTCTTGGTCACAGTCCAAAACATACTGAATAGGAACAGAGGCAGAAAGAATATTTCTGTACCTGGTGGAGGTATTCAGGAAAAGATGCATGTTCAGGGGATTCTTCTACACAAGAAGTAGGTTAATGCAATAAGTCCGGAGCTTTTCTAAAATGAGTGTATTTGCATATTTCTACATTATCACTAAAAATGACAGGATATCTGTTGTTTCAAGAAAAAGCAATTAATAGATTTTTTTTTTCATTTGAGGCTTGATTCTACAGCATTCAGATTAAAAGGACCCATGCCATTGCCCTTCAGACCAGGCCATTATTGAGTTTTTATCATCTGGGGATTTAAACTCTTCTTTTATTGACTCCAAAATTATCATCATTGTGACTATTGTACAGCTAACATGTATTGTGCTATGCTGTGAGGAGAAAAACAATGAGAAACTAAGCTATGTTTTGCTGAACTCAAACCATTAAGAGAAAGAATACATTGGCTGCATGGCTGGTCTCTGCAAATCACTGAGACATCCATGCTGGGTAAAAAAAGGAGAGAGAAAAAGAGAAAAGAAAAGATTTTTTTTGTATTCACATGCTTCAGCGCATAACAAGTAGAGTGTACTTTTAGACATGATTCAGACAGAAAACTCGAGTGCAAGTGGCAGGGGTGTGGGGAGATCCTGCTCGTGTAAAGCCAGTGCCGAATCGAGGCAGAAAATAGGGATTCTTTTTTTTTTTTTTATTTCAGTAAATAATGTCAAATGAAAAGAGACTCCAACACAGAGCAGTCTGGGAAGCACTTACAAGAAAAGTGTAGCCAAAAGATAAAGCAAAAGTAGGTAACCTAACAGCTCCAAAGTCAAAATTAACCCTGACTGAGGAGTTAACCCAGATCCCAGCATGGGAGAGATGACAAAAGTGTAAAGAAAATAGAGATTAGTTTTTATACTACTATAATTATAGTTTTATAATTATTTAATAATAATTAGTTTTTATGATAGGGTGTTTTTTTTGCAGTGTATGTACTATTATGAAAACAAGGGCCTGGAGTTGCTATGAAATTGCCTGATACAACCATGAGGTATGGCAATGGGTTGCTGCACTTCAACCTTCCCAGTAACATATTTCAGTTGGGTGGACAGTCCCTTTGTGCCCTGTCCTTAACCCAGTTTAGTAAGAGCTTGCTCCGCTCCCTGAGAATGGTAGAGAAACAGTCTAATTTCGCCATATCGTGACCCAAGTGAGTGAAGAGTCTTGGTTCTAATCCAAAAGCCAGTTCAGTACTAGCTTATAAGGTAGTTTGTCCTCCATTTTTGGGAGCAAGGGAGCAGAGGAAGGGCTCCGTAAAGAACCAGAAACCAAATTTTTATTATTATTTTTGGTGTCTGACCTTAGTGAGAGTTTTATGGTGAGAGATGAAGAGAAAAGCAGACTCCAATGGCTAAAGACAATCTCCCTACTCTGTCCTGCAGTCATTTCCGCAGCCTCTGTCCACATGCTACCCTTCATAGCAATTCTCAAACAAGATGATAAATATCACAAAACAGAAGGGATTTTCACTTGGCAGAGGCACTAACTAAATACGTTGGACCAGATCTGAAGCCTGTGTGAATCAAGATACCTCCTGGATTTCCCCCAGCTGAGGATCTGGCCTGCTGTTCAAAGCTATTAGTGTTTGTCAGACCATTATGTTTGTCACAAGCGTATTAGGTAATGGTGCCAGGAGATCTGTCAACAGGACTTCTTCCCTCTGCAGCAATCTCAATAGTTGCAGGTTACTGTTCTGAAGTTCCCTGAGGGGGTCCCTTCAACTGTCGCTCTACTTTTCCTTTCTTTTCTTGGCCATGTGGAGGATGACAGAGCATTTTCTTTTTCCCGCATCCATGAATGAGGTACAGGAGCTGGGATATGTTGGAGACTTGTGGTGTCATTGACCACCAATGGTTGTTAACACCGTCTTGCTAAGCTGGTCCTTTATTAGTACATGTAACACCTGGTGTAGGTTATTTTGCTGTTGTGGTCTCTATACCAGTTTAGGTTTGGCTTTCTGAGCTTGCACAGGAAAAATTGCCCATAAAAGACTGGCTGGCAAACAAACTACTCTTCTGGTTCAATATTATCCCTGGTCTTCTAAAGCTAGTAGCAAGAATGTATTGCTATGGTGTTTTTAAATGCCATTCTTCAAATGGATATGAAATTTGTCACAAGCCCCTACTAGTTTTTATTGGTTGATGGATGAAGCAGAAAGAGTCCCTGAAAGTTGGTACATGATCAGCTATTCTGTGAATTTTCTGTCTTGTTTTGTCATAGTTTTGAAATGATACTTATTTCAAATGAGTAAGATGTGACTACAGGTAAAAGGGAAGGCTTTGTGCACAGCAACCTGTTGGCAAACACTAGGGATAGGGGCAGAAGTTACACACAAACCAGTTTAAGTGATCAGGAACTGGTTTAAACCTGTAACAGAACAGAAGCTCAGTGCACATAAACCAGTTTCAAAATGGCTGAAACTGGTTTAAGTTAAACCTGGTTGAATGTAGTATCATACTTAACTGATTTGGGTCAGACCGGTTTATGAAACTTGTCCCAGATCAAAGAGCCAGGTGTGGCATCAGTGTAGCCCCACTGAAGTCAGATGAATTTGAGCTGTCATGTGTGAAAATCAAAGAGACCAGGTAGTGAGGGTAATTTGTTTTTTAGATAACTTGTTGTACAAGGTTGAAATACAGCAGCAAGGATGAGAGCAAGGTGTAAGAAGATGAAAAAAAGCATAGACAGTGGAAGAGAGGAATAAGAGAGAGAAAATCTAAATGAATTAACGAGGAACAAATTGACATAGGAAATGAACAGCAATGCAGGGGAAAGTGGGCCATTAAACTACTAGGCAACAACTGTGCTGATCTTAGCCAACAGGCTCCATTCTGAGTACATGGGAAAGCCTCTTTTCTAAATGCAGACAAAATCCTTTTTCCCCCTGTGAGTTGCCAGTGGTGTACTGAAGCTTCTCATATTTTTCTCTCTTTTTGCCTGCATCAGACCACTGATACCAGGCATTATGGCTACTGTCCTGGAAAGTGAGCAACTGGATAGAGTTCTCTTCAGGTTTCAAGGAAGATTCTCCTTAAGTGGCAGGAGAGCAGTGTCACAGTTCAGTTCACGTCGGGGAAAGCTTCACCTGAAAACCATACAATGTGCGCCAAAAACAAATTGCCGTTTTTTTCCTTCCCATGAAAGCTGCTGATTTTTTAGCCTTTGGGACAAAGTACCCAGGGGGTTGGATGCAGCCAGATGGCCATGCATTGAGTAGCCCTCTTCTAAGTCATTCCTGAAAAGCACCTGTATTAAAAGAGTAGAAAATTGAAAATTCTTGTTGGCTCCACAGGGGATGGCTTGTGTTTGGTCTTGATGGAGTGGAATATCTTTGACTGTTGCTGGTTGTGAAAGGACTTACTACTGGCAAGGGAGTAGAAGAGGCAAAGTATTCCATTTTCTATTTTTTTTTTTGCATTCACCTCGAGAGTTTTAGCTTGGAAAATAGTGTGCTAGAATGTCAAAGAAATGATTGGGCAGTTTGTTCTTTTGGTTTAATCTTCCTTTAAATATAAGAAACCTTGGTCACAGAAGAGACAGTCTTTTTCTTTAATAAGATTGTTTCCTGTACAAAGCTAGTACCAGGCCAGTATAGTAATCTCATTAAAACATCTTCTCTGTAACACACAAATGTGTGAAATGTTTTCTCTTAAATAAATAGCTTTCAATAGAGTGTGTGAACTGCAGCTGGTTATTAGACTGCATTGTCAAGTCACTTTGAAAGTATATCTTCTCTGTTTTAAATACCAGTCAACAAAGTCTAACCAGGTAATAAAGAAGCTTAATATGGTGCCCTTGATCTGGCCAGATGGTATGAACAAAAGTAAAGTCAACAGTTAGCATAAGTAAAGAAATGCACATTCAGGTCGTGCTTTCAGACTTTTCTCTGTAACCGTATGGGCCAGGGTCTTACAGGTTTGTTTTAAATGAAAGCTGAGACAGATTAAATCTGATTTCAGGATCTAGGACTTGAATAAAACACCAGCTGCAGCTAGATCCATGATAAAATTATGTGAGTGTTCAGTAACCAGGCATTGAACCTGGACGCATCCAGACGAGCTTGCGTGTGTTTCCCTGAGGACAAATAGCAGCAGCATGTAGTTGTGCCACTGTTACTTGTCCCCGGGGAATGCCCATGCACGCGCACGCTGGCACATGGCAAGTTGCCCCGGGTGAGGTAGGAGGGGCTGAGGCCAGCACCTGGGCAGGTCTTCCGGGGCTTCAGCAGCAGCAGTAGTCCAGGCGCACAGAGCCTGGCCAGTAGCCGAAGCATGGCTCCAGCCAGCCAGGCTCCAGTTTTGGGCGGCACATGTGACGCCCTGCTTTTTCTGCCGCAGGGATTTCCTGGTGCCAAAAAACTCCACCACGCTGCCAATTCGGAGTGAACGCCTGCATGTGCAGTACGGTGCGTGCTGTTTGAGGCAACTCAGACGGGTCTGCAGCGCCACAAACCACATGTGCACGCTCGTCTGGACGCACCCAGAGAGTTGGAAATTAAGATCTCTAGAAGGCAGAAGGCAGAAGGAACAGAAACCACATCCAATATAGAGCACAATTCATTTTAAATAGGTATTAAAAACTCAGGTCCAGATTCTCAGCCACTTTTAATTGTCGTGGAGCAACATAGATTTCAGTGCCTGAGCCTCTGGCCCATTGATCACCAAACTGCTTCTGACCAATTGAGTGAAAGTTAAATATCATTTCCATTTTACAGAGAAAGTCCCAGAGACATGAGGGTGTCCTGTGCTGAGCTCTGTAGACTAGGGCATTGTAGGAAGGAAAAAAACCCATTCATGTAGTGTTGGAGAGAGGGTTCTCTGGTACCTAATTTAAAATGAATACCTCCTTCAAGTTATGCCTCCTCTTTGGACAAGCGGAGTGAGCCAAATAAACACTACACAAGAAACATATTTTCACAGTTCCCCATTCTAATTCATGAGCCATATGTCACACCTCTTAGTGATAAGCTTTGATGACCACCTCATAAAATATGACTCCCTGCAGACATAGCGAGATCACTTCCAAATTACAGAACAGAGCATCAAGACTGCGCTTTCTGCTCTGAGCTCGTTAAAGAGAAGCAGGAGGCAGATTAGGAAGTGGGGGAAGGGTTGAATCCTTCAGGGGGCCAAATCTTCAGCTGGTGTAAATTAAAGTAAACTCACTGACTTCATTAAATCTAAGCCAAATGTCACAGCTAAGAAACCAGTCCGGAAACGAAACACTTTGTGAAACAAAGATGGGGAGCCTTATAAAGTATTCTGATGTGTTGAAATTTTTAAGCCGATATCCCTGAAAGGAAGTAAGAGGTGACTGTTTACCCACTTCAAAACCTACTGTCACACAAGAGTAATGTTTGTGGCAAATATTTGCAGGCAGTTATATTCTTAAATTCAATTACACTGGTGGCTTCCATTCAGATCCTTGTGGACAATCACCCACATCATAAAATGTGCAGGTCATTTGACACAACTGAGCAAAACTGTCATTTTCTGCCTAAAAGAAGCTGGGGCTAAGCTAACACAGAGAATAAATCCTCTGTGACTCGTAAAGAGAGCGCTTTTTTAGGTCAGGTCAAGAACAAAGACATTGGCAGTGCAATGCTGAGAGGCTTATAGTAGTATGTCCCCAAGGGTGACTCCCCACAATGATAGGAATTTTTTTCTGGGATGGTGTGAGTGGGATGTGAATTGATGGATAAATGCCCTTAAAAACAATCAGTTAATTCAATTAGCAGAATCTTCTTTAAAATGGAAAGGCTTTGCATCAAAGATGCTGCTTCGTCTCAGTAATGGAAAAAGAAGAGCTAGTTTTCAGAACACCGAAGAGTAAATGCTCTGGAGAGTGGAGGCTGGGAGCAAACCTCAGCATTGCCCTCTCCCTCCTCCTCTCCCTACACTCTCTCTCTCTCTCTCTCTCTCTCTCTCTCTCTCACACACACACACACACACACACACACACACACACACACACACACACACACACACACACACAGAGGTACGTTTCTACATTTTCAGCTCCTTCGGTATTATTAGAGCTTGGGAGGGAAGAGATTTTCTCCCCCCGAGTTAAGACTGAATTTGCTGTATTTAATAAAATAAAATATAGTTTTGCCTCCAAATGCTGGTTCTGATGTCAGTCCAGTTGCTTTTGTAAGTTCCTACAGGCAGGGAAGGTCTAGAATCTAATAAAACAACATTCCTGTCCAAAGCAAATCTGCCCCATTTTACAGCTACAGCAGAAACTCTGCACAAAAAAATTCATCCTTGTGTTCCCCCTCTAACCACACAGTGGGGCTTTACAAATGCTCATGGGATATTTTCCCTGGGCAAATGCATTTTTTTTAAAAACTCACTCGAGAACTACCGAAGATGAGGTTACGGGTAGAGTGAAGCTTCCCGAAGTGAGAGGAGGGGGAAGGAGTGTTGGAGAGCACAGCCCACGTGGTTGTTTTGGCCCGTTCCGAGCCCTGCTTGGGCCAAGATTCAGATTCAGTCGCACCTCCGAGCCTTAATTCTGTGTTAGAAAATTAATTAACTTAATTAACAGAGAGAAAACAGGCTTTGTTCCTCCCATCTATTTAATTTATTTTCTTTCCAAGCCAGTCATATACACTAATGTATAAGGCCCTCTTCTTGGCAGGGTGGGGAGTTGACACATTCAGTGCTGCCTGGTACATGTCAGAGGGGGCAGTGTGGCTTCCCTGGCACGCTTCCCTTTCCACCTGATCCTACAGAAGCTGTTCTGCATGAATGCTCTGCGGTAAACTGTGCTGAATGCTCCCATTTGAACCCAAAGCATTTTCTTCCAGCAAATGGACTGCTATGAGTAGTATTAGCTTAAGCCCTTCACTCTGAGCCCCACAGGGGAGAGAGTCACAAAGTCTAGCACTGTCAAGGAGTCCGCTTGCAGCAGGGCTCCTTACTGAATTTTGCTGCCTGGGAAAAGGACCAAGGGCTGCTCTTCCACATAGCTACCCCAGTATCAGAACTGGGTGTCCAGACTGCAGGGTACCTAAGCCTCATCTCTTCTCCTCGGCCACAAACACCTCCTCTCAGGCAGAACAACATGGTGAACAAGCAGCAGGACCTTTATGGAGTTGGACCCCGTTGAATACCTCCCTGGGTTTCTTCTGCAGACAAGAACCGGGCGCTAAATGTCACAAGCTAGCGGCAGTGTGGTTGTCTGTCCCATCCTGCAAAGCGCACAGCTCCCCCTGTCAGAAGCCAGGGCCGTGCAAGTCAAGAGCACTCAGCACCTACTCACAGGAGGAGGTTGGTACTTCAGACAGGCTGGGACCATACAAAGCTTCTTTTGTGTACTGGTAAACTTTTGATGCAATCAGCTATTTTTTTCTGGCATTGTGAAACTATTTGGTAAATCTCCAAAGGCAGCCTGGCTTAACATCTGCAGAGGTTCCTGCTGGAGATGGGTCAGGTGATTTAGCTTGCATATGATCTGGCCCAAACTTTAAATCAAGCTTCAGACCAAAATGAACTTGAGCCTTTTGGAGGTTCTGAGATAAACTTCTGAAAAGCATTCCATGTGCTCAGACAGGCAGAAGAAATGCAGAAATACACTGGAAAAAAAACCGCTTTTTCAGTTTCCAATCTAGGCTGAACCAAGATGCACTGGAAATCTCATCATTAAGTCCCTTCTGTGGGATTTCTAGCCTAATTTTTAGAGTCAAGAATTTCGGGGATAAGCAGCCAAACTTTTGGATTCTGCTCTGATCTGAATTTTTAACATTGCACAGGCTCATCCATAATTAGCTCCTGCCACATCAGCCCATCCCTGTAGAAACAGTGTAAGCATATACAACACACATACACGCATGTTCTTCTGTGACTAATAATCAAAACAATGCTCTTTGTCTGCACAGCCTCATTATACTCAGTACCTTTAGGGATTACTTTCTACTGCTACCTACTGCTAGCAGGTTAAGAAATGAGATTCATCATGTTCATAGTGCAAATGTGTTAAAAGCATCACCTAGATACACTGTATTCCCTGAACGCACTTTTTGCTTTAACCATTGTTCCTACTAGGAGTGTATAGCTTGTCTAGAGAGGCAAATTCTCTCCTGGTGTAAACTGATGCAGCTCCGTCGTACAGAGAAATTGGCCCCATGGTTTCTCATGGTCTACACAAGTTATTCTTATAAGAGATTGAGTTGTTATTTTTATCATCGTGGCATCCAACACACTTAGTAACAGGGCACTTTATGCAGCATTATTCTGACAAGGTTATTTTCACTGAAGAAAAAAATCTCTGATTTTTCTTGTGCGAGCATGAATTTAAACAGCTCTTTGTCAAATGCTTTTGCTCTTCTGCACTTATAAATGAACTAATTTTATTTGGATTGTAAATGTTTATCTTCTATAAATTAATGTGGAACCAGAATTTATTAGGTTGAAAAATCAGAATTGCAGTTCAACAGCACAGTTAAATAGTAAATAACAAATTAGAAGGATAATTTTGCTCGGTTACTGTGTGCAGGTGGAAGCCGCCCGGTGTAAACCTCAAGATATGGTCTCCTTGTTCTCAGTTGTCATTAAGCACAAGCCTCTTTTGACAAGTTTTTGACACATTGCTCTTCCATCAGGTTCCTTACTTTCGATTGTGGAATGACAAGTCTATTTTGTGGCGGTGTGAAATGAACCATGTACTGCTACCGCTGTCTCATGTCTCATAATGGAAGGTTCACAGCATGGACAATTGGGAATTTCTCCAGGCAGGGGAAAAGCACTTATTTTCAACCCCTAGCTTTAATCAATCAAGGAGAAACTGAAAATTGCTGGAAAGTAATGAATGTCAATTTATGTACATACTATTGATTTTAGAAATTTAATGCTCTGTTTCCCTATTTTGTGTTGACCTTATGAAGCTTTAAGATGAATACAGAAGATGAATATTAGTGAGACAATGAGAACCGGTTTTGCGTTGGAGAGATGAGCAGGAGATATTTTACCTCCTGTGCATGAAACAAACTAGAGAGGGGGTCATCTGGAATTTAAGTCCAAGGGCTGTACCGAATCAATTGATTAGGGGAGAGGGGTCTTATTAAATCCATTTATCGTAAGGAGGGCAAAATCATTTTTACAAGACAAAATCCAGTTATCTTCTTCCAGACTTAATGGAGGCTGTTTTTAAACATCTCCTTCGTTTGAATGCAGCTTTTATCTAGCATTAGTTATTTTTCATTTCAAGTGTGAAGGTATTGTGTTTCATATCCTCCACTATCTTTCTCCCGTGTATTTTGCATGCCTTGTGCTCCTTCATAACATTCTGACAGAGAGCAAGAGAGAGATTAGTAAACACGACCCCAGCAGACCTCTGTAAGTGCCTGTCTAGCATAACTTATTGGCTTCACTTTCTCTGCTCTGAGAATTGTTAGCTTCCCTGGATACATTACATGCAAGTTTCACTATTGCTTATCTCTCCAAATTTTATCTCTCTCCTTTTTTATTCACAGATAAGAAACCAAGCCATTGTCAGTGACATACTCTCAGAAACTTTCCATAGCCCCTTTAGGTGAGGAAAATCAGTGATTTCAGAGATTACATATTTTGCATCTGGGGGGAAAAGACCTATCATCATAATGTCGCTTTTTTAATTCTTTATGAACACAAAAATCATTCAAATCAGAAACTGCAAGCTATGCCGCTGCTTTAATCAGTCAACATGTTCTGCTGCTGCAGAAGAAGTAAGAAAACACATACAGAATGTTTTGTTCACTCTGAGGATTTCTTGTTGCTCTCCACTGTATATTTGTACAAAAGATCTCCGGGGAATTCTCATGTTACTTCCCTGAATACACAGTACTGGGGTTGTACAGGAAGAGCATGGTAATAACAGCATGCTCTTAAACAGCGTATCCTTCTACTAGTCTGACTAGTGCAAAAATCAGAGCAGTTAGGAAAAGCAGGGTTTTTTCCCCTCCTTCCAGTAGAGTTTTATAAATGAAATCACAATACTCCCTGAAATTACTAGTGCACTTGACTCTGCAATCAATTCACTCCATTTTCTATATAGACTTTGACAAGAAGGATTTGTTTATGCTGTCACATGAATCAGTCTCAGTAAATTAGACCTGTCAAAGTTACTTTTGCAGCACAATGCAGTTTGCTATATTTTTGACACCTGTGCAGCTGGGAGGACTATTGTAAATAGTTTGAAAACTTCAGAGTTACAAGGTGACATAACTAATTGCCCAATCTTTAGGTCCTATCCTGTGTGCCACACATGTATCTTGGAGGGGGGAAGGAGGTACTAACTGCATTTGGAGTTAGTAACAATGGTAAATAAATATTATTGAAAATAGAGAGTTTAAAAAAATAGTGGATGTCTAGATTGTTATACATACACTGTGGAATAGATGGGGAGTTGTGTGTGCATGTGTGTATCTGCAGAGAAATGTCACACTACCATCACAATAGGCATGTGACTTCCATGTGAAACAGTTGTGTCCCTTTTTCCCACTGGTTGTCGCGGTTTGCTACCTGTTGTACCTTGGCAAACACTTAGGATGGATTATGTCCTGAGGCACAGCTACACCACCCCTGGAGTAGCCCCAGGCAGCCTTGTGCCACAGAGACACCTTTTCGAGGCACAGTTTCTTCCCTCCTCTCCCTTTGCTCCAAGGGAATTTGTAAGCTCCTGCTGGCCTTGAAGAGCAACAAATTAGTGCCCTCCCTAGGAGGATTTAGCTGTACTACACCTACTCCTTTCCTATCCATCCTTGTGGCATCGCACTTGCTTATTTCTGTGTCCAAACCCAGAAGGGTTTTCTGCTCCCTCTTATAGCCCTGTACAGGTGTGCAAACGAGGGTGAACCTTGGCCCTTAGACTGTAACCTTCCTTGCACATTTTTCAGTGCTGGAGAATATATGATCATTATTATCCCTGGAGATAAGTTTTATTTTATGGTCACCCCTTTATGCAGATCAGCTTCACCAGACAGCATTATTATGTAAAAAATTCAAACCCCTCATCTGTCGTCATGAGAAATTTGCAGCAATTTGCCTTAAATAGTTTTTTCCTTCTGATGCACCTCTCTGTATTGACACTTCAGTGTAAAAGTGACTTTCAAGTTAGCTTATAATGATTCCTAATCAACTGAAGCTAAACAAAAAGAAGCCTGGTTTCAATCACAGTAAGAGCATCCCAACAGCCTTGTGCACTGATTTAATTAAACCAGTTTAAAATCAACCTTTCTTTAAATTGGAACCTGGTGTGAACAAGCCCCTACATACTGAAAGTGGTCTTGTTAAATTAGTGGAGTTGTACCCACTGATTCCAGGCCTGAATTGTGATTGTGCCTACAACAAAACCTCCCATATGGAAAATGGGCTGCAAAATGTAAAAATATTAAAATAAATTAATATTGACAACTGCTGAGGAAAAGCTATGCAGGGTGCAATGCTACTAATTATCACTGTATGTTCCGTTCAGACCCGAATCAATTTTGCCCTCGACTTCCTCCTTGCGGAAGCCCACCTACCTCTTTCCAATTTGAATGTTCTGCTAGAAAGTAGATGGCATTCAGTGCTTAACAGACCTTCATGATAGAGTTCATTTGATCAAGGCAGGCCCAATTTATAGCTACTTCTCCCCAGAGCCTATTTACTTTGCTAGGATTATGATTTGCTGTTGTAATATTGGGATGTCAGCAGAAGAAGCCAAAGAAAAATGCTGTTGATTGATGGTGCCCTATGTTTCTCCAAGAAGAATGCTTTATCAACATCATAAAGGATCTTATCCTTTCCAGCAACCGGGTCATTTGTGTGGCCCTGACGGACAGAAGAGATTTTTAACATTAACCTTCTAAGCATTTTTGTAATCAGACACTTTTTTGTATCTCTGAACAATTCTTAATGTTTACTTGAACAGTATTTTTTATTTAAAATAGTACTGTGACGGCATAAAGTGAAATCAGGCTTTAAGGTAAATAATTTTTTAAATACCATTTTCAAGTCTAAACTATTCAAGTAAAAAAAATTTATAGATTTCCCCTTTTTAGCCATGATAATTGTTAAGTTGAACTTAATTGTGTCTCTCTTGGGTGATAGAAATCTGTCTCCATAATAGGTCACCAGTCTTGCAAATCATTGCTGATGTGAGTTGGCATTACTTGTAAATGCAGTCCCATTGACTTTCTTGGGGAATGGATATTTTGAGCATTTGCAGGATTAGACCATTCTTGACAATGACTTCAAGAATCTTTCTTTTTTTTTCTAGGAGAAAGAAAGATTTGTTTGTTAGTACCTTTCTTTTTCTCTCATTTAACTCAACATTACATGGAACTGGCCTGGTAGTAAACAGAAGCTGCATCCAGCAGCCCCTTACCCACATGAGTAGCCTTTACTTGCTTGTGCCCCACTGGCTTGGAGGGAGGACGACTCCTCAGAGCTAGGCTTTGCCATATCAAATCCTGTCTCTTGGTGTTTTGATGCAATCTTCTGTTGACATTGCAGCTTAAGTAAAACATGGGGGTTTTGGAAGATTTGATAGAAATTGTGTGCTAACAGCCGCAGTATATGTCTTTGGGGGGCCTATAACATGCAAATCTACCCTGCCTTCTACCCTCAATAATAATTAGGGAGTTGCTTTGTAAGAACCATTTCCATCTGATTTTCACATGCCAAGGGAGATCCAGAGAAGGGGGGCATTGTATTAATTTTGGAGACGTCCATCTCTTTCTAAAATGTCATTTTTCCTAAAAACAGATTGCAATCATCTTTTTCACACAGAAAGGGCAGCTCTTGTCCTTTCCCGCTTTGAGATGCTGTTCCCATTCTCTGTCTAAAAGGATGCACCGTTCACACAGAGCTTTCAATATGGGTCTGATTGTAAAGTTTTTGCTCCAGCAGAATTCTCACTGAGTTGCTTTAATGTATGTTGAGCAGGGGCCCAATCCTTACATCAGTTACATCTGACTCGCACACAACTAAGTGAGATCAGAATCATCTTCCAGCATACAAAAATCCAGTTAGCATGGACACTAGAACCCAAGCCTCCAGTGTAAACTTCGCTTATTAGTGGATGTTTTGGACTGGGGTAACTGCATGGCTGCCGATCCCTAGTAAAGGCATGATCATTGCTGTAAACAGTGATTTATGCTGGTGTAGTTTACCCAGTTTGGAATCAGTGTAATAAATAATTTCTGGGGTGAGTTGCTTTTTTACACCTGAATATTGTATCTAGGGTTCATGCTGGGGTAGCTACAACAGTCCAAAACGACCAAGGTTGGTTTTATTCTTAACCTAGTTAGTAAATGTCTATGAATTAGAAAATAGGTTGGAGTGGTTGTGATGTTTATCATTTCTGGCAGCTGTCAGATACTGATATTCAGGTTGGTTTTTCCAAGGGATGGAGATATCTAACTTCTCCTGCCAGGCACTGGGCACCTTTTGTGAGGTTCTGAGCATCCTCCAACTCATCAAAGTCCAGGCAAGTTGGAGCCTCTCAGCACCTTGCAGGATTAAACCCATGGTGAGACTAATCAACATGAGGTTAGCAGCTGCGAGTCTGGACCTGGCTGTAGCTACCTGAGAGGTAACTAAGACGGGTCCCCAGATAGAAACATCTTCTTTCCTGTTACTTTAACAGTTTTAGAAATTATATTCAAAGAGATTGGTACTTCATTATGCCTGCAATGTTACAAGGACAAAAATGTATCCACCAATACATAGAAATGGGCTTGTTTATTGCAAATACATTTTAGAGGGAATGTTTTCTTTCTAAACTCATTCCACTATAATTTTGAAATGATGGCTTTTTTCCCCCTTTACAAGTAACAATTTCAGGATCCTTTTCTTTGCAAGTGTTTGATCTAACCACAGTTGATGTTTAGCCATGGTAACAGTTAGGATCTCTTTTTAATGCCTGTTGCTTTTTTTCCCCCACTGGGAGTGATTGATTTGGAAACTAGCCAAGTTCTCTCAGGAGTGGTATCAAATTCATTGCATTCCCTCCACGACTGACCCATTCTGGCTGCCTTTAAATGCAAGGCCCAGTTCTGATGAGCAAAACCAAATAAGCAAATCTCATTACATTTTATCCCTTGCTGGTAGGGGTGGCTGATGTGGCGCTGGGGCTTACTTAGATCCATAATAGATTGTGTTAGAATGGAAATTACCAATCAAGCTTCCTTTTCATATCCCATCATATTCAAGAAAAAAAATAAATGTAAGCGTTTTTCGAACAGCTACGCTGAGGCATCCACCATTCTCCGGAAGCAACCCCTCTAGCCTTTTCTACATGGAATAATGAAAACAAACCTTTCTTGTATTCACACTTCTAAACACACTGTGATGCATTTCAGTCTGATCTTGCATGTAATAATCAAACAAATTCCCTAGCTAATAGCTACACACACATTTGTGAGTCAGTTCTTTAAATACCTGACCTTTGGGAAATAGGCCCAGGGTTAGAGCTCTCGCTGCTCCGGCTGAGCATACAATGAGTTTAAATGGAATAAGCTAATTTGTCTCTGTTTTGTTATGATTGAATATGTGTGTTTAGAATAAAATTTAATTTAAATCCAATTTGTAACATCTCTGTGGGTGGGACTACAAGAAACGCAAAGGATAAATTAGTTGGATCCTGCACTGCGAACGTAATGGGACTTTGAATTTTAATGTTCAATTTTTAAAAAGCCCTGCATGTTGGTATTATTGTTTGCAGGAGTGGGCTTGGGGGAGATTTATGCTTAAAAACTGTACAGCCCTCTTTTTATCACTGGTTCCCACACAATCTACCTGAGCCATCTGTTCTTCTTTAAAAAATGTGGTCACAGTGGTATCAGCAGATAAAAGGAACATTTTTATCAAGCCATTTGCCTCAATTGCCCAGTTTTTGAATTCAGAAAATGGAGACAAATTGGTCTAACGGGCTGTTGTGCTTTGACATGAACCAGAAGAATCAAAGTGGAATAAACCAGTGTGAGCCTTGTGGGGGCTGATTAGTTGCATGCGGCGAGGCCTCCTTGGAGCGAGCCCGCTCAGCCAGCTCTCCCTTTTGCCACAGAGGCATTGGCCACATCTACACACCAAGTCTACATCACCACATGGAGCAATGACAAAGCTCATTTTGTTTGAGGGCTACAAAGGATTATCTTCAAAACCTGGGGAGATGAGCTTCATTTCTACTTCTCCCCATCCTCTTGCCCCAACGAGGCATCAGGGTGAGGGACAAGAGAAATAGCTGAAAGAAAAGTAACTTTTCTCTGTTGATTTGGTTTAGTCACTGGTCTCCAGACTTGGGTTGGTCAGAAGCTCCACTGGTTTAAATCAACATTATGCTTCTGACCTTAATGAAGTGGCACCAGATCTCACAGCTGAGCACCTGGACCATTCCTTTTATATTTTATTTTTCAACTTTCCTTGGTGTGTTCAGACTCTCCGGTGCCCAGCTGTTCTTCTAAATAATGTCCTGACTTTGACACTGTCACCAATAAAGAGGCAGGAAATGTAAAGTTTGAGGCAGTCGTCTCCATCCTTCATCCTGCAGGAAAAGTGGTGCAAGCGAAGGGAGCCGCTTTGAACTGGATTGTATTGGTTGCTGTCAGTTTGTCACCACCTTTGCTTCAGCCCAACTTGGAGAGCTGTACGTTGGATCCCCCTTGTACAGTTCCTGTTCATGGATGGTTATGGAAATGCACACCTATGGGAGGTATAACTAAAAACGCTGTTACTTTTTCTTCTGCCTGTTGTTTACTCTGTAAGTCTGGAAGGGGTTATGACAAGCTCTCAAGCAGACATGTCTTAGTAAGGTGTTAATACTAATCTTGAAAGCACAAATTAGCACCACGCAGATGGTAACAGGTACCTTAGGGGCTGTTAAAGGCCATCTTGTAAAGTCTTTCTTAGTTCATGGATTATTAACCTGTAGGCAACAATAGTTCCTCTGAAGGCATTGCATGCTATTGTGTCAGGCTTGATGCCAAACATGAGCACTGAAGGATGGATCCAACCCCCATGTAAATTTGATTTGGGAGTTATGCCAGGTGCCAGATCCAGTCCCTCGTGGATTCAGTGGGAGTTGGACTGTACCTGGTGAATGTGTGTGTCTATGGGAACGGTATGTTTCTATGAAATTACATTTCCATCATTTTTATGTCCTTGAATTCTTTGAACTACTTGGTTGACTTTTAGGACAAATAGATCAAGACATGTCCTGTTATAAAGCAAAGCAAGTTTTATTTTACAGGACAAAAAACCTTCTGAAATTACCTTTTAAAATGCCTCTCACTCAAAAAAAAAACCAAACTGAGGGGGTATTGTTCATTCAGGCTTATTCTTTAAGAAGGGTCCTGACTGAAATCCTGTACGTATCATGTTTTGACCCAGATATAAGCATACATTCACATTCTAACCTTCACAAATGATTTCTGTAAAGGACTAAGTGATGCCATGATAAGCACATCTTAACTGCAGTGAGAAACAGGACAGAATTGGTACAGAATGTCTGGTTATTTCATATACATTTACAAAGGATTTTACAGCTCTATTTCTGTATTAAGCTGGTATTTTCTTACATCTTGGGATAAGTGGATTTACCTCCCATATGTGTTAATATTTGACCACCAATAAAGACTATATTATCTTAGTCCTAAGTAGATAATGAATTATGTCTACTGCAGCCATTATCTACACAACCGACACAGCGCCCTAGTTTAACAAACACCTAATATTGCCTGCCTGCACAAAACTCCCATTCAGGTCCGAGTCAAAAAGTGTATGGTCCAGTTCACAGATGGACATAGTTCACATTTATGAGGCTGACCCCAAAATGTGAGTGACTGAGGAGACCAAGTTGTACTCATTAATATAAAGGGAACAATAGCAGGGTTTTAAAAATACTCATTTAAGTGAAATGGCACAATTGAGTGCTCTCTAAAACAACCTGCAAAATATCAGATTATTTCAGGTCTTGCTTTCAATATTGATGCCTATCAGCCTTTTTTATTTGAATTGTGGATTAGCAGCTATTTCCAGGGACAAGAAATGCCATCTTACATTGATGGACTGTAAACAGCATCTTCAGGCATAATCTCTATAAAGCATGAATGTTCCTTCATTTTCATCTTCTTCCCTCCTTATTTACACTGTCAGATCAGTGTTCTCAGTAGTACAAAAGAGTCAGGGCTATAGATAGTCCAACTTTCATTATGCTGAAGCCCACTGATGCAGGGGTATGTTTCAGTTCATCATGGGAGAGTTACTGTAATTGTCTCAGAGCTTCATTAGCTGTCAGTCCTCCCCTCTGTGCCTGACATGTCAAAACCCAGAGACAAGCCGCTAATTTCTTGTTGAAAGCAGCCAGTCTCTGGAGCTCTAAGAGATCTACGATCTCCCTCCTTTTAGACTAACATACCTGGCCCTGACAGGTTCTTGAGCTCCCCCCGCCCACTGAAAGCTGAATTCATTAGGAGTCTGGGCACTCCGAGCCTTGCAAAAGGCCCCTGTGTGGAAAGAGAGCGTGGTGGGGAGGGGGTGAACTGGGTCAGAGGAGTCTTGGCTCCAGTTCCAGCTCTGCTGTCTTTGGGCAAGCCATTTAATTTGTCTGTGCCTCCTCTCCCCACCTCTAAGGTGGGGACAAGAGCCTTTCCCTAGCCTATGGGGAGTGGCTGAGAGTGAAACCATGAATGTTTGTAGGGTATTTGAATATTGCAAATGATGGAGACTGTATCTTGGTACACAGCATTGCACAAGTTTGGGCCCTTTCAGACTAAAGGGAAGACTGTGTTGTATTTCTAAGGCACAACATGGACTTTCCAGCTGTAGGAGAAGGTGGCATAATATACCTTGCAGTCAACTTTTCAGCCTCCTGACTCTGGGTTTCTCTGGGTTCTGGAGCAGCCCTCAGTATTGTTTAAGAAGCACTGGAAGGCCTTTTCAGTTGCAACATCTAGTCCCTGCAGACGCCACAGCCTGATGTGCCCCACCTACCATGCCACCTACCCATGCCAGGGCTAGTAAAATTGTGCAGTTGTCCTCAGTGTTTCCTACACTGGAAGTGTTTCCTTCCCTTCCCCCACTCAGAGTGAGGCTCTCACAGTGGGCCCTGAAGGGTTAAATCCTGAGAGATGCTGAACACCTACCACTTCAGTGAGTTCCTGGTGACCAGTGGCTCTCGGGACCAAAACCAAAATAAAGGCAAGACAAGGAGTTATCCTTTTAAGGAAGTATGACACATCCTCACATCTTGCATAAAAAACAGTGTTTTGGTTCCTCCTTATAGGCAGTGCTGGCTAGAATTCCTTTTGACAAACAGCAGAGGTTGCACAGGCTTGACTCTGGTGGTTTTCAGTATTCCTTTGATTTGCTGTTTTTAGCTCTTCATTTCAGTGGCAGGGCCTTTGGGTATCAGTATTCAGTGGGCTAGTTCCACAAGCATGCATGTGTCTTTCCCTGGGGACAAAGAGCAATGGCACATAGTTGTGCCAGTGGTACTTGTCCCCGGGGAACACCCATGCATGTACGCTCTGGCACGTGGCAGGTTGCCCTGAGTGGGGTAGGGGAGGCTGGGGCCAGCACCTGGGCTGGCCCCAGCAGCTTCACCTGGGGTTCTGGGGGCCTCCCAGGGCTCAAGCAGCAGCAATCTGGTAGCAGGGAGCCTGGAGGACGGCTCTGGCCAGGCAGGCTCCAGTTTTGGGCAGCATACACTGCCGCCATTTGTGCCACCCTACTTTTTTCTAGCATGGGTTTTTTTGACACCGGAATGTCCTGGTGTCAAAAAACCCCTTGCACTACAGATTGGCAGCGCAGGAAATGCCTGCGTGTGCATCCGCAGTGCTGCATACCGCATGTGCGCACTTGTCTGGACACACCCAGCGTGTCCTGATTTACCCAATAGTACAGCAGAAGGAAAAGAGGGAGAAGTAGCCCCCTTGGTATGTACCATTACTGTAAGAGGAACAGGGACATTTGTGGTGATTCGTGGAGGAGTACAGGCTATAAGAAGTTGCAAAGTGCTGTAGCTTTTCAGTAGAAGACAAAGCTCCAGGGGACACAGACAACCTTTTAGTGCTCGCTGTTGCCATTCAAGGCAAGCAAAACAGTAAATACCAAGCAAAGAATGCTAATCTGTATGCACAGTAATTGTCAGACTGAAAATCAGTTCAAGCCCAGTGACACTTGCCAGCCCTTATTAGCGCTATCTGTATAAGTATGTAGAGCAGGTAAATAATGTTTGTAATCTAACTTCAAATCCAAGTTATTAAAAAAACTGATAATTAGACTGATGAATAAGATTGTTCTCCCTTCCAGCAACTGCTATGGGGGATAGAAAGCTGTCATGAAGATGGTGATCCAGTAGTGTGGCTTGACCGATGGCATTGCCTTATGCTAGAGGGACGTTGGGTATCTAGCGAGAGGCCTCCACTGGAGGTCCACTGCCCAAGGAGATTGCTTTTAAGTAATACGGGAATCTATGGCAGAGCACCGTACAAAACCAAACCAGCACCGTATATGAGAATGTAAATACAAGTCTGTGCATTAATAAAACAATAAATTAAATGAATTATTTACTAGTGCCTGCTTTTTTTTCAGTGCTGGAAGGATATTTCCATTCAAACTGAACTGGAGTGAAATTACTTCTTACACAGATAGGCTGTGTT
>NW_005842112.1:602635-620916 GCF_000455745.1 Alligator sinensis | reverse complement strand
TCCCTACAAAGCTAACTGCAATCCCAATTAACACTCCTCAAAACTGAATTTAGTTTTTTCCCTCCTACTTCCTAATGAGGTTTTTTCCTCCCTGCTGTCTTGATACAAAGCTTTATGCCGTATGAGTGTGTTCATATGGTGCTTGAGTGCGTTATCTGACCTTGATTGGTGTTTTGGGAGCCAGTTAAATAGATTACATAGAGGTTACCTTGACAACTGTCTTTGCTGATTTAGCAATGCAGTTCATTCTTGGGCACAAGACTCTCAGCAACTGTGGAATTCCACTGACTTCATATTAATCATTAACACAATGTTCTAGGAAGGCTCTGCCAAGCCAGCAATAAGGACTGTATTGAAATTATTTTTTTACTGGGTAAATGTTATAGACCAAGATATGTTTACAGTATGAAATGTTGTTCGCAGTCATAAAATGAAAATATATGTTCCTGTTTATTTTCTCTCTCTTCTAGTTTCAACAAGAATATTGGAATAGTAAATCTCCTATCATGTCTGATGGGAAAGGATGGTCTCTTAAATGAAATTCTCTCCTTAACATTGATCTTACATTGTACCTTCTCTTAGGTCGGCGTTGTAACCTCAAAGACATGGCAGATAGTTAAATTCAGTACGTGAAGGCCTACAGGCCTTCCATTAACTTCAGCAAGGTAAGGCCAGATGGACGGCCGTGTTAAATGAGATCAGAATCCGGCCCTGTGCCTACAGGTGTTTTAGACTGAGCCCATCCATTTCTTTTTCAAAGGTGCTGCAGAAAATGTAAAACTTGCTTAAGAGATCTCCAAAGAATAAAAAAAGGTATATAACGGGAGGGTAATTGGAATTGGGCTCCATACCCTCTACAGCAAGCTGGAACTAAACATTGCAGCAAAATGCCTGGATTCTGGGGCAGTCTCCTGCAGGGGGCTGGAAATTCTGTAGCAGCCTCATTTAAATTAAAAGATGGAGATTTTTATGAATTAAATATGAAAATGAATAATGTAGTCAGGACAGGGGCCACTGTATTATTTCTTCAGATATTAAATTCAGTTTATCTTAGAATGTCCCCCACATTTTCCATTCCCAGTGTTCTGCAGAGTGGTGGATTGGAAATGCTAACTATGCATCATCTCTTGTCAGGGGTGAAGTTAGAGGTTTGGACCTGTGGGGAGCAGTAATTGTGACTCCAAGCACCTGTGGAGTTGAGGGGATGACAGAATGGAGTTTGGCGATAAATGCATTAGCTGGACAGTCTGCAAAATTGATTGGCCAAGGAAATACTGAACATTCTTACATTTAAATTGTCATCTTTAGGTTTCCGAGTCAATCTCTCAAACTGAATGGAGTATCTTTCACTTCCCAGAGCTACTGTTTGAGGCTGTCTGCAGATTCAGGAAAGCATCCTTCCATCAGTTCGTATTTCTCACGTTCTCTTCTGAACAATAAGGGCTAGAAATATTTTCTTTGCGTGAGAGCTTGATCTTCCTTTGGTTCATTCTCAACAGAGGCTCCATATGCCAGACTCTGGGTAATGAAATTGCCTATGTTTATTGCTTTGGGTGACTTCAGTGTCCATGCAACGATAGCGGTTATGTTATTTATTTAGGTGAGATGGCTCTGAAACTCTCACAGAAGGCATGGTAGATTTACACCTTATAAGATAACTAACACAGAGATGCATACGTTTCTATAAGAAGTAGCTTATTTCATCAGATGTTATGAAGGGACTACAGCAAGCAGAACTTCTAAATAGAAAGCCATGATTAAAATACAAGGAGTGAGGAGGGAAAAGAAGGGAGCAGTGCTAGGAAAGGTAAGGTGGGTAGGAGAGAGAAAAACAAAGCCATTAACCCACTGAGCAACACAGGGGTTGTAAAAGCTGATCCACATAGTTGGATAAGTATCCAGAGTCTTGGTTTAGACCATACCTAAGGCAGCCCAGTCTTTGGATGATTTCCTGTTCTCCAATTCCCTGTTCAAGTTCATTTTTAAAGTTTTACTATCTGGAACTCCTGGCTACCATGCCTACTCTGAGACTGCCCCAAGTGTTTTCTGCATAGAAAATGAAAAACATGATGGATTTTATCTTTGACTTTAGTCTGATATTTGTCATGAACTCATAGTTCCCTCATGTAGTTTGAAGTCAGGCAGAGGAGTAATTCTGCCAGTCCATGCAAAGAGAATGATGCACTTAAGTAGATTAGAAGGCAGGTAGATTTACACCTTCAGGCAAGAGGATTTCAAACTGTGATCCATGGCCCACCACTGGTCCGCAAGGTCCATTCAGGTGGTCCAAAGAAAGGTTGCAGAACAATCGAGCATTTCTGTACTTGGCCTTGCACTTGATTTATTTTTATTTCTATTAGTTTATTAAGTGATCTGCACTGAGACCCTCAGCAATTTTCAAGTGGCCCCTGAAAAAAAAAGTTTGAGAACCACTAGACTAATCAAAGTAGAGTGTGTATATAGATAGATATAGTACAAGCTTTCATGACCTGAAGCTCACTTCATCAGCTGCTGATACCTAAGTATATTGCAGACTTCCCCAAGGAAGTATACCTATCAGCAGTCCCTGAGGGTCCCAGTGAACAGGATGGTTGAAGGCAGGGCGGATTTCTAAACCAGAGATGTGTAGCATAAGCTTTCATAAACAGTAGGCTTACTTAATCCAATACTGTGACAAACATGATGGTTGCTTTTCATCCTCTGTTGTTGATTCAGTGTGTCCTAAGTGACAAGTCAGGTTGCCTTGGCATATAGATAACCTAAGACAGATAAGACGCTTGAGTCAATGGTGTGAGAGCCACTGTTAAGAATCACACTCTGCCTGACTGGCTGCACCAGGGAACAATCTGAGGCCCTTTTTCCAGGATCCCTGAAGTTTTACCCAGAAGGACTCTTCTGGGTTGTGACTTCTTGGGTATCCCTTAGAAAACAGAATGGTGCATAGGGTTTCCAAGGACTTGCACCCAGTAATTCATCTGGCACAGAAATGACAATGACACATCCTACATAGGCCACACATCATTTTCAAACACATAACCTTTTTTTATCTTTAGGCTCTGAGAAACCTACTAAGTATCTCAGATATTGAAAAACTCCAGAAATAATTGTATTTCTAATCAGCTGTAACAGGGTTTTTAAAAATCTTTTTGGGAACATACAAGCAACTTTTAAAAATCTCACTCATACAGCGCCCCATTAACAACATTTAGATCTAGGGTCAGTATACTTCACATAAAAATTAGGAGACATTATTTCTGCTGATATGTAGGGTGTAGGAGGAAGAAGGAGGTAATGGAGCAGTGCCAGCGAGCGAGTTCTCAGTACTCTCTGATTTGTTCTTAATATTAACCCTTATGAAATACATAATCTCACCTCGGCTTCAGTTCCCCTCTGAGTGAAGTCAGCGTTGGCTTACTGGAAGCAAGTTGGAGATACTGACCTGTTGTAGACAGTCCATCTCCAAACAAGAGCAAGCACCAGTTCAAGTCAGAAATCACTTCATACATTTGCCCAGTATTTCATGACCTTTTCAGCTTGGCAACCCATTACTTGAAGTAAAAATGTTAATGTTCCCTTACACACATTATAAAACCAAGAGTGAAAAATGCACAGTACCACTATATTGGAACTTTGAATGCTGGAAGGTTTGAGCTGCCCCAAAGTTATTCTGAAAATTTTATTTTCTTTACCATAGACTCATAAAATTTTCAAACCTTGCAACCCCCGGTTGTGTTTCATGACCCCACTAGCCCCTTAAGGTCACAACCCTGTGTTTGAGAAACACTGCAAAGAGCATATATCTAGTTATCTGTTTCATCAGAGACTGGCATAGTATAATGTAGCCATATTTTGTCTAAGGTGTGGCTTTAATAGAAACTGACCCAAGCTGCTCAACAGAGTTTAATAGTATAATTGCATAGAGATATATAAAATCAGTGATGGAGAAATTAAGAGGTATAGTCAGGGAGAAAGATGAATTTTCATCTGAGAAATGAGATCTGATGGAAGGCTGAGAAAGCAGTTTGATACTGGGAAAGGGCTGTAGCAAGCAGGGGTTACAGAGAAGAACCCTGTGCCAAGAATTTATCATATGGCAGGACAGCGAAGAAACCATTGTTACAGTTACAGGGAGAAAAGAGAGAGAAGAGGAACCTCATTCTGGTCTTACAGCAAAGTAGCCCTGATTTCTCTGGATTTACTTCTGTTTGTCACTGCTACAAACAAGAGATGAATAGTCTCAAAGGCCATGAAGCAGGCTGGAGTAGCTGTATGGAAGATTTTACAAACAATGCTGTCAGTTTTGAACCTGATCCTGAATTGAAGGTGGGGCTGGGGGAATTGTTTGAGGACTGGAGTGAGTAAAATTTTGTTACCAGGGATCTTAATCTGTCACTTCAAGGGATAGTGAAGTGTTTTCAATATACACTCCAGGGTGTCTCAGCTGGCAGAGCTGATTTGCTTTGGAGACAGGTAACCCTGAAAGAATTCAAAATTAGCACACTTGGGATCTCTGATCTTGAATTACAGAGTACAGATGATACAGGCTTCCTTGACACAGTTTCTCTTTTACTTATAATATCTTAGTTTGCATATTGAGCACATTTGCACTCAGGTGCATGTTGCAACTGAACGTGTACTGGGTTATTCTGGAAAATATCATCATTTGCTCAGGGAAGTGATGGCTTTCAGTGGAAGGTGAGCACTCAAAGCTAAGCCCCTTTGAAAATCTGCAACTTTCTCAGAGCTCCAGGCTAGGGCAGAACTTCCTTGGGTCTAAGTCTAGCCATTGCTTGTGCACTGGTCCAATGCCCATGGTCCCCAATGTGAAAGTAGTCAGAACCAGGCCTCCTAATCTCATTCTAGAGTTTAATATTTTCTACTAAGTTTGATTTCATCCCTGTTCTCACATCACAGGGGAACTAGGGAGATATTTTTGTCTTGCGGATTTTCAGAGAGATGTCATTCCTACTTGTTCCTTTTTGGAAGCCTTGTGTAGAAGTGATAGCCAGGCTCCTCCAGTAATAATCACCGCATTTCAATATTTATAAGAAACAATCATGTCATAAATATCAAATTGTGCTATTTCTACCCTATATGCCAGTTTTAACATAATGAAGTTTGGTGCCAGCTTTCTCTGAACATCAAAGTTTAATGACTGGAAATGCCATTTATCTGCTTCCTCGTGCACTGCAACATATATCCAAAAATTAAGCATTAATGACTACAGTCAAGCATTTCAGGGCCCAACTGATGCTTTTTCAGACCAAAGTGAGTCTTTCCCCTTGAGTTTAGTGAAAATTATCTGGTGTCCTAGATCTCCTTTTTTGGGTTTAATTGAATGATACTGGCCAATAAATACCTTTGAAATGCTGATATAAATTAGTCCTAGGCTCAGAATATCATTGGATCTGCTAACTGGTGCTAGGGGAGAATAAGTTTCACTAGGTACCTGGAAAAAGTTCTTAGATGCAGGGTAATTGGTCAGTATAGTATCCTCCCAAAGGGGGTATTCAAAACATCATTACTGCAGGTACGCAAAAACAGGTTAAATAAGGCATTCAAGGGACTGCTGTAGCCGGTGGCTCTGGGATCCCTGAACTCCCTTTCCAGACAAGACTCCCTGGTGGAGGTGGGTTGGCTACGAGAGATGATATTAAGGACTGGAACGAAGGGATTGTTCAAATACCTATACAGAAAGCTCCTGGATTAGCCTGGCAAATAGTCAGCCTAGGAGCAGAGCAGCTGTTCACCTTTGGACCTCATCTCCTGAGCAGCACTTTGCCCTTCCTGGCCATGTCCCAGGTCCAGAAAGTTAAAATACTAGAGTAGTTACTCAGCCTGCTGCTGCTACACACACACACACACACACACACACACACACACACACACACTGGAAAGAGAAGGGATTTTAGATCTTTTAGACATTTATTTTTTAAATCAGTGTTTCTCAACCTGTGGGTCATAACTCAAAAGTGGGTCACAAGAATATAAGAAAGGGCCACAAACAAACTTTAAAAATGGAAGCTCCTTTAAAAGAGAACAACGTGGGAAACTGTGCATTTTGCCTTTCAGGCTGGCAGAGATCTAGCCTGCAAGGGGCTTCTTGGGGACCCCCTTCTTCCCCATACACACCCTGCAAATATACCCACAAATATACCCCTTGCTCCACACCCTGGGGGGCTGGGACCTGGGGGCAGGGGGCAGTGAGTCAGGAGTGAGGGGCACTGAGTCAGGACTGGCCATCAATGTTTACAAATGGGTCCTGGTACAAAAAAGGTTGAGAACCACCGATTTAAATGATAACACAATTTAGGCTTGTGCATTATCTTTTCTGACAGGACATGCCCTGTGTAGACTCTTTCAGTTAATTTTTTTTCTGTACAATTCCTTAATGAAACAAATGAGTTTCATCCCTGTCTCATTGCTCAAGTTAAGGGGTAAATTTTCCATTGAATGCGCAGGGAGATGGGCGCATGTGTTCTGTCGATATTAAAGTGAGATGCACGTCTAATACCTTACATGTCACCCTGAAAAATGACCCCTTCGTCATGTAATTAGCACTGCTGCTCTCTGACGGAGATTCTGCCCTTCTGAAATTCCAGCTATGCCCTGACAGCAAGTTTGGTCTCAGATCAGCTCCAGCCATCCGTAATAGCCCAGTGCAGAAAGCTCCTGAACTCCCCCGTTGGTATTGATAACTGAAGTCTCTATTCAGGAGAGATGTAGTCTGGTTAGTATACAAAATTACCTCTCTCGCTTTCCTTTCTTTTGGGCAGAGGTCAAGGTGGAGGTCTTTGTAACACAGAACAGCAAAGCTTGACTGTGATAATCTACATAGCACCTGGCCTGAGTATAAATAAGCAGTTCACGTTCTAGTGCTTTAAGTATGCAAGGCTGGCTTGCATGGGCAAAATATCCCTTTGAACATCCTAAGAAAGGAAAGGGAAAATAGAAATCTTCAGAGCTAACAAAGCAGTGCTTTGTATCCTATGATAGATTTTCTGTTTGACAATAGCTGCTGCATACAGGTAAAATGGATTGAATCCATTGTGTCGTTAACCGTATGGTAAAATTAGAGAGGGGAAGCTGCGGAAAGCCCTGAAAGTGCTCACCAAAAAAGTCATGTGATAGTGGGATTCATCACTGACGTACTGCTTTTAGTTGGAAGCATGCTACTCACTTCTTCAAGCAGGGCCTGCTTTTAGTAATTTACAGTCTTTATCTTCCAAGTAAATGATTCCAAATCCTGCTCATCGCTAATTAGCTCATACTGTTATTGCTATTCCTGAAACACTTGTAACTGCTCACTATTCCTGTGCTGACCACTTGAGTACCACTGTGTTCTGAAATCTGTAATTGTCACCAGGCTGATTGCCTCGGCTTTACTAAGAGTTAATTGAACAAGACTGATATTAACAGCCTGCCTGATTCTCTTCCACCTGGCTTCCCTGTAAGGACAGCACTCCCCTAAGGAAGCTGGCCCTCTCTTTATTTCCAGCACTCTCCCCTGCACTTCCAAATCCCCATTGCTGGAGCAGGCAAATTCTCTCTCTGTTGTTCTGCCACTTTCTGTGACACCTCATATCACCAAATGCAACATAACAGAGCACGCACAGACTGTGATTGTCTTCTGCTTTCTAACTGCGACCTTTGCCAAACCATAGCTAGCATGTACAGGACGAGTAACATATATCCTAAATGCATAGTAGGTCTGTTGAAGGCTGATTGCCCCACTGTCATGTATGTAGTTCCTATTGCTTTCCTGTGGAATTTGACCTCTTGGTTACAGTAAACGTGACTTCAGTGAGGCTTCAGCAGAAGGCTTATATGATCTTTGCCCTATGTGTGATATACCGTATAACCTTTGTGCAAAACACTGTTTGGGGTAATCCATCATGGAGCAATCTTCTGGATTAATGGCTGTGACCCTGGTCTCCTAACACAAACATACAGTAAATGTGCTTCTGATAATGTTCGTTTCACTTGGGATGATATTCTGTATACACGGAGGTGAAGTGGGACTGAGGAGAGAGAGAGGTCACTTTGACAGCTAGAGAAGGAACCATTAACCAAGAGCAGATGCTTAATTCTAACTCTAGATAGGGGGTTAGATATTGGTTGAATGCTGACTGTGCAGGGGAGCTCATGTCTGAAAACCTCAGCCACCGCCACGCCAGTGGCAACCAGGAGGAAGTAGAATGAACTTGCCTTCCACAGCCTTGCTGTTAGGTACATTCTGATTGATTGCAGTTGGGCCCTATCCTGCTTGCATGGAAATGCCTAGCAAAACCCCCACTGGTGTCCTTTGAAGCAGGCTTGGGCCCACTTTAGGCATGCCAAGTGGGTATATCTGGTAACCCTGGGAACAATAGACAGTCAGTGTGTCCATAATCCAGATTTCCTCATGGAACTACATTCTTCCTCTGGGTTTTGTCATCTTCTCTGAAATCTAAGCTGCAAGTGAGACACTTCCCCTGTCCAGCTGTACTGCTGTTAGCATTGCCATGAACCCTAGTGTAGACCAGGTATCTGCAGCCACCGGGAATCTCAAACTAGCCACCTAAAATGGTTCACCTTCAAGGTTGGTGTACTCTTGAGGATCCAACTGTTTTTTTACAGCCTTCCCTGTGTCATAGTGATCTTGAGAGCTGAAATCTGAGCCCCTCTCAGCAAGAAGAAATTCTGCCGAGTTCTGCAAATTGCAGGAGGCCTGGTGAGGAACTCTCTGCATGCCAACAGTTCCCACAGATTTCTGTTGTCTCTACTTATGGCATGTAACCCAAGCAATTCACTCTAAAGAACTGTATCCTCCCTGCACCTCCTGCCTGGCTAACCATCCAATTCTAGTTTATGACTTTTTGTCTTCTCGTTCAACATAACTTACTCCCGAGTTAGAAAATACGACCATTCCCTGAGGAACAGCTAGCCTTCATTATCTTTGTTTGCAGATTAGTTTAGAGAATGATCACCTAGCAGTGTAGAAAGCCTCTATTAGATCTGCTAAGATCTCTTCCTGTTTTAATTGGATTTTTGCAACTCCTCTTGATATTTATTTGGAAAGAAATATTGTTCACCCCCTTCACAAAAAGATAGTCGGGGCTGCTCAGTACTTCCATGAACCTCGGACAGTGTTTATACAGTGTCTGTTCAAAACACGCCAGCTATTCCTTACCACCTACGCACACATTCCCTATCCACAAGCTGGGCTTCTGCTTTATCAGCTCCGTCATTTTACCATCCCATGTTTACCTGGAGTTTTTGGGGGTTTTTTATTCTACCTTGTTTATAATTCATCATTTTCCAAACTAACTAAGCAAATATCATTGTGTAGAAGCAGGAAAGGAAAAAGGGAACCATGAGGAGAAATTCCCCAGAAACAGGTTCCTGTGCCTCAGCTCTTCTTCCAAGTAACTGCTCCTCCCAGACCTCGGCTTTGGATACTCCCACGCAACTCCTCCCAAAACCCACTGCTGCCCTGTCTGCTTTCCTAAATGCCAGCGTCTGGATACGTCACTGTGGAGCCTGTGAACAAGTCACTGTGACAAGTCACTGTGGGTTATTGCCATTTATATCCAAAGCTCCAGTAAGGTTCAGTTCAGAGTCCTCCCTACTTCTCACACACAATGTATTTCTGAATGCAGTTCCTTCTGGTGTCACAGTAAAAGCACACTGTTGAAATGATTGTCACAGGATAGGAACAAGTTTTAATTAGAAAGTTGTTCTCCCTGTGGGGATTCTGGCTTCCAATGGGGACCTTTCCCACTGAATTTCTTTTTTAGGGTTAGTCTGCGATACTGGGGGTGCGTCTACATGAGACATTTACTGTGAAGCTGCCTAATTAGCTCCACAGTAAAGTCTCTATGTCTACATGTGCAGCTCTATTAGGCTACAGTAAACTAATTAACTCTGCCGTAGGTTAATACTTGTAAATATAAGTAGTATCCTGCAGTGCTCTTGACTGTGCAGCAACGCACGTGTAAACACTGGTGGGGCTGGCTGGCACATGACTGCTTCAGTGTGGCGGCTGCCTGCCGGCTAGCCTTGCACTGAAGCACCCTTGTGCCCCAGTCAGCCCCTCCGCAGCACGCTGAGCCAGGTCAGAGCAGCCCTGAGCTGGCAGGCTGGCTCACTAGGCTCCTGCCAGCCCAGGCTTCTTGAACCCAGCTCAATATGCTACAGTCCTGGGCACGTATGTGGATGCGGCACCCGGGAGCAATAAACTCCAGCATGATATGCACTGGAGTTTATTACTTTGCATTAATTGCATGTGTAGAAACACCCTGGGGGAGGGTCTGTGGATGGAGCTTTACAGCTGGGAAAGTCACCTAGTGGAGATGCTTCTTATACCAGTAAAAAGGGTCCTTGGTTACCCCAGTCCCCAAATGCCATATACTGTCTTGGCAAAAGGATTCTTCTGCTGGTAGAAGTTGGGTCTGCACAGCAAGTCTGCAGGCAGAGAGGTATAATTTTTGCATATTCCTAGTCAGCACAGCCACGCTGGCAGAACTGTGTAGCGCAGACCTGGCCTTCCTGGCAGTTCTGATCCAGCTCAGTTTCTTCTGTTGCTCAATAGACATGTCAGTGAAAATCTAACGTTGGCCAGGCTGCAGCCCTTTGCTTAATCTAGGGCAAGGAGGGTTGGAAGGGAAGCATCTCTCCTGAATTTAAATCCTAGACACTACAGACAAGAGAGACCTGTTAGACCTCTCTTAATATGTCTAAATTACCAAGATATCTTAGATTATTTTTCTATAGCCACCATGTCCACTGTACCCAACTACTGGTGGTATTTAAGGGCCTTGTTACACATTCATTTTATGTGCCTCCTGGAGCTCTTACTCCCTGGATTGTCCACACATTAACACCTGAGACTAGTTTTAAGCACGCTTTAGGTAGCTTAAAGTTACGCCACTCCAGGGCAGGTTTATCTCTAATCCATGTTATTCAGTTCACGTTCCATTAATGTGCGGCCATTTCCCACAAATGCAGTCCTCCAGCATAGCAGGATGCAATGGCCCCTCCCCATCCTGTTGATCTGTGTGGACAAACTTTCCACCCCCTGAACTCTATTGCCCAGGGGGATGTTCTGGCACCACCCCCTTTTCCTTTCCACCTCTCATTTCATTACCCACCCCCATTCCATTAACTGTCTACCACCCAGCTTCATGTTTCCACCCTCCCAACCCATCTCTCACACAATCCCTCCCACCTAGAGGAGGACTAGTAGCCTGCCCTGGCTCACCAGCCCTATAGTGGCAACCCACAGTTGCATCTCCTAGTCCAGCCCCTGCTTGCCAGCCCTACAGTGGCAAGTCCTAGCTGTGCAGGTAGGGGAGAGTCAGAGAAGGTTTTTTGCCTTAAGGTGTGACTGCTGCAAACTGTAGCTAAAACTAACACTGGTCAACATTTGAGCAGCTCAAAGTGCAACTCAAAGGCCCTAAGAGTCTCCTGGTGCCCATCATAGAAGAGACATGTTCAGCATTTGTTCATGCTGGGACACTTGGAAGCTTTTGGACCGTGTTCTCAGCTACCATAAATGAGCACTGTTCCACTGCAGCTGGACCAGCTGAGGATCTGTTCCACAAGCCACAATGCAAGTACTAACTGTCATTTGCCATTGATTGTATTTGCTGGACTAACAACAGAAGTGGCATTGAGACACAGGCCTGTTTGCTCCTGCTTGAAGGTTTTGTCCTGAGGAATATCTTTTACAACCCCATTTTTTGTTAATGTTTCGTTAATAAGATCAGCACATTGGTAGTCTCAGAAGCTTATTATTTTGTCTATCTCTCAATTTCTTTAGCTTTATTAATCACCACTGTACTTGGAGCTGTTTGCATGAAGAATGCACTAAAAGAATAAATAATCATTATTATCAAAGTGCTTTCATAAAAACAATCTGTAGGATTAAATCCTTATTAGCAGCATTATTATTAGTCATGATTATTATTATTACATGTTAATTAGTAGTACTGAAGTAATGCAATTAACATAGACTTTCAAAATGATCTCTTCAGAAGTCAGTTAAATTTGAAGTGTGAAAACATTGGTAGGTTTAGTGGTTAGAGCAGCAGACTAGGAATATTACTTATAATGTATTATCTAGCATACAGCCTGCCCTAGAATATAATATGCACCTTCTTTTTGAAAGGCAGAATAAAGAAAATAAGATTTTTCCAGTCATAGCTGCAGAGAGCAAGGGACACAGCCTAATCTGTAGCTGACTCACCCTCCCTTTCAGCTGACTCACCCTCCCTAGCTGCTGCTAAAGGCAGATCCTTGATTTTGAAAAGAGGTAAAAAGTCCCCAGGACTGTGAACTAGGAGGAGAGGGACCAGAAGCAGTTAGCAGACAGCAAAATTGCTCCAACAAAGGTTAGCTTGATTAGTGGAACGTCAAGAGCATTAAGAAGGAGAGATGTGGAGTGAAAAATAATAAGCCACTGAGTCGATTAGCTCTCTCAGCTGCCTGAATAATAATGTCACATTTGTTATACTGTGGGATATCTGTCCTGAGCAGAAAATCAGTTACCCTTGCTTAATACACACACCTGACTGTTGGGGGGGAAAGATGTGTGTTGTATACAAGAAAAATTTGCTATACTTAATATATGTAAAGAGTTGCCAACATCCTCCATGCTGTATAAAGAGAGAGTTCCCAACCTGCAGAGTTTACAACCTGAAGCTCATACCTTACAACAAGGGCTGGCAACCTACAGCCCACTGTCCATATCTGGTCCATGGAGTCACTTGATCCAGCCTGCAGACAAGGGGGACTTCAGTGGCTGGAGCTTTGCCCAGCTGGTGGTGATCTATAGCTGAGCATCCAGGAGAAGTAGTAATGCTGGTGGCCAGGTCCTAGTACCAGCCCACTTTGGACCTGAGCTGTGTCATTCTGACCTGCTGCCACAAAAAGATTGTCAACTGCTGCATTGGAAGATACAGAGGATGAAGTTATGTAACAAAGGGTTTTCCTTCTTCATCCTGAGAACCAGGATTTCTGGGTTGTCTATCTCTCTGCCATTTACTGTTTGTGTGATCCTGTACTCGAACACTTACCTGTTCTCTGCTTCACCTTATCCATGTGTGAAAATACACACTATAAAGCACTTTGAATGATAGGGACCATATAACCATGATAGTTTATCAGACCTCATGCCTGTGTAAAAGCTCCATTTGGTACGTTTGCTGTTTTATATGGCTAGGTATTTTTCCCCAGTACCTTATCTTGCCATTTAATATGATTTTGAAGTGATATGATAGGCAGATTGTGTACTGTATACTTCTCTTTCCTCTTTTAAGTGAAACAATATGATTACTCTGCCCCTTTGATGCCGTAACCTAGTCAAGCTTTAAGAAAGGGGCATCATAAAGGAAAAGACTGACAAATAAAGGATTGTTATGGCAGATGTTATGAGGTGGAGCAGTTCCATATAATCTTCCAAGCTTTTTTTTTTTTTCTATGTGAGCAAATGTTCCGTCTGGGGATGACATGCTGTGTTTTTGTTAGATTTGTTGTGCAAGGTTCTGAGTAGAGAGAGCTATGTGAACAGCAAGAGAATTTGCTCTCTGCCTTGGTCTGTAGTTGGAGTCAATTCTTAAGTGGCTCCCTGGGCATTGTTGTCAGACTAATAGAAGTGATTGTCCTTCTGCTTCCCACCCTGTTGCAAGACTGGTACTTATGTGTAAGTAACATAAGTTGCACCTAGAACATCCCCAGACTCTGTCACTGGTTTCCCTTTCATTATAGAACTGACCTAGAAAGCCTCAGACGTCTGGTTCCACCCCATAGAGGGGTTACCATATGTATGAAGAATGCATTTCGTATCTTCTTTCACGATTCAACGTTTAACAGATCAAGACATAGCAGTTAAAATTATTTGCCACCGAGGCCCTTATCTTGAAACTGGATCTGCATAGAAGGGCCCCTCCACCTTTTCAGAGTCCCTTTCACTGGGGCTCTGTATGGATCCACTCTTGCAGTTCCAGTTAGACCCATGCCTGCATCTGCACAGGAGCAATGTGGGTTTGAATTTATCATGGAACCTTTGCATAGTTGTTGGGGTGGGGATGATCATTGAGGAGGTTCTGTAACCTGCCATAGGATAACCCAAAATGTAGGACACAAGTGCTCCTGAAGGTTGATGCCACTCAGTTGTGTATGAAATAATCTGAAATGGGATCAAAACCACATGACCCCTTATACATCTCCCTCTCTCACCTTCCTCATTAAGGTGGTAAACGGGCCAGGGGGTTCAAGGAGTACTTAAAAAAGAAAAAGGAGGCTTACGGATAGTGGAAACAAGGGGTAGTCACCAAGGATAAATACACAAGAATAACCCATATTTGTAGGGAGAGGATAAGGAAGACAAGGGCAGTGACCGAAATCAGGTTGGTGAAGGAAATCAAGGACAATAAGAAGTCCTTCTTTAGGTATATAGGGAGCAGGAGGAAGACGAAGGGAAAATATGGGGCCCTTGCAGAATGGGAAGGGACAGCTGGTAACAGACAGTCAGGAGAAAGCTGAACTCTTTAATGAATACTTTGCATCGGTGTTCAAACGGTGGTTGCCTGCCTGGTTGGATACTGGACAGATGCAGGGGTGGGGGAAGAGGGGGAATCGCCAACCAATGGTCAGTGTCGAGGTGGTGCGGGAGCACTTAGAGTGCCTGAATGTCTTCAAGTCAGCAGAACCAGATGAACTACACCTGAGAGTGCTGATGAAATTGTTTGGAGTCATTGCAGGACTGTTGGCAAAGGTATCTGAAGACTCATGGTGAGTTCCCGGAAGATTGGAAAAGGACCAATGTGATGCCACTCTTTAAGAAGGAGGGGAGGGAGGATCTGGGAAACTATAGGCCAGTCAGTTTGACCTTAATACAGAGTAGATTTTTGGAAAAAAATTATAAAGAAGTCCATTTGTGAAAGACTGGCAGAAGACATGATGTTGAAGGATAGCCAACATGGTTTAATTGTGGGCAGGTCGTGCCTGACCCAACGTTGCTTAGATGTGGGAGATGCAGTTGATGTCATATACTTGGATTTTAAGAAGTCTTCAATATGGTCTCCCATAATGCTCTTATAAAAAAAACTGGGGGATTGCGGGCTGGCAGAGTCCATGGTCAGGTGGGTTGGGAACTGGCTAAGGGGTCGAACCCAGAGAGTGTTAGTGAACGGGTCTGTATCATCTTGACAGGAGGTGGCCAGTGGCGTCCCGCAGGGTTCAGTTCTTGGCCCTGTGCTGTTCAACATCTTTGTCAATGGTTTAGGTTTGTGGATGATACTAAGTTATGGGGAAAAGCGTCCCTACTAGGGGATAGGATGTGGATCCAAGCAGACCTGACAAGGTGGAAAGGTGGGCGGAGCAGAACTGGATGCAGTTCAATAAGGATAAATGCAGAGTACTTCATCTGGGGAGAAGTAACCAGCAACATGAATATTGGTTAGGAGGAGATGTCCTGGCCAGTACGATGGCTCAAAGGGACCTTGGGGTTATGGTTGATCACAGGATGAACATGAGCTGCCAGTGTGATGCTGTAGCCAACAGAGCTAATAGCAGAGCTAATAGCCTGCATTGCAAGCAGGGCTAAGGAAGTGATACTTCCTCTCTACTCTGCACTGGTGAGACCCCAGTTGGAGTACAGTGTCCAGTTCTGGGCACCACACTTCAAAAAATGTGTGGAGAATCTTGAAAGGGTCCAGAGGAAGGCTATATGAATGATGAAGAGCCTGGAGGACAAACCTTATGAAGAAAGATTAAGGGATCTGAGACTGTTCAGCCTGGGGAAGAAAAGACTGAGAGGAGGAGTTGGTGGCCATCTATAGGTATGTAAGGGGTGAATATCTGGAATTGGGGAAAAAACTGTTCACTAGGGTGCCCCAGGGGAGGACAAGGAGCAGTGGCCATAAACTGTTAGAGGGTGGTTTCAGCTTGGATGTAAGGAAGAACTTCTTTACAGTAAGGGTGACCAGAATCTGCAGTAGATTTCCTAAGGAGGTCAGTCCCCAACCTTGGAAGTCTTCAAAAGGAGATGGGGACAGACACCTTGCTGAGATCATTTGATCTCAGCAGCATACCTGCCCAGAGCAAGAGGTACTCGATGATCTTTCGAGGTCCCTTTCAGCCCTTAATTTCTATTGTTCTATGATTCCCCCTCTCACCTCAACCATATACAGAATGCACTTCCCACATCTGTCTGCAGCAGGAGTGGGCAATTATTTCGACTGGCGGGCCACTTAACAAGTTTTGATGAGCTGTCAAGGGCTGCACATACACAATCTTTCAGAAGATATCATTTTAACAAATTATAGATAAAAACAAATCATATATTCAAACCTCTACTATATAACATATGTTAATTTTATTTTTAAAAAGAATTTATCCTGATTTATTTGTTTTTGAGTAGTGTATATAGAGGCGATTGCATAATAGCTCAAAATAAAGTCTTACTCTCACATATTTTCGGGGTGGGGGCTGCCCACGCACTAGGTCCCAGAAACCAGACAGGAATGAGTGGGGGAGATGAAGGAGGCAGAGGCCCCATACAGCAGAGTTTGCCTGGGTGGTGCATGTCAGTGGCATGTCTACAGCACCTCTGACTACTACGGAGGGCTACATATTCCCACTCCACGTGCCAGAAAAATGTAACATAGCTGCTGCTTATCGTGCACCCAGCATATGCCCAGCTCCACTCTGAAGCTCTCTGGGTATTCTGACTGGTGCAATAGTGGCTACATTCCAGTGTCAGCTTTACATTTTTAGACACTTGGTGTATAGGAGCATGAGTGAATGGGTGGGGTATAGTCTTCCTGGCACAGTCAGAGGTGACAGAGACAGCCGTAAACATTTTCCCCGGTACCTCAGAGACATTTAGATGCTGAAGTCCCTTTATGTATCTGGTGTCTGTGTCCTCATCTATAATGTTCTGTATGAAAAGCCTGCACATTTTGGGGGCATAGTGAAAACACTAAATAATAACAGCATCCATTACAGGCCCCAGAGCCTCATTGAAGTCAATAGCATTTTTGAGTATGCAAGGAATGCAACATCAGACTTCTGAGAACGATAGCCAGTCATCTGATCAGTCTGAACTTTTTGCTTGGCTACACTATTTAAAATGGGTACCGGGGGGGCAGGAGATTGGCATCTGATGTTGGATAGGAAAAAACCCACACTTACGCGATACAGTAGCAAAGTGATTTTTGTAAATCCCTGGAATTAATAACTACAGCTATTTTGGAAGAGAAACAGTATCATTCATACTGAAAAATATTCTCTTCCCTCCCACAGGGGATGCCTGTGTAGGTGTGGAGCTGTAGTCTGGGAAATTAAAAAATGCAAATTAAAAAATGCAAATGTAAAAGAGAGGCATTGCTTGCTGCGGTGCTCTAAGGGTTTTCTTGAATAGCAGCAAATTAAAGAAATGCTATGTAATCAAAGTTTATATCAAGCCTTAAGAAAGAAAAGCACCATTATCTCTAAATATAGTGATAGTGCTGTCTGCTCCTGATCTCTTACATTGTGTACGTATTAGTGGTAAATTACAAATAGAATGTGTGATATCTGCAACAAGACCTTGAAGAAAATACACATTACCTTGTCCCAGCCACTTTTCCAGCTGTAAATGAACAGGTTACGGTTAGTAGGGAAATAGCATTTTACTGCAGGTTTTGTTTTAACCTAGATGCATCCTTCATTCATCCCAGTGCCAACAGAGGTTCCCCAGTTGCAGCTGCCCCCAGCTATTGCAGTCAATGGGGTTACATAGATTGCAGTCATATCCCCTCACCAAGAGGTAATATATCCAGCCTATTTCCACATCAGCTCTTAGTTTGTCCTTCTCTAGTTTTTCATGCTTTACTTTTCCCAACTCCCTGCCCCATTTCTGGGTTAGTTACTGTTCCTAGTAAAAAACAAGCTGCCACCAAGTAATCCCCCAGAATTCAAAGTAAGCTTTATACAGCATGAAAAGGAAGGCCTTGGGCCCTAATATTATGGCATTAGATGTATCAGCATAGGTCAGATGGTTTCCTGGGCCTGGCAGTCTAAGGCCACAGAAGTTCCTGAAGCCAGCAACACACATTCTCTAGCCTAAATGCTCTGCCACCTATTTATAGCATGGGCCCTAACAGGCAGTCAAGTTTAGACTAATTGCCCAGTTGGGCTTTAAGGAGCAGTCCCACCCCAGCCAATGAATCAGTTGGCCCCTGTTAGGGACTCCTGATTAGCTGTTGTGGGTTGGCAGCCACCCCAACTAACTCTACCCCAACTAACTCCACCTG
>NW_005842112.1:580471-602559 GCF_000455745.1 Alligator sinensis | reverse complement strand
TCAGCAGGCTGCAGGTCAACCAACAGTAGCACTGGAGGTTGGCCATGGTAAGCCTCTCTGGATCTTGTGCTCCTTGGTTTTCTGGCTTCTGCCCCTGCTTGTCTCTCTTCTGAACTCTGGCTTTTGGGAGCTCCACTTGGCCTTGGTAACTTGGTCCCTGAATCGGGCTGTGGCTTGCAGTCTGCCTCTGGAATCCCCCCTCAGATTCAGTAGCTTGGACTCTAACTCATGCCCCTGCCCTGTTTGCTCTGAGACCCCCAGCTCCTGTCTCTAACCCTCCCCTTGGTGTCCTTCCCACCTGGCCATATTGCCTACGATCTGGTCCTTACAGGAACAGCATTTGGAGTGATTGCTCATGCTCACATCTCTGCAACAGAACAAGGTTCCTTGGCCATTCCAGCCCCATGCCCACGGGGGTAAAAATACCTCTTATCAATACAGGTGCTAGTATATAACTCTAGCAAAAATGGTTACTAAAAATACACCCCATACTTATAAATAATAGCAGACACTGAGCCCTCTTCTCACTGCTTCAATCTTACTTTCAATGCAATTGGCTACTTAGGAATTTTCCTTTTTCTGAATTCTAGATATGAGGAACATGAGCTTGAGAAAAGGAACATGGGAGCACAAACTGGGCATTGCCATGCTCCTGCAGATAGCACACTGATCTCCAAAGCCATAGGCAGCTGAAGAGCTATACAACTTCTGTAAACTACTGTTGGGCCTAGGCTGGTATAGAACAGGCCTTTGATATAGAGCTCCGAGCAGCTCCCCTCTCCTAGGTGAAAAACTGGGCCATAGCTTTATCATCAGTTGCAAACCACACATCAGCTGTGAGAGAGAGGGATATTTTAACGATATAAAAGCCATGATCCTCCTGTGAGGCAGGATCAACACAACTTCCCCGGCTGTGAAATCAGCAGCTCTGAGACTTGCACAGGCATGCAGAGCCATCATTTCACACAGCACTCACTGACACATTCCCATGGTCCTGGTCACCTCTGATAGAGGAGCACACACCATCACTCTGGAGGCCCTGCAACGTTTGGGTGAGGTCCTGTTGCTTCTGGTGTCATGGTGGCAGCCACAGGCGAGGCTGAGATGTGGCTGGGCCTGTGTACAGACAGAGACTGCAAATTGTACATGGTTCCCATGTTTGCAGATGTGTCATATGCTTTACTCTTCAGGTGGAGACTTCAGTGGACACTTGAGTGGTTTGCAAAATAAAGTCAAATGTGCCTGTTATACAGGCATTAAAGATCATTTCTGCTATCTGAGCCTTAATTAAAACAAGGAGAACTGTCCTGTTGTGACGTTGCTTTAGTTTACAACCTTCCTTCATTTTCCTTAGTCAAAGCAAATAAATCAGCAAGAGGTGTTAGCAAAGGCTCCTGGATTAAGAGCTAAAACCCACACAACATTAACCATACACATGGTCAATAAGATCAGAGTTAATAAAATTCCCCAAATATCCATATGGATGAAATATGCTGAGGGGCTCTGAAAACTGTTCTTAACCATAATTGTAAACCATACATATATTTAATCTAATAATGTAAAATCAAACATACTATTTACCTTTATCGCTCATTAGGCAGGAGGGATTTGAATGAATTTCTGGCTTGGATTGAGACATCAGAGTTGGACAGATACGTTCTGGAATCCACAGCAGCTGGAGCACCATGATACGGTTAGATGAGCAGAGCAATGGCTAGCTGCTTACAGAGTAGCATCCTGAACAGGATCTCAGTGACTTTCTGTTTCTCTCACTGGACTGTGGAATAAAGGACTGTTATAGACGGCTATCTGGGAGAAAGTCACCTGGTGGTAAAGGGTCTGTGTAAGGCCAGCTTCTGCCTCTGCAGCTTCTGAATGTGATGGGGAATTGAGCTCCACTGACCCCAGACAAGTACAAAGGGGCACATGGGGATATGGGTGACTGGTGCCACCTAAGCCTCTGTTTCTCTCACTGGACTGTGGAATAAAGGACTGTTATAGACGGCTATCTGGGAGAAAGTCACCTGGTGGTAAAGGGTCTGTGTAAGGCCAGCTTCTGCCTCTGCAGCTTCTGAATGTGATGGGGAATTGAGCTCCACTGACCCCAGACAAGTACAAAGGGGCACATGGGGATATGGGTGACTGGTGCCACCTAAGCCGGGGGGGGGGGACATATGCCCAGCTGATTGCACTGACTGGGAAGCAGCTGTAGCGCTCCCAGAAGTGGCTGTGGTGCTTCCCACTCCCCAGCCAGCCCTCGTAGTGGGGCACCAGTGCTTCCGCCTGTCCCCCCTGCTTGTCACCTAAGCAGCCTGTCAGGGGATGCACCAGCAGTCTCAGGAGTTGCAGGTGCACCCCCTACGTGTCGCCACTGCATGGGGGCCCTGGCCAGTGGATTTCTGCTCACAGCGTGGTTTTGTTTCCAGTGTGAGCAGGGTGCTAGATTAAAAGAGCTCATCAAGTATCTGTGCAATCAGTATTCCAAACACTTGTTATGACATGTAAAATGCAGGTCTAGCTCTCCTCTGACATTTTATTGCTAAATTGAGATGGCCATTCAAATTTTACAATAGCCTGATACCTCTCTATGATGAATACTTTGCAGGCTTGAAACAGTTCCAAATTGTCTGGCTTTAGCTGCTTTAACAGAAGAGTCCATTACTCTTCAATTCAAATGCTATCATAAAAGCTTCAGCCAGTTAAACACCAAAGATCTTCTACAAACCTGCTGGTCTGTTTAACCTAACATTATCACAGTCATGCTACTATACATTTACATTCTATTTCTCAATGTAGTACCTACATGTCTAAATTTTAATAGCATTAATACAATGTTTTCAATACAATAATGATATCATAAGAACAGGCAATTTTTGAAAGGTCTTAAGAAGCCCAGCGTATCTTTCCGGGGAGGTGTTTTCATCAACAGGTCTCCTCTCTGAAGCCAGAACCAGAATGAAGTTCTGCTGGTTTGGGTTCCCTTTGTTAATTTGCTAGAGGTTCTAGTTCTGTTTGGCATTGGCAGGAGCTGTTTTGTGAACACTGCCAAAGAGGCGTCTGAAAACTATGGCCATTTCCATTTGGCAACCTGGGCAAGGTGAGCCAGTAGTTTCAGTTTGGTTCATTTAGAAACACGCTCATCACATCTGAATCCCACTGATACCACTGGGCATTACCCATGTGTTTCAGGCTGGGCATGTATTTTAGTTCCTTGTTGAACTGGGGCCTTAGCCATCTTGGTTGTCTTTGCATGGCAGAAAGGCCACAGAGTAACTGGACAAAGAGAATGAAGACTACGTTCTCCTTTTTAAAGGGGGTATCTCCAGGTCCTGGCTAAAGAACATTGGCAGATCAGTGAGAAGTAGGGTGGCCATCGCACCTGGTTTATACCGGACCATCCTGTTTTTAAACCCTTTGTCCCCCGTCCATTTCTAAATGAGGAACAGACTGCAAAAACTCCTCTTTTCCAATTCATTGATGGAAACACATGTCAATCATTTGATTCTGTTGGCTGTGCCTAGAAGTAGGGAGGTGCACAGCTAGGAGGAGCAGGGGTCGGAGACAGCCAGGGAGGGAGGTAGCCTTTTTATAGCAGCTCCACCCTTTGCTGCTGATTGGCCAAGGGGCCAGTGGCCCTGGCTGTCACTGCTGATTGGCCAAGGGGGTCGATGGTTCCCCCCCACCCCTCCCATCACCAAGGGGATGTCCTGCATTCTGGGGATGTATCAGTGGCCACCCTAGTGGGGAAGAGGCCTGTAGTCCCACGTTAGTGAACAGTTTGAAGGCACTTGCCCACAGGGCTATTTATCTTGCAACTTTCCAACATAAGATCAATAATATTTTGAAAAATTAAATTGTTCATAAAGGAACAGAGGGGTGTCAGTACACGGAAAAGCACTTCCTGGGATATAGAGAAATGTATTTATTTATTTGATGTGGGGGTGGCCTGCATCAAAAATATTATGAGCATCTCTAGCATGAAGCAAGGACCCCTGTGGGTAAAAAAAATCTGTCATAAAGTGACAAGACAAGCATAAGGGAAAGACAGATAGATATAAACTTGGAGAAAGCAGGGCTCTTAGAAATGATGAAATAATTGTATGCAAATAGTAGCTAGAAGAGCTAGACTACAATGAATAACCTTTTCCGTCAAATGCGGATTGAAATCTTTCCAAATATCAATTAATCCTTAATCTACCATGCATTTCATAGTTGCTTCCTGTGCATTATTAATGGGCTGGTCACCCTGAGATGAAGGTAGGAAGTAAAAGCAATTAAATTCCTCTCCCACCCCTGCAGATACAATTGACCTAGAGAATCCAACTAAAAGTTAAAAAAAAGGAAAAGCTCCAAAAAATAATAAACACGCCCTTCTTGTGTGAACCAGATTGCATAGGCTTAGCCACAGCAGCAGCCTCCTCAACAGCAACCCTCCCTGCAGATCCAAGCAACAAATTCTTCAGATCTAGGGCCGATAAAAGAAATCTCCAGGTGTCCATCCTCCACTGATTCTCCTGGCTCCTGTGTGCTGTTCTCTAGTTCCATCTGCCTTGAGAGGTGTTGTGATCCCATTTGAATTCAAGGGAATCATTTTTAACCTTATGTTTTAGACTTCAGTCAAAGCTTCTGACTGTACAACATAATTACCTCCACCCGAAGAGAGACGCAGTCATTTTTGCCTGCAATTACTCTAGTGACCAGTCAGGAAGTGCAGTGAGTAAAGGTCTGTGGCTGATATCTCCTTTTGAACAAAAAAAGTGTTTATTTATATCATGCTGTAGTTCTGAGGCAAAATTCTTTTCCTTTTGATCTATCAAGCACCATTGGCAATAACTGTATGGAGATATTACATAAGTACTTTTTCCTCTTTGGCCCCTGATAAGCCTGTCAAATAGGAAAATTCCCCAGTATGATATCTGACCAAGCCCTAGGGGTATGTGAAGGACAAAGTGGTTTGGTGAAGGACTAACAGTCTAACTTTCCACTGCGTTGCCCAGTTCACATTATGAAGCCAACGAGGAAGAGAAGTTAATTTTATTGCTGCAGATCTGGCTTTCAAATGTTTGGGAAAGGCTCAACTAGGTTAACTGCTTTCACAAAGCTGAGTGAGTAGCAAGCCATTTCACCACTCTTTTCTTACCGATCAAGATCTTGGGTCCAGTTCTGTTGAACTGCAAAGTCCCCAGCAGAATGTTAATCCAATGGGAGAAGATGGGAAGCCATTTGAGCTTGACATCTTGTTCAGCTTGGGGTGTGATTAATCATTTGGGTTTTCTTAGTACAGAGTATACCTTTGTCCCATAGTCTTTATCATCCTTCGATATGAGTTGCATCTAACACTAGTTCTAGGGTGACTAGATCACACTAATTTCCTAGGCTAAAAAATCTCATCTTGCAGATGATAGCTTTGGTTTGGTTTAAGCTTTGAACTCACAGTGTTTCCACACAGCAAGGTCTGTGGTATAGGCACACAAAAAGTCTACCTGAGATGGGATCATCCAAACTGGAGGGCTGGGGAGGTGAATCTAGGATTTGTCGAGGTGAGAGATGTTGGCAGTGGCCACCCTAGTCACTGACCTTGGGGGTAGGCAGGAAAAAATGGTTGCTGCTGCAGCTGCATGATCACACCAGCAGTCACCACTGCCCATGTGTGTGGTGGCTACCCCAGGTGCCTAACCACATCATTACGCCTCTGGGTATAAAGAGACGGTCTAGATGGAACAAAACTTCTGGCAACTGTGTCATGAGGAAGGTGAAGAGGCTGATGTCCATGGTGGTATCACAGGGCAGGGGTAAGATACTGGGCAAGATGGACAAGTGTCTCAATTAGGACTCAAGCAACCCACAAATGTTGGTGCTGCTAGCTTTACTATTTCTGTGTCAGTGCAAACCTGCTAGGAGGAGAGCACTCACCATGACTTCCTTTTACATATCGTTTCCATTTGCTTGTTGGGCTTACATGTATTTCTTCAGAGGACTTGAATTGATGACATAAAGAGCTGGTTTTCATGGACAAATTAGTTTTGTGTGTACAAAAAGCAGCTGCATGGCGTTGTTTCATAGTACTCTGCTGGAATATTCAAAAGCTCTTTGCGGGTGTTACAGAGTCTTTGAGATTAAAATAGGCATTTAGTAATTCAAATTTGACTTTTCTTTATACCAGTGAAATATGATAAAATCACTTTGGTTATATGAAGGTAAATGAGAGCTGAATTGGGCTGAGAATAGGACCTGAGCTGTCGATGCAATCCAGTTTCCCATGGCTGGGATGACAAGTAATAGATGCTTTTTTTGCCTTATAACTAAGAATGACGCTGGAAATAAGGAGCACAGATAGTTGGGCTTATAGCTAAGACTGGAGTGCCCATAAAACAGCAAGTACAATGCAAAAGGATGCTGTCATAAAACACTCAAACTGAAAAATATTAAGTAGTAAAAACTTTTGTTTAAGTAACAGTAAGTTGCAGTAAGAATTGACAAAAGCCAAGAAATTCAGAGCTATGTGTAACTCAAATGATTGTTCCTTTTCTCCATGATCGCGTACATTAAAGACAGACTGCCATCCTTAACTTTGAGATTCCTCAGATTTGTCAATTTGAGTTTCAAATGATTTTTTGGTCTGTTACTTTTAAATTACTTGAAACAGTGAGATCATGTTATGTTCTAATCAGTTGCCAGATTTCATTTTTGAAATCAAAGCTGTTTTAAAGTTCAAGAACCTTTTTATGCATATATAATAAGGTGCTGTTTTACTCTTGTATGATTTAAAACTGATTTTATTAATATTAGTAAAAATGTGCTCACAGCCAGACTGAGCTCTTATGCTGTAACTCAAATCCCAGTTAATTATGGCTCAGTTAGAAGTTATAAACCTCTGAAAAACAAGGTTTATAAGAGAAGTATTGACACAGTCTTAACTATAGCGATCTGAATGGAGCCACTGTAATATTGTTTAGAAATAGTGTTCTAAAAGGGAATCTTTTATGAAAAGAGATGCCAGCTGTTCTGTTTGGAAACGTGTATTTCACTGGCTCATGCTAAAACTGACTGTGGAAGAAATTAGTCTGTAATACATCTACTTCTTAAATTCATTACAGTCTGAAATTGTGAGGAAAGGCATGCATCCTAGGAGCTGGAAAGGATTTTGGTTGTCTCTCTTACTTGTAATGGTTACAGAGAAATACATGTAGTTTTGCACACAAAAAAAATCCTCATCGTCTGTAATTTTACATTTTGATACAAAGCGTCTCTGTTATAAAAGCAATGAGAAGCATTTACTGAAGGGAGCTGCTTTTTGTTTTGGCAATAAACCAACCAAGAAAAACGGCAAATTCCACTAACTTCACATTATTACTACAACATCACCAGAGGACCTGATTGTACTGATCATTGTAGAAAGCCACAGGAAGAGATGTTACCTGCTGCTAAGAGCTCGCAGTCTAAATAACCATGGGAGAAGTAGAAGAAGTAGACAAAAAAGTGGATGTCTCTTGCCTAAGGTCCAACAGAAGCTGAGCCAGGAATAGCACCCACACTTCTCTATGTTATCTCTCTGTGCTCTGTCCATTGGACTGCACAGCCTACCAACATCATTAGGAGTCAGGGCAGTCTGCAGTACTGTAGATCACTTTTACATGAAGGCTTGCACCAAAGTACTTTCATCAGCAGCTGAAATAAAGGAAACGCCGGGAGCCTTGTAAAGGGCTCTGCAACTCCTGCTGACCCAGAATCCCAGGAGAGTGGATTCAGCCTGAGTAGGTTCCTTTTCAGGATCATGGCCCCCAAAAGGGCGGGGGAGCAATAGAAATTCAACAGTGGAAAAAGTAAGCAAACATTCTCATTAAATCAGGAAACCATCTGGTATCAGCCAACTTGCTACAGGATGCAACAGCCCGGTGTTTGTTAGTGCATCCTTTCTGATTGTCCTGTGCACATGTTCAGTGTTGTCTCTCATACTGAGCTGGGGGTTTCTTAGGAAGGCACGGTATTCTTGTTCTGCATTTGTTGATGAGGGGGTCCTGGTCCCTAGCTGGTTCTCCAAGGAACCATAGTAATAATGATTGAGTAAGCTGCCCTCTTGATGTGCATATGACCTATTGTCTCCCTGCCCTAGCATGTTTCTTTGAGTGAAGTAGTAAGGGGTGTTGAGAGTCAGTACTCTTGGATTCCATTTTCAGCTCCACCACAGACTGTGTGACCTTAAGCAAGACCCTTCCCCCTCTCCATGCCTAGCTGAAAGGCACACTGCGAATCCAATCCTGAATTTCATAGATTCATGGATGTTAGGGCTGGAAGGGACCTTGAAGATCATGAAGTCCAGCCCTCCGCCCCAGGGGCAGGAAGTCAGCTACGGTCAAAGGACCCCAGCAAGATAAGCATCTAAGTGTTTCTTGAATAAGTCCAGAGTAGGTGTTTGCCTCATCTCTGGAGGGAGTCTATTCCAGGTCTTGGGGGCTTGGATAGTAAAGACATTTTTTCTTATGTCTAGGCTAAAATGGTCTTGTAGGAGTTTATGACTGTTTGTCCTTGTTTTTCCTTGGGGGCGCTCTGGTGAGTGTTTGGAGTCTATCGCCAATGTTGGGGAAATGGCTGACTGCATTTTGCTCCAATGATGCAAGATGGCAGGAGTGGCTCTTAAGGGAACTGCTCTCCAGAATTACAAATCAGAACAGTTATGCTGTATTCAGTTCGTCTCCCAATGACATCCCCAGGAGTGGGGAAGAGGAGTGGAGTAAAAGAAAGCCTTCCTTCCCACCCAGTGCCTGCTGAGCACAGGTTGGATACACCTGGAGAGCAAGGCTAGAAACTGCCAAGTGGTCCTATAGTAATGAACACTGACAGCTGAGTGGTGCAGAGGCTTTCTGCATGGCTAGAATGGGGTTGCATCCTTGCAGTCTTCCAAGTTTCCCCTATCTGAGACCTTTTATAATATGACAAGTGCAGCCCTAAGACACAAATTGGACATTTTTTCCTTGCTGCTATGTCTTGATGTCTGTGGCAGGCTTCCACTCTGCCCCAAGCTGACTTGTCTGCTACAACTTATGGGAGATGTACTTGGTTCTCTTGAGTGATATGAAGATCTTCCTGCTTGCTCGGGCTCCCCTCTAGCATCTTCTGTGGGGCTCCTTCTCCCCTACACCCCACCCCTTTCCTCTCAGGTGTTATGATTAATCACAGGCTGCATTTGAGTATGCAACGTGATCAATTGCAGTGCAGCATTCTGCTGTCCCTTCTGCAGTTGCTGGCCGTGAGGTACTGTAGGATGGAAAGACTAACACAAATGAAAATGCACAACTAAACATCCCTCAGCATGGCTGGAGCAGGGCTCTGGTACCTTGCGTTGAGCTACTCACTCCTAAGCTTGAGAGTTCAGGGGGTTTCCAACTTCACCCCCTTTTCTCCTCCCTCCTTTGGTGCCCTTGTCCTAAGGGGCTCTCCGCTGGTATGCTTTGTGCATAGGTTCTGAATATGGGTCTGCTGGAGTGCTATGATGCACCCCCAGTGAGGTCGTCCCCAGTTGGCTCTTCCATATGAGGACTTGCCTACACTCACATGAGGTTCAGCTGGGCAGTGGTTGCCACACTGGGGCCAGAGTCCAGCCAGCCACTCACTCTGGCTTGCCCCTGGTCCTATGGGCTGGGGCCGGCTTCCCACTTACGGGCAGGTTGCAGCATCCGTGGTGACAACTGCGGCAGCAATGGCAGCGGCAGCGGTGTCCACAGCAGCAGTGGCATCAGTGGCAGCGGAGGTTGCAGCCACAGCAGAACCAAAAAGCCTCCGGTGCCGTGGGTGGTGTCTGGTCCTGGCTTGGGTGCCTGGTGTTCTCTGCATCAGCCCTGGCTCCTGGACAGTCTTTTATGGTGCGGCCACTGTGCCGTGCCCCAATCTGGGCCTGGCTTATTAGCCTGCATGGTGGCAGCTGTGCTGTGCGTGGCCTGACCACCTGTGCCATGGGGATCAGGTAAATCAGGCGGGGTATGAACAGTCCGTGTTTCACTGGATGAATTTCCTATGCTGGCCAGTTTCTGTTATTATTATTGGCTACGTTTTCTGTCACCTGCCACATCATCGAACTTCTCCCACCATCGGATGCAGTACCAATGACCGTTTTGGTGAAAGGAAAAGTCCTATCATGTACTTTATAGGAGGACTCAAGACTGTTATATAACTGACCATTCCCATAAGGGTAATTTAGCCACAATATATCAACGTACTGAGAAATATTCTTTGTCTCGGGTCATGTAACCAATGTGGCTGCTAAATGTTTTAAAAGCAGTTATATAACTGGCATTTAAAATGTTTTATTGAAAAACCTTAATGCTGCTGTAACCGAAATGACCTTAAACCTAGTAAAATGTGTCCCATCCTGAAATGGAATTTGGTTGGAAATATCAAATGATGCTATGATGTCATCACAGCTATATTTGCACCTCCTCATGTACCAAACTCAACAGGATGATAAGACTCAGACACTAGCCACTGCCCTTTAGCTTTTCAGTGCTGTGTTCAGTTTAGCTTTGTAACATGCACTGCCTTTGAGGGGAGCTGTAGCCATGACTTTTTTTTAATATCCAATGTAGCATTTGCAAATATGTGGCTTATGGACAATGTATAACCACTCCTGATGGTGATCACATGGTGTCTTCTAACACAGAGATTCCCACACTGCTCTGAGTGCTACTGGTTGTTTCAGGAGCGTGGTGACACCTGGCTGGTCCCAGGATACTGGCTTGCCCCTTTTCCCATCCAGCTCCTAGATTGCACTTCAGATACCTTTCTGTATGCGTACGTAAGGTTGCCAAATGGTTGTCATGTGGGAGCAGAGGGGATCTCTCGTGTTACAGGAAGAAGAGTTTACCATGAGTCTCCCCCTCTGTTAGGAGGTGGCCTACACTGAGAACCTCAAACCACCCATTAAATTACATGACATGTTCCTGAGCAGGGAGTGACATGTGCAATCCTTCTCCATCCTGCTAAAAAAACCCTTTAAACTATCCACTTGTGTAACTTATTTTCATTTTAGCCTGTGGAATAAGTGGTGAGAAGGAAGACCACCCACGCTTTGTGCTAATGGCTTTTCAGGAACTTGAGCAGTGTGAAGTAGAATCACACTTAGAGACTTAGGGCTTCTCTGCATCACTGCTGTGCAAGATCTGAGCAAGGACAGGAGAGACGACAGAGCAACGGACACAAGTCACTCGACCCACTCCAGACCAGAAGTGTCCAGAGCCTGCACTTCGGACCTCAATCTCCAGCATGTTCAAAAGCGGGCACCAGGGGTGAGCCTAGAGCAGCCTCACTAGCAAAAGTGAGTAGGCAGGGCATACTCAGCCCCATCCTCACAGGCACCTAATAGATGGCATAAAGTCTGGCCCTGCTTGCCTAGAGTACTTAAACACAAAGTGGCTGGATGGCGAATCACGTAACCAGTTTTGTGTTATGAGAGTAGGTAACAAAACTGAAAGAAGGATACATCTCTAAGGGTGCAAAATGATTTGGAAAATACTGCATAAAAACGACATGAAAAATACTGCAGCCAAAAATTGCCTTCTCTGCAGCACTGTAGCGCACTGACAAGATCTACACCCCCAAATGTTGTCAAGTACTCGTAAAGGGCTGGGTTGGAAATTTGAATCAAACTCATCTGCAGAAATGATCTTTCTTTCTTTCTTTGGGTGAGTATACAGATATGTCTCCTTGACCACCCTTCAACAAGGGAAATTATTATTCTCCCCACTTTATAGATGGGAAGTCAAGTCACAGAGATTAAGTCATGTGTCCAAAACCACAGGAGAAGTGTGTGGCAGAACCAGGCATTGAAGCCAGAACTCCTAAGTCCCAAAAAGTGACTTAATCACCTGCCAGTACTTTTGCAGATACCTTGCCTTCCCATCTTGTGTTTGCTGTACTTTCAGGGTGAATGAGACATGAAAAATAGCCATTTTAGTTAGGATTCTCTGGAGTAAGATTCAGGACCTTGGGGATTAATTTGCTGTCTGAACACTGACACTAGCTCCGTATGGGTGAGTGTGTTCATATGCACGTAACCCTGACTTGAGTTGGAGTGTAGTGCCACTGAAGAACACCTTGTCTGCGTTGATAATGAAACCACAGGTCTGATAGTAGAGACTGACTGGAGGGAGATGCCAAACAAAGGTTTAGCTCCCCAGATTTGAATTAGGAAGCCAGCTGGGCATCATGAGATCAGGGGAGATATTTTCAGAAACACTTGCAATACCCACCACTCTATCTGCTAAGCCTTCAAATACTTACCATTTAGCCACAGACTCCTTCTAAATCATCAGGCCAAAATCATCCCAGCTCTGACTCCATTAATTCCACAATCCAGGTTTAATTTAACTTTGCATGGCTAAATCCCTTGCAAAACTTTGCAGAGCCTTGCAAGATGAGGCAGAGCCGGAATGTGAATAGTGCTGAAGAGCTGGCATACCTGGGAGGGCTTCTGTTTCTTGAGCCATGGGGGAGCCTTTGGAAAATGTTTCCCAGTGGCAGGAAACAAAGAGTCCTATCAAACAGGTTTAAAGAAAAACACCCCACAACTAAAATCAAAGAAGCTCCGGTGTTGGATGGGCATCGTACAGGAATTCTGCAAGCAACAGCCAACTCAATTCAAGAACAGATGTCAGAGAAATTCCTACTGTTTAGAAAGGAAAGACTGGTACCACAAAGTGAAAACCCAGTAAATTATAGACTTCAGAACCTGTCTTCCTGATGGAAGGATATTTAATTGATAAGGAGGGAAATAGAAACAGATAACATAAGCAGATGCGGCTTGTTTAACAACAACAAACACAACAGTACAAAGAGTAGGACATGCTTAAGAAACTCAATTGCACCTTTGAGGTATGGATGATGAGATAGAGATAGAGAGATATTTGGGCTTTGAGGAGGCTTTTGTTACACACAGACTGCTACTTTCTAAGACTAGGAGGCCTGTTGTTGCTTATGGAATTCTAAACTGGATTTTAAAAATTGGCTTAATAACTAAAGGCAGATTTGTGGTGCTGTATATGAAGATATGTTAGATACCAGCAGAGGCAGATAACACAAGGAGTGCTGTGGGAATTGGTACTGTGGCGGAGTGCTGTTGGGATTAGTATTACGAGCACATTGCAATGAGTAATCTGGAGGAAAGCTGTGTAAGTGGAAGGACCTTATTGATCAGCACAAGTGTTCAGTCCAAAAGTCCTGGGACTTGTCTGCCAGACAGTTCAAATTATTTACCATGCACAAATGCAAAGTAAGGGCAATGTGATCAAACATGCCAAAAGTAAATTAAGCTTTAGAAGGACATGCAATGCAAGATACTACCCGAGGAAACAATCCAGAGCCAGGAAAGGAGGACTAATGGACTGAAATTTTAAACCAGTTACTCACATTTGAAAACAAAAGGAAAACGTAGATTTCCCACTAGAGAATGAAAAACCAAATCATCGAGATCATCACTGCCTGGAATGAAGAGATGCCAAGTCTGTGACTGGGGTAGCAGCAGGCACAGTGGTGGGACCTGCATTACATAACAAGGCAGATGCTGATGGGCTAGGGAAAGCATGTTGGAGGGGACCTGGATGCGGAGAGTTAAGCCACCCGCTTGTGTGATGTTCATCATTTCAGGGTCTTTTTTATCGTGTGTGTAACAGCAACGAAAGTGGAACAGAATCTCTTTGTGAAACGGCCCTGTGGAGCTGGTAGAAACTACTTCTAAGTGGAAAACATGGGACGAGCCAAAGAACAGTGATGTCCATGAAACGTTTATGTACCAAATCTCACTCTTTCATGTGCAGCTTAGTCTCCTTTCACTACACGGCTCTTGGGTGGAGCCTGCCACCTGTTCACGATTGCTTAGGAGTAGGTCACCATCCAAGGGGCTCTGCGTATCACCAAGGGAGACGGCAAGATGGGAAGGCAGTGCACTGGTAATAGAGGAAGTGCCAGTGCATAAAGCAGTAGCCTCATGACTTGGGGGCAGACCATCCACACCCCTCTGACAATTTCCAATTCAATAAATAAAGCTAAACCAAGTTACCTAACAACCCCATTGAGCTGTGATTACAGCTGGCAGCACAATGCAACTGTGACAACTGGGTGGTGGGAGAAGAGAACCAGGGGAAAAGACAGGAAAATTCATGTATACCATTGACCTTATTTACAGAAGGGTGCTGAGAGAGAGAGTCCCCTATTTCAAATATTAAGAGAGTGTAAACTACAACCCTTTTTGATTGCTCCCTCTGAAGACTAAAAATCCTCCACTACAGAGAACGGTGCATTGTCCCAGCAAACTGCAGCTTTTCCACGCCCACTTGCTTCTTTTCCTGTATTCTCTGAGTACAAGTAAAGAACCTGGAGGCATGGCTAACCTGTAGTCTAACCACCAGCATGGAATTTTACACTGCAACATTCACATGCTCAAATTTACCATAGCAACCTTTGCATCACATTTAACACACAGACATCCCTACTCTTGCCTGTTTAAAGAGCCCTTGTTAAGTGGTTTTGCTGAATTTTAGATGCCAAGGTGTCGGCAAGATTGATGGAAGGGTGCAACAATCACACTTGCCAGGAGTGCCTAGCATCTAGCTCATTATGTCGAGGAATTAGCACGGCCGTTCTTTTGACATGACAGTCCATTATGGCGGCTGTCAATCATACCTTTGCATGTGCTTTTTTTTGTCATCCTCAGTGAGTTAAAAAAATAATGGTCGTTCCATTTCTGCTCATCAATGAAGCAGAGTGTTGATCCTTTGTGTGCACATGCAGTAGCTGTTACAGATACAGGTGAGTTGCATTCTCTCAGTAATTACCATTCATTGTGCACATATTCTAAAGCACACATATATAACCCATGTTAGTACACTGCCGTTCTTTTCCTCGCATTATGTATAGCTGGCATTTGAGTTTGCTAATAAACCTGGTCCTCTTGCTCAGATAGCAGGGGTTTATGCTTTAGGTCCAGATGTCCTGGGTTCTCTCCCCAGAGAAAACTCTTCTGGGAATACTGTCATCTCAGTATGCAAGGTGGATCCCCATCTTAACATGGGGAAGAACTTTTCAAACTGAGGAGTGTCCCAAGGAGAGGCAATGACACCAACCATAATAACAATGTGCATTTCTTCGTGCACTTTTTACCAAGCACCTGACAGACTTCAATGTATTAAGTCTGTGACATAGGTCAGAGTTCTGACACCTATTGCATAAATGGGGAAATGGAGGCATAAAGAGGCAAAGTTATTTGTCCAGGGTCTTAGGAATAGAAATTCAAGCTCTTGTCTTCAGGTTAGTAGTTTCCCCGAGGCCTTCTACAGTTGAGCCATCCTCAGGTGCTTCAGTGGGAAAGAGGCAGAGCAGAAAGTAGACAGGTAAGGAAAGCACTTTTTTTGTCCCCAAGAGAGAGACTGGGCTGGGCAATGGCAGACTGTGTCTGAGAGGAGGAGGGACTCTTGTGCAGCCATGTGCTGACTGAATGACGTGACAACTGGCAGCAGTCCCTACCAGGGAGGCTAGAAAGCAAATGCAAGCTGTCCACAACCCCGCCAGATCGTATTTGCAAACAAACACCAGGCAATTGTGTCAGATTTGTGCACCTTTCCACTTTTCAGTAGAAGGACTCTACATGAGAAGGAACCTTTAGGAAGCTCTGTGCCTGGGTTGCATTCAGTTAAGCACCACAGACTATGCTCATTCTTTACAACTAATGCTTTTCAAGTTTGACACAGTCAAGTGAAGAACACGGGTATCATAAGCATGGAGTGTCTCTCCTGCATACTTGGCTTTCTAGCTTTTCTTCTTTCTGTGGATCTTTCTTTCTTTTCTCCCCAGGGTGCTACCCGAATCCTCTGGGATAGCATGAAAAACAGCCACATGCACAAAAAACCTCTACTGATGGGAAGGAGGTGGCAGAGATATTCTAGTAAACAGGGGAGTTTGAAAGGAGAGCTACCAGGGAGAAATAGGTTTCAGTGCAGGAGCCTGTTTACCCATGATGTACTCTTTAAGTAGAAATTAAGATAAACAGGAGGATGGCACTTTAAGAATTGAGATTTCAATGAATTATTCTGTTCCCTAAAATAAACCTTTTCCATGGAAAATGCCATTAAAAATAAGGGATTTCCTTAGGCAAATCTCCCATTAATTTTAATAGGAGCTTTGCCTAGATGAGGAGTGCTTGATCAAGCTCAGTGATCAGTGAATTCTTTTTCAAAGAGTGCTTACTGTTATTTAACTAATACATGAGTTTGCCATAATATCACTCTTGTTTGTCATTTGTTAGTGCCTGGTCAGGACCTGAGCCCATTGTGCTGTGCGCTGAGCAATACAGTGAGCAAGGCCTCTCTGCCGCAGGGACTTTACATACCAAAGCTCCCATCCTGTGTCTTGCAGGATGGAGGCAAATCCCCGCAGCTCCCCAGTCACTCCTACGGTGTCTGCACAGACCCAGGAGTCCACATAGAATTAATGCCAGGATCAGGGCCCCAACAATGCCCTTGGTCCTTCAAGCACCCCCAAACCCATCTGAACAGTCTCACTGACTTCATTGGTACTGTTGCCATGTGAAAGCACTCCAGTGTGCAATTCTTGCTGTGAGACTACTTCGCCATTGCCCAGAATATTCAGATTTTACCGAATTATCAAACAAGCCCAAGTCCCCTTACCCTGTCCTGGCTGACTGAAACCCATGTCTCTGCCCCCATGCTGATCTACCCAGTCTGGTGCATCTAATTCCCTGCATCCTTCAGAAAACACTTCTGCTCAGTGTTCTTTCAAAGCAAATGAACTTGTTAAACAGCCTCAAGGAATTTTCTTCCATTGTTGGATCCTAAACCTCTGTGACAACGCACCTGATCCAAAACCCACTGCAATCAAGGGGAGACTTTGCATTCAGTTCAATGGGCTTCTGGTCAGACTGTCACTGGGAAATCAAATGTAAGTAGAGCAGCCTTTGTGATATAGATTACAATAGCACAGTCTGGCCCCAATCCTGCGCACCGCACCGAGGGAAAGATCCCAGTGATTTCAATAGGAGCTTTCCCTGCCTACTCTCTTCACAACCAGGTAATGAGAAGCAATGAGCATACACTGCCCTCTCTATTAGATCCTATAGTCAGACTACCTCTGATATGCTTCTGTAAAGTGATTGTCTGTGGCAATCTGTGCTTGCAGCAGCACCTGCTCTGTTACTCTCACAATGCTTCACTTAACAAAACAGCTTGACACTGCAGGTGAAAGATTCTGAAACGTTTTAATTAACTAGCAAAAGCACCATTTGATTTTATCTCCCTAGATGTCTCCGAAATTCTGAAATGCTTGTTTCCTGCTCTGCCATCAAATAAAACTCAGATGCCTGAAACAGGTTTACACTAGGAGCAAATCCTGAATTTATATTGGAGAGCTTGTATCAGGCAGCTGTAAACAGTGGGCTCATGCAGCTCTCATTGTATCAGGAGACTTGACAGGCAATATTTCTCAGTCAGAAAGAACAGGTTGAGATTTAATTGAATAAGGTCTATGACATCATATGTTGCATTCTCGCTGTTTGCACTTATTCTGGACAAATTACAGGGCAACTCTTGAAGCTCTTGTTTAGGCAAGGTTCCTGTTGACTTAGAATTTGGGGCCATCTAGGATTTAAAAAAAAAAGGAATTCTGAGAAAAAAGGGTAAAAGAAGAAAGGCAAAACACCTGGAGGTTTTTTAACTATTCATTTTTCAGGTTATATAAGAACAGGCATTTCAATGGCCTGCCATCACACAGAGGCAATCAGAGCTCTGAGTCATGAAAGAATCTCAGTCATACAATGAAATAATTACTGAGATATCCTAGCCATATTAACGTAACTTGGCTTAGTGGGTCAAGCTGTGCACCAGCCATCATACAAAAGGGGCACAGAACAGAGCTATAAAATGCAGTGCCAAAGATCTCTCCAGAAAGGGTGTCAGAGACCTGCAGACCACCAAGTCCTTTCAGCTCCCTGCATGCCCTGTTCCCTGTGGCATGGCGGTGCTGGTGGTAAGGGACCATCTGAGCAGAGAGGGGCAATGTGTCTTAAAAAGGATTGTTAAGGGGCCTCAAGACTGACCAGATGATTGCTCGTTTGCAGAAGTCTGATTTATTTGCATGGAAGATCCTGTGTAAGCCATTACATTAACTGGCAGTGGGATTTGACGCAAGGCTGCAGGGAGTGTAGCACGGCATCAGCAGAGCTGTGGGGGAAGGAAGAGAAGCAGTGAGGTGCTGAGAGCAACAGCCAGCATGGATCCATCCAGCAGAAGGGACTGGTACAAGTCAGCAGAGTCCAGCTGGGGCTGGAGTGGGTACTTGAGGACATACCTGCCAGGCACAGGAAAGTGCTCACGAACTAGCATCCTAACAATGGATCTACCTGGTGCCCTGCTCCCCATCAAAGACCCCGCAGAGATGCATCCAAGCAGCTCCTAGTATGACACTGGCATGCATGCTGGGCTACACAGCAGGATGCTGCCTTCACACGCTGCCTTTTCTAAACACACGCTAAGCACTGCCAAGCCCAAGCATTTCAAATCACAGCATCACGAGATTGGCCTAAAAGGCTTGTGGTGTCTTTAAAAACATGTGTTTTTTGGATTTGGCTTTTTGTCCCTGAGCCTTTTGAGTGTCCTTGGTTCACGTTTTCAGGCTGTTTTCTGCAACAAATTTATCTTTAAAAAAAACCATCAGAGCTCAAATACCCCCATAATAACTTGTCTCCACAATCTGAGGCTTTAAGAAAAGCACCAAATATCGCCACTCTCATCAAAGGATGGAAGCATAACAGTTTTATCAGTGTTACAATGTGCTCTCACTTTATCCGGGATTTGAGCATGGCTTAGTTTATATGGAATGAGCTGGACATGCTCAACACATGGTATAAGATCGCAGCTGTCAACCAATCTGTAGTAACCAGTGCAATTGCTGCTGAAAAGGCTAGGATTTTTCCTAGGGTTATTTATTTATTTATTTTTTAATCATGGACAAAAAGATACAGAGATCTTTACAGCATTAGTAATGCTATTATTCCTACTGAGTTTTAAACCACAGGTATTATAGTCCCTGAACCATCTGTCATGTCGAACACAGTCAGCTACCTGAAGTGCTCTCTACCCTGTCATGTGTGCCTGTTCACAGCCTCTGAACAAGAGCCAGTTTAAATAGTTAAAATCCTTTTTTACTAGGAACCTGTTTCATACACCCAGTGCCGCAGAGCCTATTTGTCTTTCTGAACTTGCGCGAGTGCTCCATACATTAGCAGGTGAATCAGATTTGTTAATGAATAATGTTGCACTTTGAAAGTCTTGCTTACGCACAGCCGGGATATATTTGTGGAGTTGCCATGAGCACTTGGGAACAACAGTGCATGCTGCTTCTGCCTGCAGAGCGGACCAAGGACTCCAAGTCCCCATTCAGTCCCTTGTATCCCCTTTGTGCCAGAGGGTAGGTAATTTAAAATGGCCTTCCCTGGCCATTGTCATTTCCCTGGCACAGAGCATTTCCCCTGTGGGCTACTCAGTGAAATTGGGTACTTGGTGTTTGTGGGGGAGGAGATGATACCACAGCTCTACCAACTTCCTATCACTGCCTGTCCCCTTTCCCACTCACCTGGGGTAGCAGACAGGGAGAAGTCGCTCTCCTTCTTGTCCGTGACCCACCAGGTGGGTAGGTCACCAGCAAAGAAAGGTAAGGGTGTGGAGGGGCTGAAGGCAAGCCACAGTCTCACCCAGAAGCTTCACTTCCTGCATCCCAGGATGTTTTCATGTCTGCTGCTTTCAGCATTTGGGGTTTTGCTTCCACAAATGGGGTCAGTATTATAAAATTATTGGGGTTTTGCTTCCACAAATGGGGTCAGTAAAATAAAATTCCCCCCACAAAATCCATGCTTTAAGGTTGGTGGTTGTAGCCATATTGGTCTAAGGACATAGGGAGACAAGGTCTTTGGGTAGATGTGATACCTTTTATTAGACCAACTAAATAGTTGGAAAAGTTGTTCTGTGACAGCTTTCAGGCACAAATGCCTTTCTTCAGGCATAGGGCAAGTCTGTACAGTTTGTGCCCAAAAGCTTGCAAAGAACAATTTTTCCAAGTATTTAGGTAGTCTAATAAAAGATATTGGGCACAAACACGCTTCTTCAGTGTCTACAGGGAGCGGGCCACGGAGAGCCTGTACACTACAGGGAGTCTGTACAGACTCGCCCTATGCCTGAAGAAGGGCATTTGTGCCTGAAAGCTCACAAAAAACATTTTTTCCAACTATTTAGTTGGTCTAATAAAAGGTATCACATCTACCCAAAGACCTTGTCTGCCCACAAAATCCAGGCTTTCCCTAGATCTGGGGGCCCAATCCTTGCGTCATGTCACCAGTCTGGCACTGTCGAGACCAAGTGTTTCCTCACGTCTGGCTCTGACCTTTTCATCCTAGAGAAAAGCTGTACTTTTACTGCTTGCTAAGTTGTGCTGAACAAACTAAATATAGCAGAATTGGTTTACAGAGAGGCTTGATAGTTTTATGAACTGGGCGGTCTCTCTCAGCCAACATGTGTGCTACTTGTTTTCCTAGCGTCTGACTAATAACAACTCATCGTATTACAGTTGCAACCGCTCATTTTGTTGCAAAGTGGAGAAGTGGGGCAGAACTGCAGAGCAAGGTTGTATTTTATTTCTCTTAAAAGCAGGAGACTTCACTTCTCATTTTCTTATCACGTTTTCGGTTTCAGGTGCATAATCATTTGAAAGACAGCAATTAAATAACACCCTGATTTGCACTACGTGGTAGAAAACTCTGCGCTGTACTTTTTTTTTAAGAGCCTGGAAATAGTTATGAATGCGAGCTCTCTCGCTTTATTTCTAGCTACGTGCTTTCTTGAAAATAAACCAGAATATTAAATCAGTCTAGAACATGCTCTTAATTTTTCCCTCTTCGGGCTTATGTGATTGGGAATTTGTTTCATGAAAGGGTGAAATCTAGATTTTATCAGACGGACAGCACTGTCCTAAACCTCTGGCAGGAACGTAATAGCAGAGTGGCAGTTTTGCTAATGCTGTCATTTGTTCCAAAGACATAATCATACGTATCATAATGAGCAATCCTGGCCACAACTCTGATCTCTCACCTTTTGCTTTACATTTTCAAGACCTAGATTATTACATGTATTAGGCTCAGATTCAGCAAGGTACCTGAGAAGAGTGAGACCACTGCAGCAGTTGCAGTTATGCCCCTGCTTAAGTACCTCACTAATCTGGGCTTTAGTGAGCATTTCTTCTGTGCCACTGAAGACAATCATTCCTCCTGCTTCTTAGGAAAATTGTCCTCAAGAATTTCCTGATCCCAAAAGACCACTCGGATCTGAGTTTAGGTTCTGACTGCTCTTTCTTGATGCCATCTTTGTAAAAAAGTTACTTCTGCTTTGTGCAAAACACTCTTGGTTTGGGTCATCTTGAGATTCTGCTGATTTGGAAGAAGTCACAGGCGTGTGCCTAGGCTCAGTCATTCCATATTTATCAATGTCACTCTTGAGAGGTGTTGACAAGTTTGCTATTCAGCTAAGGGTATCTACTTTCCTGGTTTCTTATTGGATTTATGTTCCATGTCATGAACCTGAGCTGAATCTTGGCTCTAAGTCAGGGGTGGGCAGAATAAAGCCTGCAGGCCAGACCTGGCCCGCTAGCTGGTTGTATCCACCCTGCAGGTGGGTGGCTGCCAACTCATGGGATCTGGCCTATGCACAGCCAGTGACTCCTGTGCCTGCCACATGTGGTACCAGGTGAGAGGGTAGGGCCGTTTCTGTCACGCTGGGTGGGAGGGCGGGACTGCTTCCACCTAGTGCTCACACAGTGGTGTCAGCTGTGGACCAGGGCAGATGCCCTGATCCCTACTCGCAACCTGCCAGCTGTGTCTACAGCTGATGCTGGTGCCCTCCAGGGGCTGCTTCCCCCACGCTGGACAGTGAGTGGCATAAGCTGCAGATGGGGCCAGCATGTTCCAGGTCTGGGACAGGGATCAAGGAGTGCTACAGCTCTGGGCTGGGGTGCGGAGATAGATAGAAAGCATGCTGCAGCTCCGG
>NW_005842112.1:574856-580461 GCF_000455745.1 Alligator sinensis | reverse complement strand
AGGATTGGGGCATGCTACAGCTCTGGGTGGGGGAAGGAGAGAGAGAGAGAGACTGGGGATCCCAGCATGCTACCACTCTGGGGAGAGAGAGAGAGAAAGAGAGAGGCAGAGAGAGATGTGGCCCTCAAGAGGACACCAAAACTCATTAATTATTTGGCTCCAGCCAAAATAATTGTCTACCCTGATATAAATTGTATTGGGACCCTCTCATTTGAGGAACCACGGAAGAGTTGTTCTGGCCTCGGCACAGTTTCAAGCAGCCCCAGAGCTACTATAGACTACAGCTAATGGGGTCCAGCTGCTGTCACAGGTAGCTGGAGCATAAGAGGCTTTGACCTCCCCCATGTACCAGAGAAGTCGGAGGAGTGTGGCGAAGAGCTGGATTACACCCACAGCAGGGTTGGGTGGACTCCCAGGGAGTTTGATAACATCAGCACAAAGCAGCCAGCTCGGGACTGAGCATCTGGCTTTGCATCTTCGCAGTGCTAGGATGGTGTTGTGCCTTCGGAGTGCTGTTATAAGGATGAACAACATCATTTTCATAAGTCGCAGTTGTGACCAGTTTCTCCATGAGTGCTTTTCTTCTCAGATGTGTATGTACCAGTGCATTTTACCAGTATCTCCTGTTCACACCGGGCCTTGTTTCGATGGGATTTCTATGCAAATGAAACTGCTGTTCCCTCTAATCTCTCTCAGGCTTTTATTTATTTATTTGGCACCCATCAGTGTGCCAAATCCTTTTTATCTTCTCCCTCATCCCTTGCAAATACATTATATACTTGCCATGTCTCAGAGCCCACCACATGGAGAATTGCCATAGCCTGCCCTCCAAGTGATTTCTCTGCAGCCCCCCTGGCAGTGAGGAATATTTCAAAGTGTTGCTAAACTGACACGGTTTTTCTGCAGGGTTCCCTCGTAAATCCAGCAGGCTTGGAGGAAGTAATTGCTCCATCTCTGGCTGGAGATAACTTCTGACACCCTGTAATGTTTTATAAGTGCTCAGGAGGCAGGTTTGTCAGGGAGGAAAGCGCAATACCTTTTATGAACTGGATGAGCAGTCAGCTCAGCCAGAGTTGACTCAGGGATGTGGGAACTTCCAGAGAGTTTTACCTTGGTGAGGCCAGGTTTTCGCTCATCCTGCTCAGAGCCTTCATGCAGATATTAGCTGACTCCTGCTTTTACTAAAATCACAGCTCTTGTGCCCTAGTCATGCTCATGCTTGCAGCTGGAACCTTTACAGATGCTAGCAAGTGAACGCTCTCTGCTTACACGCCATCTTAACTACTCTTTTTGGGACCAAGTTCTGAAACTGTTGGGAGAACCTAAATCTATACCACACTCTGCTACCAGGATATATAGGCTGTGCAAGAAGGACAGATTTGTAGTTTATGTATTTTGAATTCCACTGTTAAGAAGGGAGACAAATTCTGATTGAACATGCACAGAGCTGAGAAAATATCTACCTTTTAATGAAGAGAAAGGAACTTGGGGTAGCAACCCCAGAGAACAGAGATGTGGTGTAGTACTACAACCAGAAGATTTCATGCATTACATGGGACAGCGTTGTGCAGTGGAACCTGTATAAATAAAAGATCCAAGTCATGAGCATACTGTTGTACAAATAAGGTTTTACAACCTCTCTCTCGAGCCAGGGTGTGGGACAGAGCAATTAAGGTGTCTCGCTACAGCTCCAGAGGCAGCATGGGCCCGAAGCTGGCTCTAGTTAACTTGGCTGTAAGATGGGTACCTGGTCATTGAAAGCCAAACATGATGTTGGGGGGGCAGTGCAGAACAAGGGGTGTCCTTCTTTGGGACCCAGAGTGGCACCAAGGGAAGGAGAGAGGCTACCACTGAGTTCTTCCCCACTTTGGGGGCACTTTGCCAGGGTGGTGCAGTAGGTACAGCATGCCTCTGGCCTCTCATTTGCCGGAGCAAGTGTAACTGTGCCCCTGCAAGGGTGTCAGAGGCTCTGGTCCCTGATGCCATGTCAGGGTGGGAGGGAGGCAGGGCAGAATGCCATGTTGGAGTGGGGGGCAGCTTCTTCCTTCCCCGTGGTGTGAGCTCTGGGCTAGTAGCATGTTTAACCCTAAGTATTCAGTGAAAAAAACTCCTTAGAGCACCTGTCAGTGTCCTTGACTAGCCCTTTGCCTCTGTATTATGATGGGGAGGAGCTCTGTTGTACTTTTCTGCTATTCTTTATTTTATAAACCTAGCTCTTGTCTTCTCTGATCGGATCTGAAATTTCTAAATGATGCCATCCTCACAAAACCACTGTCTTCTCATTAAGGTCTCTGGTACACAGTACAGTAGTTTGCAAACTTTTTTGGGTTGCACTCTCCTTTTTAACTAATGGAACTCACTGCTACATGTTATTTGTGAGGCCTGTGGTAGCATTATAAAAGACTCTGAGACAGATTGTGAGATTATCCCCAGTAATATCTGACAGGATAGAAAAACCATCAGAGATGTAAACCCTCCTGCTTCCAAGCATAAGCAAGCACAGGACCAAGGGGTTAGGAAAACACTTTCCCTTAGGGCAGGCATTTCCATAATTGACCATTATGGCACCATTTCCTCTGCTATGGGATCAGAGGCAGGATACCAAGCTAGAGGGACAGCTGGACTGATCTGTAATGGCAGTTCCCATGTTCCTGTATAGTCAGAGCAGCCTTCTATAATCCATGAGACATGCGTAGGTCTATTGCAGAGCATGCTGTCCTTTGTTTCGCAGCATGAGAAGAGGTTTCTTTTTCCATTTTCTCCCTCTTGCTTCCTTTAATCCCGGGCCTTTTCTTGGACTTGTAACTGCATTAGAAACAGCTCTAATTGGTTCTTGCTTGTGCCGTGCTGATGTCTAATGTTGCACGCAAGAGTGCCAGCCATCCCTCCATTACACAGATGGGTGCATTGACTTGTCTGAGTAAAGACCAGTCATGTGTATAAGCGGAGAATCGGGCAGTGGGTAGCAGCCAGGTGGATTCGATACCGTGCAGTAGCCCAGGTAGACTGGTGCTGCCTATGTTATAATTGCACGGGGAGCTGCTGATTGGACAAAGCAGGGTCTTGACTGGGTTGTGAAATGATTGTTCTTACTAAGTTCACGGCCTATTGTGAGAAGAGACTTTATGCTCTGCCTGTCTTGTAACCTCTTGCTCTGATTCCAGAAGACACTGCAGGTGGGCTACTAGCAATGCAGGTGTGAAATTAAACTGGTAGGGCCCTGTAAGATTGGCAATAAAACATGTCATTGTCAGCCCACACACCACATAAAGCTGCCCAAAGAGGGAGAGAAATCCCTTGTCATTCTTTAGTGTAATAAGACGGCAGACTGCTTCCTCTGTGCTACTAGAACAATGCACAGGTGCATTTGTAGATGGATGATGGAGTCCCCAGAAAGAGCCAGCCATGTAGCTAAGCATTGGGTGTGGGTGCATACATTTGATACATCTAAAGAGCAGCTTAATGCACTCTTAGATAGATCAACATCCAGAGCGCTAATGTGATCCATAACAAGAGTTCAGCATCATGAGGGCATTGCAACTTAAAATCTACTCCCTTCTCTGTTGATAGATCTTTCTGAGCCTCCCACTGGAAATATTGAAGTCTGCAGTTAAAATGGAAATACGTTCAAGAAGTGTACTTTTGTCTTTATTTTTCTTGGCTAGCAGCTCAAGTGAGTACAGTGTGTAGCTGTGATGCAATAGAGCAGGCTTCAAGACAGAAAAGAACACTAGATGTTTATGTCTAGATGTAAATACTACTAACGGAGCCTGCTGCAAAATAAATTGAAAGGGTCATAATGGGTTTCTGTCAAGATGTTGCATAATGGCTGGAAAGGCTGTGCACAGTTCAGATTCACAGCAAAGGTCTGGGAATGGCAGTACACGAAGGACTATTGATCTATATCAATGAAATTAAAAAAATAAAAGAAAGGACTGAGCTACTTGCATACAAAAGGAGCAGCCTCCATCTGGTTATAATTACTTTCTGCTACTGTTTTTTTCTGGGCGAACTCTAGCAAGTGGCGCCCATGTTTGGATCAGTGACCGGCGTCATCAAGCAGAGCAGGCTGAATTCTGCATTTGGTCAGCTTGTAAAAGGCAGAGGAGCTCTGAATGCAGGGAGGTCACTCTGGATTCGCACACCTGCATACCTGAAGGCAAGATTTCACCCTTACTGCAAACAGAACCATATGTTCTTGTTCTCTCTTCTGCACCACATTCTGCCCAGCCTACTGGAGGTATCAGAGCTAGTTGCAATCCCTGATTTTGGGAATGAGTCTACGCTGCTGTGCTAGGAGACGCCCTTTGACTCCAGGAAGCTGGAGCAGAACCCGTCTGCAGCCCTCTCCCATAACCCTTCCTTCCCTGCCACCCCCCACCCTGCTGCAGGAAGGAGAGGCAGCTGGCAAGGAGCCGCATCTACCAGCACTGTGCCCACAGGGCGTTCCCCTCCAGCCAGAGAATTCTCTGCTGGCTGCTTCAGCCACCCCCTGCACCTGTGCACCACCTGGGCCCTCTGCAGTGGGTTTCCGTACATCACCTGCGAGCGCAAGAGCTAAGCACTGAACAATGAAAGTGAGCAGAATCACTTGCAGAGCAGACACCAGATTTCTCTGGTCCTCATAGTACTTGTTTGGTCTCTCCCTTAACCTTCCACTCTAACTCTGTGGGAGAAGATGCCGACCTGGTGGAAAGCCAGGTTTGATATGTAGATCTGGATTAGATCAGGTGCCTGTTCAGTTAGATCTCCTCTGGGAGTGGAGCTGGCTGCCACAGAGTATGCTACTCCCTGTTTCTGACAGTTCGAACAGGGCTGCAGCCTTCTTTAGCCGCAACTTTTCTGTGGAGTGCAGAGAGGTCTTGACAAGTCAAGCGCAGATAGGAAGTCTTGAAGTACCTTAGTCCTGAACCAGTAAACATCATATAGATTGGGATTTGGACTTCATATCTGATCAAGAAATTATTTGGGAGCCAGTAGTGTGCGAGCATGCTGATGTGTGAAGCATCACATTTTCTCAGCCTTTGCCATTCAGTATATGCATTGCATCGGTGGTAACTTTGTACAAAGGCCATGGTGAGCTAGTTGCAATTGCCTGTCTTGGAGGGGAAGAATCCACTGATCACAGTGGCAAGATCTTTATCTGAGTGTCCCCTGGTCAGCGACAGGTGACAGGAAGTGCTTCTCACCAGCACTGTCATCTCTGTCTGGAGCAGTAGGACCCAGCATCTCAGGGTAACTATTATGTCTTCCCCCAGTCTTGCTTTTTCCCCTTTAGGTAAAATGTTGTCCTTAGTGTGGCTCAGCTGAACAAACCATCCAAGCTGACTGCAATATACAACCTCTTACTTAGTGGGTGGAGCTGGCATGGCAGCACTTGTAACCTCAGAAGTCTGAATAACCCAGTTCCTAAAATCATCAGACTTGCCAGTCTGTCTGCAAGACATATAATTAGAGCAGCCCAAGCTATTTCTAGGGAAGCAGCCCTTGCAGCTTCTTGTTAGCTCTGATAACAAGGGCTGTTGCTGCTTCTGCACTAATTGCCCTAATGATCTTTGTGGAGCCCAGTCCTGCAGCCATTACACACATACTGCTCCTGCCGAAC
>NW_005842112.1:548665-574797 GCF_000455745.1 Alligator sinensis | reverse complement strand
CTGCTGAACAGGTTCTTCCCAAAAGCAGAGGAAGACCGGTTTGGGCTACGGGAAGGTGCAGTGCCGCAGATGTGCAGCAAGGTTCCCTCCCTTCCACCGGGCTCATGAAGGACTAGAAGGTGATCTTTGAAATTATTGCCGCTGGTGGTCTGACACCGGTCTAACCCAGAGGTAAACATCCGAGTATCCTCTTGAGGACTAACACACCTAAGTCTCACGAATGCTCATAAGCTCAACTGTGCCCTTGAAGAACAGCCTTTCTCACCTTGCCCCACAGAGCTCACCTCTATTCAAAGGGAACATGTCTGCTGTTACACCCCTTTTGGTGGGGATACCAAGGATCTCCTCTTTGTTGAGGGTGATGGGGAGGGAGAGTCCTGGGCCTACATCTTCTCTGTATTACATGCCAGACGTGCCAAAGTCCTTGCACTTCAGTATGAAGGAGGGCTGTGGCTGAACCTCCTCCTCATTATATACCCCAGGAGCAACAGGACACGATGTGGCCTCTACCAAGATCACTACTTGGATGAGTGCACCCTAAGGGGAGGCCACGCCTTGTGAGCAGACTTGTTTTCTTGGCAATGTGGTTTTGGCTCAACATTCAACCTATTCAGTATACCTGCATGCTCCTGAGGAGGGCCTGGACTAAGAATGGACACCCGGTTTGTATAACTGATGTTGTTAGTCTACAAGGGCATGTCTGCACTGTCTCTGGACCATGCTAGGGAACATGCCAGTGAAGCATGCTCCATGTACACAACACCCCAAAACAGTGTTGCATGTGCCAATCAGGCATGCCTAGCATGGTCCAGAGCTGGTTCAAACACACCCCAGTATGCAAGCATGGTCTCCATAGGGCCATATTTGAAACACTTCACCACAAACTCATCCAGCATTGCTTTGAGGGACTTTGTCTTGTGTCATGCTGCAGTCATCTGGATATTTTAACACAGTTCCAATAGACTTGCATCAAAATCATTTTGCCATCATCTTGACATAGTAATGTAGTCTCTAGTGACTGCAGTGACATTATTTTGCCATCATCTCACTATCATATATTACAGCAATGTGGTCCCCATACACTGGCATTGCTGAGTGCTCTGCTTCATCATACCGTTTTCGTAAGTGTGCATGGGAATTAGTACGAGAACTGTGATTTTCAGTTCCAGAGATGAGCAGAGGAGGCATTCCTAAAAACTCAGGAAACAGACTTTCTCACTAGACTGAAAAGCATTTTTGGGGGTCTGAAATGCTTCAGATTTTTCAAAATCTCCCTTTAAATGACCAAAATGTTTAATTCAGATATAACTGCCAGGAAAATGTTCACTCAGAAGGTAAATTATGTTTTAGACAGAGCTTGGCAGAAGCATTCCAAGCTAGTTCCAAATTATGTGTTCAACGCTCCATAATTAAAGGCAACATAAACTTCTCAAAAAATCCTTTCTCGGGGGCGTGTGGGAGGAAACATTGTTTATCGCATCTCAACTCAACATAGTTTGAAACAGCCGCAATATTAAGGTCTCGTGTCCAGGATTAAATAAACAGCTCATTTTGAATGGTACCAGCTCTGCCCGTAATAGTCTGTGTTTTAGGTCCCAATTGCACAACCGCACATATATAACCTTACACATATGAATAGTCCTGTTGGGTTGTCCTGAGGAGGAAAAGGCTAGAGTTTAAATCAGATTTAGATAGTCTATGTTAGCTAAACCCAAATTAAACTCAGCCACTTTTCTTGGCCAAGGCTAACACAAGACTTCAATGGAGCTACTCATGTGAGTATTAAATAGGTGCATAAGTGCCTGAAAGATACAGGGGCCTTAGAGCCAGATCTAAAGCCCACAGAAGTCAACCAGAGTCTTTGCACAGACTTTAGTGGGCTTTAGATCAGACCCTTAATGCCTGTAGAAACAGGAGGAGCCGTTAAGCTTGGTGTGTTAGTCAACGAGCAGCAGTAAGCTCCTGGCAATCCTATAATGCCATTTGGAACTTGAAAACAGAAGGTAATGTCTGCTGTGCTTTGGCTTTCTTGAAACCTTAGAAACTCATTAAATGAGAAGAGCAGGGAGCTACTTCACTGATACAGCTGGAGAGTCAAGTGGCACTGCAGCTTCTGCTGAACAGCAGTTCATTTTTGCAATTGCAGTTAGCTTTATACAGGTTGTTATAACCCAGGGAGGAGCTGGGCCCTTCACTTCCAATGCCTTGGCTTCCTTGTTTCTGTATTGCAACTGTCCCTCTCTGGCCTTTCTGAGTACAAGTAAATCAGATTCTGAAAAAAACCCCACAGATTGAAATTAAGCCTCTGAAGGCAGTAATAATCCTCTAACGTACTTTCCGAGGAGGCCATCAGATTATAAGAATATAGTTGAAATTAAAATTGGTTTTGTTTGTATTTTTTTCTTAATCAAAGAAGTGGCACTCAACTTGCTTTATTTCCGCTACTGATGTTACATATTTCACATGAGACTTGGAGTGGGTTTTTAAACTTTTGAGAATTAAAATATAATAATACATAATATTAAAACATTGATCTTTGCAAGGTTCTGTACCTGAATTGGCTGTCTGGTCTGTTTCTCATCACACACAGTTTTCTCTCTAGCTCTTTGACAATGCACCAATTTGAATCTGATTTACTGAAATATAAAATAATTCTACAGCGGTCATTTGAACATTCATCTGAGCCGTTGCTCTTTTCAGAAACCATCTCAGGAACAACAACAAACACACAGAGCAGAGTCAGTGTTTTAAAAAAAGTTTGACAGGGAGCAAGGTCATAGTGAATCATTTTTGGTTTGAAACTCAAGATTATCTCATGGTCCTTCTATTAGGCCATATGAAATTTTCATTCGCACCCAGATAGCACAGAAATCAATCAGGCCATTCATACCTCAACATCTGCTGAGCTTGCACATGAATAAAACGTTGTGCTTCTCCCTCCAGTTCACTGTATTGGCAAACAAATAATGATTTTCTCTCTCTGCTTTATTCATACACTCACACACTGAACCAAACCCCAGTGCCAGTACATGCCATAGCAAATTGCCCATTGACTCTAATTGGATCAGGACTGGCCCCATGTATATGAAGCCTGTTGAGTCAGCCGTGTCAAAACCTGGCAAGTAACCGTATTGACGTGTCCTCCCTCATAATGTGTTCTAGCTTTTGTGGGGGTCTGGTGAGTCCCACCCATGCACTTGGAAAAGAGCAGCTGAGAGTAGTAGCCACTGCCACCAACATGAGAAACCAGCCACTTCTCTTGGCAGCCACTGTTGTTGGCAGTAGTGGGAACAGGTCTTAAGTTCATGAAACAATCACCAGGGGAAGGGAGAATTACTCTAAGGGAAACAGCCTCAGAGCTATTACCCTGAGCTGAATGAGAGAGGCAGGAGGCAGGGAAGATTCCCCGGATTTGTGGTGCTGCTCTGGAGAGAGGAAAGAGTTGAATACAAAATGTGAGTTTCCTGGTAAACTGAGGATGTTCAGGGCAGAGGAAAGGGGATCAGTGGGAAACAGAGAGCAAGTACTAGGGACGAAGTGGAAGAGGGGACAAGAAGGAGCAGGGGCAGGGAAAAAGTCAAGAGGTTAACAAAGGTGAGTGGCATATGCTAAGTGTCCATTATCAAGTCAACAAGAAACACTAATGGGATGATAAAGCTAACAAACTACGTCTAGAAAGACCTGTGACAAACCATCCCTGGTGAGAGGACAGAGAGGCTGCAAAGAGAAGTGTCCCCTTCTTTTGTGGAAGGTCCATGAAAGAGGAGGGAAGACATATCGCCAGGGCGTGATTGCTTAAGTGGAGGGCATGCTTTGGAGAGAGGACCTGGTGTCAGTGTTACCCTTCGTCCTGAGATAACTTTCCTGGTGTATCTAGAGGGGGGTCATCATTTCACTCCAAGGGGGTCATGCCAAATTGCTGTCTCACCAGTGAACAATTCTGTGCAAGAGTGCTTATGCCAGGGGTCTGCACCCCCCAGCACTCATGCCCGAGTGTGACATGTAAAGGTATTTTGCTTTCCATGTGCACCTCGGAGCAGACGGTGGGGAAGGGTCAGGGCTGTGCTGCCAGAACAAGGATCAGGCCCCTCACAGCTTCCCTACCATCTTCCCTGAGGCACGTATGCACCCACTGCCAGAAATGAGCTGGGCCGGGGCTCCACAGCTGTTTGCAGCCTCCCTGCTGCAAGCAGCCTGGGCTCTGTGTGGGGTGGCAGGGGCCTGCCCAGAGCCCTGGCTGGCCGTGGCAGGCAGCTGGGAGATGCAGGCCACAGTACCAACCTCTGCAGAGCCCCGGCCTGGCTCATTGCTGGTGGCAGGTGTATGCATGCCTCAGGATGGACGGCAGGGGAGCTGTGAGGGATCCAATCCTCGTTGTGCCAGTGGAGCCCTGGCCCCTCCTTGCTGTCTGCCCTGAGGCGCACGTGCACCCACCGCCAGAAACAATCCAGGCCAGGGCTCCACAGAACTCAGTGCAGCAGCTTGCAGCCTCCCAGCCCCCTGCCACAGCCAGCCCAGACTCTGGGCCCGTCCCTACCTCCCCCTTCTCCCCCCACCCCATTTCCTGGGATGCCGGGAGCAGACAGCGGAGGGGCTGCAAGCCACGGCACCAAGTTCTGCGGGGCCCTGGCCCAGCTTGTTGCTGGCAGTGGGTGCACACGTGCCTCGGGGCAGGCGGCGGGGAAGGGGCCGGGGCTGCACTGGCACGTGAAGGAGCGGGCCTCTCACAGCTCCCCCACCATCCATCCCTGGCACACCAACATCTTATAAATGGAGGTCGGGGTGTTTTTGGCACTCCGGCCAAAAACGTTACCAACCCCTGGTTTACGCTGAAGTCAGTGGTGGCTACATGTATGAGGAACGGCTCAGTGGTAGGAGAAAGCAGTATCAGCATGGCCCTCAGCTGAAGCTGAGGGCAGTATATTTGGAATGCCGTGGCCAGGTTTCCCTCACATCCTTCATTGAAAAGCAATTAATGTTGCTATTTTTAATTAATTTTAGGATTCTTGGAGCTGGCAAATCGTGAGTGCTGCCCCTCCTCTGCCTGGATTAATACAGCCAGGTCTCTCAGTTTTTCCATGAGCTGTCGCTGCTGCCACTACTGCTGTTGTTCTGAATCCTGCAGCACCAGCGAAGTCAATCAATCACCACAATCAGCGCTGGCATTGGGACACAAAATAACACAGGGGGAAAAAAGCAGTGGAACACAGCGAAGGGCTGGGTGGCACTGAGAAATCAAGAGCAGACACATCCTGCCAGTGGCTCACTGTGTCTTGCTCTGTGTGTGTGTGTGTGTGTGTGTGTGTGTGTGTGTGTGTGTGTGTTTTCTTTATTACCATGAATCTGAGAAACGGGGCCAGAGGAGCTGGAAAAATCACTGACTGCAACAGCAAAATATTTGGTGCACCCTCTCCATCTCTTAAATGTAGCCTGGACCCACGTGGAGGGCAAGTCTGTAGTGGGAGTTGGGGAGGAGGTTCTGATATATGCAATTAAAGGGACTAACATGTAGTATATTAATATATATTGACTATTATGTAATTTAGTGTTATTAATTGAATGCAACAGATTATGTCATTAAATGCCTCTTCTCTGAAGATTTCTCTCAAAGGGAAGAGAAGCTTGTGTGTAGAGGGGGAGTACAAAGGAGCCTGTTCATTTTTTTCTGCAGGCTTAGCTTGACTGTGAGCACAGCAGGTTTCATTATTATTACAGTGAGGTCCATTTACATAGCATAAACTGGAATTCATTAGTGTTTCAACCTGTGAGGAGCAGTGGTCCTCTGACCCCTTGGAGCTTCCAAGGATGGAAGATGAAGCAAATTTAGTTTGCTGGTTAAGGCCCAGATCTACAAAGGCCCACAACTTTAAGCATAATACCTTTGAGGTATTTAGATGCATAGCCTTAAGTATCTGGGACTCCAAACCCACAGCGAGTGGAAAGCTTAGGCAAATAGATGCGTCTTCCCATATGTTGTAAGTGTGGCCAGATTTCATCTATGGCAGAAATAGTTCCTGACTGGCTAGTTTCTGATAACAGGTGGCATGCTGGTTTGGCGAGGGGATAGCCAAGCGTGGAGGTACTCTGAATCTGGGTAATTTATGGTTTCATAAGTAGTGCTCAGTAGGTTCAGTGGAAAGTTCTCTTCTGCAGTAATGAAGAATATAGTACTAATGAATATGGATTGCAGCATGAAGGATAGAGCATGAATCCTGCATTGATGAAGACTGAAGCCACCAAATGGCCTTCAAACTCAATTCCAGGCCAGCACATTGCCAAAGTCAAGTCTAGAGATGATAACAATATGAACCATTCTGTTGGGACATGTGTCAGCCATAGAGAAAAAGGCAACTGGTTTGTTCCCTGATTCAGCAAATCTCTTAAACCACTGGTTTTCAACCTTATTAGACTTAAGGCAGCCCTTGGAAAATACAAGTTTTGTTTGTTTCTTTACTACAGAAAAATGATAGAGCAATTCTTCTTTTGCAAAGAACGCAGAAAAGACCACAGCAGGTCAGAGCACTTTCTTATTTGAATGGATTCCTATTTGAAATCTTGGGGCTTATCATGTGAATCATGTGTAGGTGTTTGCAGCACCCCTAAAAGGAACTCATGGCACCCCAGAGTGCTAGGGGACCCTGGTTGAGGATCACTGTCTTAAACACATACTTTAAGCATGAGTCATTTCATAGATTCCAGCAGGACCGCTCATATGTTAAGCATTGCACAAGTGCTTTGTTGAACTGGAGCCTTGTTATGAGTAAAGGAGCTGAGATGACTGTTAGATTGTTAGATCGCAAAATATTTTGCCAGATGTCAAGCAGATATCCTCCACCAAAGGGCTGGTTAAAACCTTCATGGGCAGTTCTTCTCTCAGTTACACCAGTGTAAAGTGGGAGTAACTTGGGTAAAATTAATGGGCGCATCTACACATGCAATTAATGTGAAACAATAAACTCCGGAGCTGTTTGTGCCAGAGCAGACTGCTCCTGGATGCAGCATCTACGTGAGTGCCTGGGACAGCAGCAATTTGAGCTGAGGTGGAGCAGGCCTGTGCTGGCGGCAGGAATGGGGGATCAGCCCCAGGCTCTAAGTGGTGGCGTTCAGCAGCAGGAGTCTGGCCCCCATCTGGCTGGGCTGACCGGGCATAATTTGCAGCTGTGTTCACCATCCACACGTGGGTTTGATCACAGGTAATTACTCTGCCATAAGATAGTACTGTCCCCAACAATACTATCCTATGATGGAGTTCATTAGTTTACCGCTCCCTAATACCAGTGTACATATAGATGGTGATGCTTTACTGTGGAGCTAATTAGTCTGCTCCACAGTAAAGCACATGTGTAGATGCACCCAATAGGTCAGAGTATGATTCCATTTATGCAAGCATCAATCCAAATAAAAACCACATTGCTGTGTGGAATTACTCCATATTTACATTCATACAGATGAGAGAAGAATTTAGCCCTATGACATTAACCCTTTTAAGTGAGAGGAGAATCAGGATCTTTGTTCTGGTTGCCAAACTTGTGAAGCCAACATTAAGCAGTATAATACGGTCTCTGCCCTTACAGTATTTCATCACTGAGGTTTTTGGACCCTTTAATTGTACTCCTCTTGTTATATGAAAAGGTTTAATTAGATACAGGTTTTTATCATTTCTTCTGCAAAAATAAAATAAAAATATTCTCCAGTGAAATCTAAACTCAGCTGTTGCCAGCACATAGGCAGGCTGGACCATGCATTTGTGCCACAGCAAGCCAGCAGAATGTAAGGTAGGAAAAGTCGTCTTTTGAGGTTTTATTACTTTTTGCTTTGTGATGACTGGCTTTGAGCCCACACATTTCTTGAATACACAATGGGGAGTTGGGCAAGACTGCAGAAATAAATTTTATTAACGCACAATCACTGCAGCACCAGACAGAATAATCTCCTTTCGTCTCCTCTGGCTGGCAGAGTCTTCTTTGTACCAGGTCAAGTCAATTAGCAGTATAATGTACAACAGGTTTTATTTAAAAAGGGTTTAATTAAAGTTTTGATACAATGCTCATACAAACTAACAATCTGTCTTTTACGGATATGTATTATCTAGAAATTGATTTTAACTTACACACTAATTAATGGACTGTCCCCTTTAATAAGCATAATTCCTCAGAAGATATTGAAGCCCCCCTCCCCAAATAATTTAAGCTGTGATTCAGCAAAGTGCATAAATGCCAGTGACTTCAATGAGACCACTCATGCGTTTAATGTTACGTGCGAGCTTAAATGTTTTGCTGAATCGGGGCCATGCTGCGTGAGAAATGCTGTGTGAAAAATGCAGAGGTTGTGAGCACAGTGCAGTTCAGTTTTGTCCCTCTCTAATGTCAAATGCATTTTTTTAAAGACATTGCCCAGTCTTTAAATATTGATTATGAACTCTCAGAGCTCTGCTCAAGTCTGACTTGCACAGGAAATATTGGAAATGGTCACCTGTTTATAAAACCATTCTCACAATATGGGTATTGTCGGGTTTTTTCTCGTTACACACAAGAGGCCAGCTCCTCAGTTGGTAGAACTGAGTCTAACACTGTTGATGTCAGTGGCGCCTCCTCACTTCCTATGAGCAGAGGGTTTGGCCCAAGGAGCTTATAGGAACGATGCTGAGACTACAGCCCCAGAGCTGCAAGTAGCTCTTCAGCTGATCACCTGAGGCACTGTGCAGAAAACATTAGCCACATTTTTCCTACTGCATGCAGGGGTGGGCCAGCCTGCAGTCAGCAATAATCCAATATGTGCAACCATCCTTGTGCAGCACACTTCTGAACTGGAGTGCACTTGCCGCCATTCATCTCAGTGTGCGTTTGACTTTGGGGTTCTTTGGTTAATGCTGACTGCCCATGTGGCTCCTACAGAAGTCAGGGCTGTGTGTCATTCACTGAAGTACTGTGGATGCTGGACAACGTGCTCTATTGCTCAAACTCTCCTATGTCCTTCAGCAGTCACTAGCCAGTAAATACATACAGTATTAAATGCTTGTTCTAGACTTTGTCTAGTGTAAGGGTATTCATCATTATAATGTCATCATTCGAAGGTAGTATTTATGTCATTTTATAATTCACACAGTTCCTGCATAGTTTAGAATGGAAAATGGGTGGATAGAAAGGAGTTTTGATGTAGACAAGATTCCAGGGGAGGTACTTGGAGGGTTTTGAGCAATGTGGGTAGATGACACCAGACTCTTAGAAAAATTAAATGGCTTGGTGGGGAGGCAGGTGAGCAAACACGGTTCCATTTGCAGCTTCAGCATGACAAGGAGGCACTCCAGACCTTCCAAGCAAACTTGTACTGGACACGGATGCTAAGGAAGACAGGACCTGACAGTGGAACAGAGATGGTAGGCCAGAAACAAACCTCAAAATCCACAGTGGTAAGCAGCTTCTGAGAAGGAACCTGCAGTGCCCATTTCATAGCTTATATCCCTGGACTCAGATCAGTGGCTGAGGTCAACGAGATTCAATCTTCTTTCCATGGTATCTTTGTGCAAGCTGTAGTTGTTCGTTTTAACATTTACTACCAGAGCAGAACTCCGTACTTTTCAACTTCTACCGTACTTCAAATAGACGGCCTTTGATTTGTGCCCCCCTCAGTGGGTTCTCCCAGGTGGTGTAAAACCCAGGCAGAATTTGGCGCAGAAAGTACTATAAAATTTAGTATGGGCTCGTCAACACTGAAACGTTCAAACCCTAAGCAGCAGGAGAAAGGCAAGCTCCTGTTGCCTAATTCTAGGATCATTTCAACAGTGTGATGGGGCCTGTATTCCACTGCGAAGAGCCTGACAGAGGACTTGGAAATGGGCAGAGAAGAGAGTGAAGATCTGGTGCAAAAAATAACCCAAACCAGGAGGAAACCAAATGGAGGTCAAAGCAGAAAGTACAACAACAAGCAATCATGTGAGGGAGCAGAGACAAGCATGTTCAATGGGCCAGGTCCTCAAATGGCGTAAAATATCACAGCCCCATTGACTCACAATGCACCTATGAGAATTTACATCAACACAGGTTCTTCTCCACTGGAGACATTGAGCAAAAGGACCTCACCTTTGCTAGCAAAGTTTCTGGGAGGGGTTGTCTGTCTTGAATGTACAATTTCAGTTGTTTTTTAGCTAGAAAGTCAGGCTTGGTTGTTTGTTATAGACTGAATCAGGCTTTGAGAAAGTCACTGGCTTAAATTTAAAGGCAGAGTGGGTATATGGAAAGAAAGACTTTTGCAACCCCTGCCCTGCCAATAATTCACAAACTCTACGAGTGCCACCCAACCTGGTCCCCAGCCCTGTTGCCAACCCTGTGCTTGGAGCTGGAGCCAGATGTAAAGCATTTCATAACAGGCAGCGGAGCTTCTGATTGTGCTGTAAGCCGCAGTCGACAATGGAGCGTGTGGTTCTTCTAAACTACTCCCAGCTCAGGTGTGCTGTGAAACACAGGGCATCGCCTGTACTTGTAACTGAGGTTGCGAGGCGATGGAAGGGCTGGCCCAGGCTATTAAACTGACATATTTTCATTCATTGGAATTCTTACCAGCCCATCCAGAACCAGTTTGCTACTTGCCGTTTTACAAGAATAAATCTATGTATGACCACATTGTTCACAGTGCTCGGGATTAGGAGAGAGGCTGAATGGAAGCGAGTATCAAGGATACTTTTCAAGTTCCCTTTTTTCCTGGCATGTGTGCGCGCGTGTGAGTGTAGACTCTTGCAAGCATTAGCAGGGAAGGAGAGGAAGAAGGCTGATAGCATTGGCCAAGGCTAGTAAAGTGTATCTAGGCTGATTGTGGTGTAAACTGGAGTTTGATTTTGCAAGATATTGAACGCTCCAGCCCAGTCTAGCAAAGCTCTTAAACACAGAGTTAATTTTATAGTCACATTGATTACGAGGTGACTTCTCCCAGGTTTCAAGTTAAGCATGTGGTTAAATGCTTGGGGAGGAGGGCTTGGCAGCTGTGGGGTTCAGCACCTGGCAGGATGGAGTCCTAAGGGAGATTTAGTGCAGGTGTATATTAACCTGCTGCACCGTGCACCCTTTCCTTCCCTCCTGATGCTCCCACCCACCAATTAAAACACAGGTCCCACCCCATTTTTACAGCATCCGTGTGGAAAATAGGAACTCGACTGCACTCTGGCTTCACAAAAGATTCCATTTAACGTCAAAAGGTTCCCACAGGGCTCCCAACTCCCCTTTCAGTGGTTGTAGCCCTGTGGTATCACACTCAAACAACACAATGGCTAAAAAGAAAAAAAAGTAAAGAAACCACAAAGAGAATTATTGTAAGGAGAATTACAATAGTTGCAGACAAGTTGAGCTAGTGTCCACCGTCCATTAGCATTTCATCTGATCAGCCCCTGAAAAACACGAATTGAGGTCAACATACAAACTTCCTCTGCTTCCTGGAATTCTTGCATTTTTTCACTATGATAACATGAGTTGTGCGTGTGTGTAAATGCAGTGGGAGAGGCTGCCGAGCACTGCCTGGGAGTCCCCTCCCCCATCCAGTCCTGGGAGAATGCCTAAAGCATGAGCTCAGCTGTTCAGACTCCATGCATGGTGTCATACACTTCCACAAGCAAATTCGCAGTGACATTAAGGGGGGGAAAAAGATACAGGGGCCTGATCTGCACAGGGTTCAGAGTGGCCACAGGAATATTCCTAAAGAAATGGGGGTTTGTTTCCAGATTAGATAATTGATCCTCACTGAGAGGGCTGAAATTATGCATGAAATCCTGGGGTTTTCTTTGGTACACACACAAATTTGTTTGCTTTTCCATTAGCCCTCTCTAATAATACCCCCGTCCCTTACCCATCCATTGGCCCCCTCCCATGTACACTTACTGGAAAAAAATTAGCCACACTTGACTATTAATTAAATTCTTTAATGGCTTAAAAATGAAGTTCAGGGAGGTTTAGAAACAGACTTTCTGCACAGAGCCTGTTTGTGTGATACGGCCTACTCAGAAGAGGATTTAAATGATTTGCATATGGTCACCTAAATATTTCATGTTTTTGCCATTTAGGAAAGCAGGTTTGGGACCAGGCTGTGTGGGCAGTCTATGAGCTCGTTCGCCTCAGCTGCCTTTCTTGGGCCAGCCTGTGTTGTGTAGCAGGATGAGAGCCCAATCCTGCATTTCTTACAGATTTGGGAGCATTGGCGATACATAGGGGGTGCGCGCGGGTGCACCTGCATCCCCTGAGATTGGGCATGCCCCCCTCTTCAGAGAAGCGCTGCTGGCACTTCTGATTTTGCCACCAGCACTTTTACCAGTGGCAGTGATCATCTGTTGGGGAATCCCCTCGCCCCCAGTTCAGACGATCAGCCACTGGTGCCCCCCACCCCGCCCCCCGTATTAGGAGGCAGCAGTCGCCCATGGTTGGGAGCACTCAGGTGCTCTCAGAATGGAGGCCCTCAGGCTGGTGTTTTATTGATGAAAAATAGAGACTTATAAATGCATCAGAGTTCCTCCAGCTCTCCAAGGTTCAAGCTCCACTAATCAAAACCCAAGAAGGTTGCTCTCTGACAACGAGTTTCATACCAAAATTGTCCTCAGGCTCCAGCTGCCTCACAACTGCTTCTTTCTTTCCTTTTACCCCATCCCCCAGCGAGAGCTCACTGTGTACTTGCTCCCAAACTCAGCTAAGCATTTCATGAGTGTGCAGGGCTGAATGCACATTCACAGGAAACAAAACCGTGAGATACTTTCAAAAATGCAGGCGCACAAAACGCTTCTAGACAGCTACAGGCAGGTGCAGAGCCCTGGCCTCACAGCATTGTCCAGCTCACAAGCACGAGGACGTGGATGTTGTTCTGAGAAGACTTTTCTGGAGGATTGCAGTCAAAGATTAACTGGAAGGAGAAAAGGCAATGAGAGGAGCAGGTCTTCCCAGAGGAACTGGGACTTTCATGCCTCTTTACATTCTTTTCAGCATGCTCAGTGCATTGAAGCAGCCATCGGAAGCTGGCCATTTGCATTTCGCTAGCTTGGGGAACGGGGAAAGAGGTTTAAGCACCTGAAGTTGGCTCAGAAGCTGAATCCTGCCCTGTTGCACTCTTTGAAATAATTGCTGCTCTTGTCCCCCTCTGCAAGTGGAATTTCTCTAGAACTACGTATAGATGCTGCTTTTCTCCCCAGATCATGCACGCACAGCCACGTAACTGGCATCTGAAAGCGCTTCACCGGTTGATTACAAACTACTGTCTGTTGGGAGCTGGGGCTTATTGTCCCGGAAGCAAGGGTTTAGAGACCCAGTCTTGAAAGATGCTGGCCACCCTTAATTCCTCCTGACATCACTGGGAGTTTTGGGTATTTCACCCTCTCTCCTATATATGGATTGCTTCATTCATCACTCAACAACAGCCATGTCTGGACTGGAAGACAGCAACCTTTAAGGAGCAACACTTCACAGCCATTAAGTGACTAATATTTTATGCATCTGTATCACAATCGACTCCAAAACCAACCTTGGCAAGTGTCTGCGGATTTCTCCAGAGAACATTTTTTATCTGTTTACGCTACTTTTCTATTTAAGGTGTTCCGAGCAAATAGCTGTTTCCTTGATCCTTTTTTATTACATGTAATTGAATAGTTTTTGAGGTCTGATCATTGTTAGGCTAAGCCCTCTTGTTAATAATCCATTATAACTATGAATAATCAGTCACAAGATACAGAGACATAAAAAAGATAAGTTATTATTAACTAACACTCAAAACATCTTCAAATTGCTTTCCAAGCATTAACTAATTAGGGTTTTTTATAAATAGTTGTACTAGCTACATATTCTTATCTACAACTCCACATGGCAGTGCAGACAGACTCTTGCACTTTCCCTGGTCACCTGGAAGTCCTTCTCCAATACCATTTTACCTCTGTGATCATCTCTCAAGCAGCTTTCTTTACCTAGGGAATAAATTCCCTTCCAATGCTATCACAGGATGTTCCAAGGTAATGCATGCTCTTTCCTGGAGGCTTCCTAGATAGTCCCAGTTCTTCCCACTCCAAATCCTTTCATCAACCACGTGCAGGTGGGTCTCATCCTCTGCCCAAAGCTGATCTCCAGTTGAACCCAGCCAGTGCTAAAAGACCCCATCTTGCATGTCTGGTTATTCCAGTAATGATGTGATGTCACCATTCCTATCCTCAGCTGCAGCTAAAAGGCCTTGGGAGGCAATTTGGGCAAGAGAACAAGAAGCCACATACCATGGGGACAGGGGCAGTATAAATAGCTAGAGAGCCAGGAACTCTTGCTTTCTAGGACCAGCTTGGTCAGACTGAAAGAGGGAAATTCTGTAACCTACCCCCTGAAAACCCGTAGTGCACCATGCCTCAGCACCTCCATCCTTCCCAAATGGCAGCGTACTCCCAGGAGAGTGGCTAAGCCATAGGAATGCAGACACGTTTAAAATGGCAGAGAAGCAGGGCTTCTTCCTTTTTTAAGTAACACCTAAAATGCAATGCATTGCCTCTAAACACAGAAGAATGTTATGGCAAGAAATAGCCTGGCTGGATGTTAAAGCCACAGCAGGTACACCACATTGATCTCTCAGCCCACACGCCAGAGCAGCACCTGATTAGAATGCCGCTCTTTGCTAGCTGCAGTCCCATTTCACTGTCACTGCCCTTACTGCAGCTGCCTTGCATCTACGTACCCAAAACCCCAGCAGCAACCTTCCAGGGGACGGAAAGAGTCGGAGCTAAACATTCAGCCTTGACTCCATTGAGAAAAGGCCTTGGGAATATAGCAGGCTCCAGAGGAGACATGGAAATCAATTGTCCACCACGCTTCTACTGTCTCCCAGAAGGCTGTTCCAAATGGGAGCTGTGCCAGGATCTGGGGGCAGGTATCCAGAAGGCAGAATAATCCAGCTGCATGTTCGGGGCAGCTGCACAGGCTGGTTGTGGGACACATTGTGGGGCAACCCCACCAGTTTATTTAACAATAGTCCCTTTCTCTAGCGCGGACCTAACTTTTGACTACAGTTTTCTATGTGTAAAATTTGTTACTGTTAATTAGTTAATATTCAAATATGTTAATGTAACCTGGGCTAACACCATGTGGGTTCTTTATACCCCTCTCCTGGAAGTAGTTTATTGTCTGCTTCTAAGCTAGCAGTTGGGGTCTTTCACTCAATCAGAAGAGCCGTCTGTGCTTTTAGATCCAGCTTTCCTAGAGTCTAGCCACAACCTGACCAGGGACAGCAAAGCATTACTTTTCCTTATTCAACTACCAAGCACTGATACCAACTGCAACTCCTGAATTCAGGTGGGGCTGAGTTTGCAACACCTGTTGTTGGTAACAGAAGTTGCATTTAGCATATCTGTTAGGGCAGAATGTGGCCTCCTAAAACAACTCTTTTCTGGTGTTTAGCCAGGACGTTATGACTAAAACTCGTGCAAAAAACACGCAGCAGGAAGATGCTTATCTTACCCACACTTCTGCATTTAAGAAGCTCTCCTGCCTTGCTGCTGCAAAATGCACTCGCTAAAGTCATTCAGAAAATTATTATTTTCCCCCTTTTGTGTGATTCTCCATGATTCTAGAAGCCACTCTCTTTTCCTGGCTTTTCCCAGCAACGTTCCCATGGTAAAAGAGGATATGCTTGAATTAATTTAATTGCCAAATGTTTTGTCTGAGGCTCCGTGCCACAGTCACAGGTGGTCGGACCAATGCTACAGCCCCGCTTCTTCATAAGTTCCTTGGACCATGATTGAGACATAGGCAATTGAGACATCGCCACCTTTGCCATGGTTTATCAGCCCCTGGTGGTAAGGACTCAGCTGCTGGAATGCACATTTTTTCCCTGTCAGGTATCTTCTTCAGCCTTTTGCTCCACATCTGTAGTTGTATCTCCTTAGGTGTGGCATTGAGAGGTTGGGTGCTGGTGAGAAAGCTCCTGCATGACTTCAGACATTTGTGTGCTGGGGGATGGTCATACAGTGGGTGTCTGACATCTTCAGTTTGGCTCGATCACTTTATCCTGCTGGCCACTTCTGATGTCCGGTGGAGTAGTGCCAGCCAGCAGGTACACACTGTTTAGGCTGGTAGGCTTCAGACATCCTGTGATGCATTGGCAGCTGTCATTCAGGATGGAGTTGAGGCACTTAGTACGTACGGCTCTGTCCCATACAGGGTGTGCGTACCCAGCAGAGAAGCTGAGAGCTAGAGCAGTGGTTCAGATGGTTGAGGGGCTAGCTCCCCATTTCAAATTGGTGAGCTAGAGGCGTGCTAGATTTGGACACTGGGATAGTGGGGTCCCAGACCATGTCATGTTGAGCTGGCGGCTGGCCTCATGTTTTTCAGAAGGCATATACTTGTGTTTTAACTGGGTTGGCACATAATTGGTTTTCAGTGTAATATGAGGCTAGGCCAGTTATTGCCTCTCTCAGGGATTTTTTGACATGATGAAAACCAGTTTTTTGGTCTGTTATGCACAGGTTGTCTGCATAGATGAAACATTTTGTTTCCAAATCAGTTGGTTGGTCATCCATGTAGATGTTATATAACAGCAGTGGAAGAATACTTTTTGGGGGGAGGCCATTGATTTGTTGCCTCTATCTGCTTCCCATCCAGTTGGACAAAAAAAGGTCTGTTTTTGAGATTTTGTAAGTATATGAGTCAGATGAAAGCATGACATGCCAGAGGGGACACCATTAGCCTGGGAACTTGGGAGCTGACAGTTGTTTCAGTGTTGTTTGCTCTTGTGATGCCCCTTTTTTTGGATTGAAAACTGCTTTTCCTGCCATTTGGCTGACTCCAGCAAATGCAAGTTTCTGCAGAATATAAGGCTCAGAGAAGAGGCCTCTCACATATATGGACAGATGTGGGCATGCATTTCCAGAATGCATGTAAGACTTTTTTTTAAGCCTCTTACATGACTCTAGTGGTAAAATATATGCTCTTCTAAGCCCTTCCAACCCGCTGACCTTCACCAGCATACCTTGCATAAGAAAGGTCAAGAGCCAAGCAGCAGGCACCTGGCGGCACCCGCTCAGTAGTCATGTAAGAAGCACATGTCAAGAAGCGCAGTCAAGAAGGAAAATGTTGGTGCATAAATCAGAACAGAGGGAAGCCATTAATTAGGAAATGTTTCACTGTATTGTTGTTGCTAACAACACAGCTATTAAATGTGATGGTACCATTCACTTGCAACAGCTTTTATTTTTTAATGGAAAATCTTATTAGCCGCAAGAGAATTAGAATTGAAATGGCGGTGACTCCTCCACAAAGACATTTAAATATCTGTCAATCATAATTCAGTCTTTCCTTGGAATATTTTGCCTTTGAAGAAGGCGCGTAGAGGATTTGATATTCTTTCTACCACTGCTGCTTAACCTCAGCCATGTCATTAATCTGAACTCCAAACTTCCCATGACTTGAATTGGGGTCCTTCTCATGAAGCGATTGCAAACATGCAGAAGAGGGTGAATTAACTTGGAGCTAAATTTGGCAGGTGAAATTTCACCAAAGTTAAAAAGATCCTCTGCCTGGGTCAAGGCAGCTGGATTTTGCTCGGTGAATAATTTTGATTGGATTTCACAAGTTTTCATTATTAAGATACATGAGGAAACTTCCCGTGAATTCAGGGGAGCCAAAATTCCAAATCCAGGTAAGCAGGTTTGGATCACTAAGGTGGGGATCCTATTAATACTTAAACACGTGCTCCACTTCAAGCACTTGAGTCATGCTATCAACTTCTGTAACTAACATTAAGCATGTGCTTAAAGGTTTGCAGGATCCAATCTTAATTATAAAAAATCAACTGATTTTTCTCTAAAAACAAGATTAAAATAGCTTCCTCTGGAACAAGTATTTGGCAACCAGGCAGTAATTAACAACCTGAATTTAATCTATACAGTTAGAAGCAGCACACTTTGTACCAGGCATTATTTCACTGAAAATGTCTTTTGTAAGAGAAAAACTAATGGCCAGTCATATCACCATCACTTTTTGCTCTAAAGCACACGGGCGCGGGTTAGACCAGTGTACAGAATAGCATTTGCTTTGATTTATATAATTCCTTAAACCAGTTTACACATCCCTTTTAACAGACAGCAGCACATCAATCCATTCTTTGATGACTTTACCTATGCCACTCTTGTACTGACATTCATGTTAAATAATGATCTGCGGAGGGAAAAATTGACTTGTATCAACTGTGTTCTTGTTTCATGTCCAAATCAATGAAGGCCATTCTGAAACTCTTTAATTAACTGCTTTCTAATGAAGGCTTTTTTTTTTTTTTTTTTTGCTTAAAGTCTCCTATTTTTCTAAATGTGGTCATTCTCAAGAAAATTAGAATCAATCTATTATCAATTTCTCATGCTTTTCCAGTCCATTTTACAAAACTACTGACTGTCACAAGTATTCTTGAGAGAACTAACACTATGTATGGATGCAAGTAAAAAAATAACATTAATTCCAAATTTCTACTGTGTACTTTAACTAAGGAAAAAGACACCCAATTAAACAAATTTGAATACTTAGCCTGTGGAGCACACTACCGGCATGTTCTTGATTGGAAGGGTTTTATCAGGTTACAGAAAGGGATTGATATTTTGTGTGGATTAGGAAATGCATCCACAAGGATGTAGATAGGGTAAAACGTACACAGGATAGAAACGGTTCTGCTTCACAGCATCAGCCAATTATTAACTGCCTGATTGTTGGAAGACTCTTGCTCTAAGGACAGTTCATTCCTTATTTGTTCACTGAAGAGTTCCTTGCACCTTTTTCTGAAGCGTTGCTTCTGGGCAGTATCAGAGATCCCAGGTTAGATGGAACATGGGTCTGATTAATGTATGGAAAGCCTGTGTCCAAAACCATCTGTATTCCCCAGATCTGACTTGGGTGGTTTCCTTTAATCTTTCATTGCAGGAGTCCTTTAACCCCAGTTTTCTCTCTGTCTCATACTTCTGGTCCCTGTTCATGCCATGCCTTGTAACCACTAGCCCCATGTGTCTCTGCCATGGGAAGGAGTTATCTGAGCTTCCGTGTGAGCACCAAGCTATCCTGCTGAAGGTTTATCCCCACTTTAGTTATGTCTAGAAATGGCAAAAACTCAAAGAGTTTTGCTTTGCAAGGACTCATGCAAATCTGTTTCAGTTCATGTAATTTCACTCCCCTCGAGCTTAGCTTTGAGTCTGGGATTCTGACAAACACAACCTCGAATACTGCATCTCAGCTGAAACCTGTTTTGAGTTTCATCCGATTTCAGGTCAAAAACAAGCAGAACCACCAAGCTTCACAGGGTTTCCATCTATTTGGTCAGGATCACTGAGAAGTGTGCGAATGTTTCAGTGAACCTTGCCTGAGTTTCAGTTTTGTAAGCAAGCCAAGCGTCACAGTTTAGCGGTGGCGAACTTCCCTCCAGTCACTGACAGGAGAGAGTTCTCTTCAGTCCATCCGTGCTGCTCAGAGCACTCGCTGTTTCTTTTCCAGACACTCCTTCCCCCCTGCTAGGACCTCTGCTGTCTTCAGGAACAACACACCCAGGCTGGGTGCTGAAGGTGATCCTCCCACCCGGGAGCGCTGAGCCCTGTTGCTCCTGCTTAGCTGGTTCTCACCTTCAGTGCACTCGGTTTGCACCTTTTTGAGATATTGTCGGTCCTGGCCCCTTCCTTGGGCCATGCCTGCTGTTCATAAAAGTCCATGAGTCTGTCCCAGGCGGGTTTTCAGTTCAGTAACATGGGCAGTCATTTAGCACAACACAGAAGGTTTGCTGTTCATAATTGCTCTCGCGTCAGCGTATGTGAGAGGGTATCAGCTTTTCAAAAATCAGTGGAGCACAGTGTCAGAACTGACTGGTTTTAGTTATTTCCAACTGATGACTAATCCCTAACACATTGCAATGCACTTCCTCTCTCTTCTGTTTGATTGCTATATTTAATATATATATATATATATATATATATATATATATATATTCATTTATCCTAACTGCACATGTCCCAGACTCCAGGTTTTGCGTCTGACATCTCAATCTGTCACTACCAAGGGACTTTGGTTTTGTAAAACAAATGTAACAAGTTGCACATTTTCCGGCACATGGGGGATAAAAGATGCTACAGGAAACGCGACGAGCCCTCGTAAATCTGCGCACAAAAGAGATTATTTCTCACTGAGCAGAACTGTACTCGGTGCTCATCTCAGGAACACTCATTGTCCTATCCCCGTGGACACAGAGAACGTTTCTGTATTTGATGTTAGATCATCATTGGGTAAAATCATCATGTTAGAGCATCATTGAGTAAAATAGCTGCAGGAGCCCGAGACCTACTCTCTTGGGCAAGGAAGATACAGCATCAAGTGCCCTTACTCAGGATATCCCGAGCCTATACTCTGTCCTTGTACTACAGCTCTCTCCCGAGAGGCAAGACACGTGGGCATGAACTTCCTCAGGCTGCAAAGGGAACTCAGTGTGGGTGTCGCTCTTCCTGGGAAGGTGCTCTAACCACTAGGGTAGCAGATAAAGTGAAGGCACTTTATGCCACACCACCGCTGCTGCCTCCTCCTCCTGTGCATTGGGTGTAGGTCCTTCAGAAGGAGGTTCACGGCCATGGACCCTGCGGGGAAGTGGTACCTCCCTGCCGCCCTGATTATGAGGCCGGAGGAGCAGGGTTTCAGACACACCCATCCTCAGTGTTTCTTATCAGGTCCCTGGAGTGGCTCCCTGCTCACTGTGCTGCCTATTCTGGGTCCCATTTGAAGCATGGATCTTTCTCCCTGCACCATATTGGGAGTTTAGCGGTGCCTATCCATCAGCATTATGTGCTCCAGTGCGTAATTCCAGCACATTGGACCAGACACGACGCATCGAATCTGGTGGAGCTTGGCAATTGCTGCACCCCTGCAGCCTCCGGCATCTCGTGTATCAGCATCCTTGCACATCAAAATGGCATCAGGGGCGTTTTAGCTAAAGCTCGTTCAACAAGCTTTAGATACACCCCCCCTGGCCATTTTGAAGCATGGGGATGCTGATACATGAGATGCTTCAGGTGCTTTAAGTAGAGCGGGTGTTGGAAGTGCTCTAATTAAAGCACCCCCTACTCCCCCCTGGAGCACATGTATAATAATAAATGCCGCAGATGCCCGACAAGGGTTCTCAAATTGACTTTGGGCCTGGTGGCACTCTGCCTAACTTTTAGTCACTTTTTATTGCATCTGATCCCCAGAGTCTTTGTTCTTCAGAGCTATGAATCTAGGACCTTCAGCAGCCCTCCTGTTTGTTACTCCATGACTTGACTTTCAAAGATGCACAAGGCAAGGCAACAAAAATTCTCCCAGCCTAATAGGTTGTTTCCAAACAAGAAATAAAAGAAGACGTTTAGAGCTGTGGGTTCGTCCTGGCACCTACTGACCCTTAGCAAAGGGGAAAGAGCATGTTCTTCATTCCCATCCCACAATTTACAGATGGTTAAGACCATTTCTGCATCTTCAGTGATGCTCCTCAAATTGTTTTGTTCCACATTATAGCTGTACAGGTGAACAAAGAGTGATTGTGAACTCAGAGAACCCAGGCCGGCTGACCCTGGGCTCGCTCCTGTGTTGGAGGATGTATAAGGAACCTGGCTCCTGGTATTTCTTTGGGTGCCGTTGTTCTTGGGTTTTGCTCAGAGCACTTTCTCCCTCACTGTAAGGGCAGGCATCTCTTAACGACCATGATTTACTAAGATGACCATTTCCAGTAGAAGTGATAAAAAATACAGTTTCCCAGAAACACTGCTCGTGCCTTTCCACGTCTCCTCCATTAGGGCAGTGAATCAAAACAGGGTTTCTGGAGTTCCTGAAGACGGGGACATGCATCCTGGGGATTTTGGGAGGTGCCAAAAGGACATGGGGACAGGGACATGCATCCTGGGGATTTTGGGAAGTGTGGAAAGGAGATGGGGACCGGGACACACATCCCAGTGATTTTAGGAGGTGCAAAAAGGACATGGGGACAGGGACATGCATCCTGGTGATTTTGGGAAGTGTGGAAAGGAGCTGGGGACCAGGACGTGCATCCCAGCGATTTAGGGAGTTGCAGAAAGGAGATGGGGATTGGGACGTGCATCTCAATGATTTTGAGAGGTGTGGAAAGGAGATGGGGATTGGGACGTGCATCTCAGTGATTTGGGGAGTTGTGGAAAAGAGATGGGAACCGAGACATGCATCCCAGTGATTTGGGGAGGTGCGGAAATGACATGGGGCTGGGGACATGCATCCTGGTGATTTTGGGAGGGGTGGAAAGGAGATGGGGACTGGGACACACATCCCGGCGATTTCGGGGAGGTGCAGGAAGGAGATGGGGCTCCCTGGACCAGCCGTCCTGCCCTTTGCGAGGACATCCCCACGGCCCCTCCACGTCAGCGTGCCACCTGCTGACACAAGCAGCAAGAAATCAGGGTTTCGTCCCCAACAGAGAAGCCTCCGGACCTTGTATTTCCATTTCTTCTTCCGGCAGCTCCAGCTCTTGCTCCATCACCAACGTGGGAGGCCTGAGGACTAACCGCCCCCCCCCGGCTCACCTTGCTGGAAGGCACCTGAGACAGCTGGGCCCTGAAGGGGACACAAGCCCTGCAAGAGGACAGGGACTTTCGCCAAAAGAAAGCCCCCCCCCTCCGAGGGCTTTGCACCCTCTTCAGGGGGGATTAAAGAAGCAGGGGCCTTAAAAGGAGGCGGGCGGGAGCTGCAGAGGAGGAGCGAGGGCGGCTTCGCTGTGCAGCCCGCGTGTGCGTGCGTGCATGTGGCCGTGTCTCCTCCCCCGTGACACGGTTGCCCGCCGCGCCGCCGGCATGAACTTGCCCGGGAGCTAGCGCGCCCCGCGCCCGCCGCCCCGCACCGCCCCGCCCCGCACCGCCCTGGATGTAGGAGCCGCCGCGCCGCGCTCCAAGATGCTGCTGGTTTCCCAGCGGGTTGAAGCACCACGCATGGAGCCGCATCTGCCGGTGAGCCGCCCGGGACGGGCACGGGCACGGGGACGGGGACGGGGAACAAAGCCCCGCGGGGCCGCTCCCCCCCACCCCCCAGCCTCCAAGGCACCGTCTGGCCGGGGGGAGGCAGGAGGCGGCTCCGGGGCTGCCCCGCACGTCTGCACGCGGGGGAAAGCGGGTCGGGGGGAAGCGCTCCGGGCGGCGCGGGGAGAGGCGAGGAAATTCCATGTTGGGCAAGGCTCGGGGAGGGCGACGGCTCATGTTTTCCTGCCACTGACGTTGACAGTGACACAGAGGCGTGGGTTGCAGCTGGAGCGTCAACCCGACCAGGAAATAGTCTGTTGCTCAGGGAGGAAGAAACAAAAAAATCAGGCGAGAAACAAATGCCGTGTGTCTCCAGGCAGGTGAGAGGCTCTTTTGCAGCCTGGGTTCAGCCAACAGCTCTCCGTGCCCACCTGGGGTGGGCGCCACGCCGGCCCACCGAGTGTTTGAGATCCAGCAGGCAAATATCGCCTGGAGGCTTGCCCTGCCAAGTCTCTGGGGCCGGTGGGGATTGAGAGCTGCTCCTCCTTGGGGGCGAGTTGGGATATGAGCAACAGTTGCATTTTCCTGGCGTCTCAGCTCGCTCGGCGTTCAGGATGCCAGTGCCGTACGGCTGGTTTTTCTTACTGCTCCGTTGGCTCTAAGAACGAGCAGGAACGGTGCTGGTTTAAGACGTGTAGCGTGTCGGTGGGGCCGACTCCAGGATAAGGGCCCCTTGTGTCAGGTGCTGGCTGAACCCCGAGGACGAGCCAGGCACTGCCTGAAAGAGCTGACGATTGAAGGTCCCAGTCCTGCAGTCAGACCTTTGTAGGCACCCGAGTCAACTTGCCGGCATCTAATCTCAAAATTGGGACTTAAAACTAGTGGCAATGATAAATGAAGGGGGCAGAGGGTGAAGCAGGGCAAGGAGAAGAGGAATAACATCACAGGGTCACCTCGGCTGTGTTGAGCACAGATTTCTGGTTCCCCGTCACTTAGTAAAAGTCCTGTGCTCCTTAAGTAAAAGCTACCTTAAGATAACCCTTTAGAAGCAGACAGCTACAGGATGCTGTGTTAACTCTTGCACAGGGCACGGCAGTTAGACACAAGCAAACCGGGGGAAGAGGAGGGAGCAGGAAAAGGTGGTCAGAAGGAAATGCTAAACCTGAAGGAAATGCAAAATCCCAAAGTTTGCATTGTTCCCTTCCGGTGGCCAGTTGCAAGTTGTCAGCCTTGGGACACATTTCAAGGAAGGTGCCAGTAAGTTATGATTCATTAGTAATTGCTCTGGTGTCCAAATAAAGATCGTTAAATTGGTTGAAATGACGATGGCGCGTTTCCAAAGAACCCTCTTTCTATCTGACACTTTTGCTATTCGCTTATTTAAGGAATGATTAATACTATACACTGCTATTTCCCCCCCGCCCCCTTACAGGGAGAACAGCATTTTAACTCATTAGCCAGGCTTTCTATCCAGTCTTCCAGCCTGACTTGCCATTTAAAAAAAAGTGTATTTCAAAGTGAAGGGAGCAGAAGACGCACCGAAGCCTGGTGCTGAACTGTTTTATATCAATATTGATTTTTTTTTTTTAAGGGGGTTTAGGTTATAAAGAGGGAGCTTTTATCCCCATGAGCTCTTTGGCAATTATCTTGCTGCCATAAATGTTGATACGCACATAATGGATGTAACTAAAAAATCTCCTTATCCAAGCAGAAAAGGCTGACTGTTTGTTGGAGCAGATAGAATGCTGAGAGTGTGAATAGACAAATCCATATGTCGCTGGTGAGAGAGATAAATGATGGACGAACAGGAGTTGGTTACTATGGATCAGCACAATAAACCAATTCCCATCATACACCTCTCTTAATAATATACCAGTTTCAATGCCACTGATGGGTAACCTAGGTAGCACCAGTCAACTGTAAGTTTTTCAACTGTTCTTTTATACATCTCGAAGAACAGTTGGGACTGCTCTAATTTTTTCAGATGTTGAGTCTTACAATTATGCAGAACTTCCTTTCCTGCCAGTAATTGTGGAGGGGAACTTCAGAAAATTGCCATAGGCTGCCAAATGGAGAAGGCAGTTTAGTTCAGTCATTAAGAGATTTATCTTGTTCTCCGTGTAGGAGGGGATGCTGTAAAAGACCAGTGCTTCAAGTAAACAATCCGGCATCTTGTACTGTGCTTCTCACTCGGATATCTGAGCGAGAACGTTACTTGGTTTTGAGTTGGAGAGAGCAAAAGTACGTGGTTTTGTGTTCTTGGGTTTGGTTTTATAAATAAAAACCAGCAAGGGTAAATCATTGAACTGTTCTGACTTCACCCTGCTTAGGGGAAACTGCAAAACAATCTGTGTCTGTATCCCTTGCTGTATTTGTTTTCCTTCTCTTTTCTATTGTGAACACTTTGCATGGAAAATCAAAATCTTTGTCCCTTAATGGTTTTGTCTCCTCTCCTTGGCTTCTCTTGGCTAGTTCTGACCTGCAGTTCGCTGGGTGCATCTACACAGGCAACTAATGCTATTTGGCATACATAGGTAATAAAATCACTGCTCACTAAGCTAATTTACTGTGCAGGAAGCACCTGCACGTGTAGATGGCGATGCTTTACTGTGCAATAGATTAGTCTATTGTACAATAAAGCATCTTGTGTAGACACAGTCACTGGGGCTCAGACTTTGCCGCCGTTAAACAGGATTAAGGGACATCTCAGTGTAATAGTTGATTTAGGGCCCAGTTCTCTATGTACAGCCTCGCTATTGTCAAAGTGACCAGTTGCGCCATCATAGAAAGTGTGATGCAGTTGGAGAGATGAGACTTTGCCAACTCAGATGAGCTCCTAACCCGTGAAGACTTCTCAGTGCACTCAATAGTAACATTTAAAAAAACGGAGAGAAAGGAAATGAAGCATGGCCTACAAAGTAGGTTGTTGTGTGTCGAGTTTCCATGTAGTGTTGTAGCTGCTCTTACAATGTTTTAGGTGGTGCTTGTCAGCTGAGATGGGTGGTGTTGATTGTGCTGTTTCGGAGGAGGGAGCTGAAGAGTGCTGTCACTTTGGGGCCAGTTTTGGCCAGCCCTTATATGAAGGAGCCATTGTGGTTGAGGCATAAGGGACTTCACCCCGTGCAGCCTGCAGCAGCCCAGATGGAAGTGCAGCCCTGTGCACTGAGTAGCA
>NW_005842112.1:533125-548634 GCF_000455745.1 Alligator sinensis | reverse complement strand
ACCGGCGGTGCCCCGGGGGGGCTGGAAGAGACTGGGCTGTGGATCTGTGCACTTGCTCCACCGCCAGGCATCAACTGGCACTTTGTTCGCCCTGCACAGCCAGTCTCTGTGATCCTCCCAGGCTGCAGCTTCTGCACCTCCTAGGACTCCTCTTGGGGCTGCGGGACTTCCCACTGCCCTGTCCTCTGAGCTCTGGCTAATCTGTCCAATAAGCCATTGATGAGCATTGACCTGATTAAAGGGCTGCCACTAACAGGAGGCCGAGGTACTCTCAGGGTTTAAAGAGGGGGCAGGCAGAGCTGAGCAGAACAGCAGCCACCAGAAGCAGGTGGGTGAGGGGAAAAACCAGACGCTGACTTAACGAGCTGTCCGCTCCCTGAAATTTTGTTACCAACTAATGAATTTTGGACATGGGGCAAATGACAGACCTGGTCCTTCTGGGGACCCTGTCAACCCTTTGCTTCCTTCCTTGCCTTCGTACCTCAGAGGCAGCCCATGGGGGCCGTATCGATAAGGATGTGTCACGCATCTACCTCGGCAGGGATGGCCGAGCTGGTTAATTATTGACAGCCTGATATTTCAGCACTGCTCAGCGTAGCTGGTGTGCTCTCAGCACTCCTGTAATCGCTGAAAGACTCTCGTTCACCTTTATTTGAATTGAAATGTGGATTTGTGTGTGTGTGTGTGTGTGTGTGTGTGTGGTGAATCTACCTGGTGAGCCAGCCGCCGCGGCCTATTGTGCTCTCCAGTTCAGGAGCAGCCAGCTGGGGACTCAGTCTGTTGCAGGCGCGATATGGATTACCTCTGCAGGGGAGGGTGTTAACTGTGCTATTGTTTCACCTCATGTCAGGCAATCTATTGAGTGGCATCCGTGTTTGCTCTGGGGGAATCTAGTTCTTTGCACCTTCTATCTTCAGAGGGAACGCAAAGCTGGGCAGGACAGAAGAGGGGGAGGAAGCAGGGGTGTATGGGATCATCTGCAAGGGGAAGCTATTGCAACAAGGAGTGGGCCTTTTTGCAATGTATACTTCTCTGTTTCTCCTTTTCTGGTAAGAAACCTATCCTGTATGGAGTTAAATGGTGGTTAACTGGACATTTTTGCATCAGTTGTGAAGGCTGGCAAAATATTCGCTTGCACTTGACGTGTACTTACTGGCGCATACAGAGAAGTGGAGATCGTGAAAGTTGCGTGGCCACATCTCTTACTTGGCACTGTGGAGTCCCACTGACGGCTGTTCACGTCACAAATGAAAGAGCACTAACAGGCCAAGAAACGTAGCTCTCCCAAATCACACCCATTTACATTTTTCAGAATAATGCAGCACATTCATGTTTTTTTTTCCTGAAGATTGGGAGGAGTGTGGTATTCAGGGCTCACATTGACATCACGCCCGGAATGGCAGCTCACTAGTTACGCCATGAAATAAAATACCAATACACTCTTTTATTACCATTTAGATGTCAGCTATCCTTTGGTTATAGGTCTGTAGTGCATGGAAAGGTCTCTCTTTCATGTCAGGTTGTTGATCCCGATCAGTCCGTCGGGACATCTGCAACAGCAGTTGCATTGAGCTCTGGATCACATTTTTCAGCAGATTTGTGTGTTACCGTTGGCTATTTGAAGACTTTCTGTGACTTTTGAACGTTGCCCATTTTGGTTGGACTGCAGTTGTAGCACACTTGCCAATCTCGCATGTTCTTTGTGCTTAATTCTGAAAGACTGGCAAGCTTTATGTGATGTTTTCTGAAGAGGACCCAGCTTTACTAAGCTGCTTGTCTGTCAGGGATTAATTTAACCTCTAATTACTACATTTTCTTCACAGTTTGCTGCACATGAGCATGTTCTAACAAAAGCACAAAGAAGAATGCCATTTTATTTAGCCACTACTCTGAAATTAATTTAGGGGATAGAGAGTCAAATCTGACACACACAGTGTTAAAATAATTGTGCTGGCATTAGAATTAAAGGACATAATCTTGTTGTTTCTAATGATACAACAGTACTAGTGTAAATAGTGTTGGTAACTTGTTAGTCATAGTCTCAGTAATAGAAGTGGTTGAAAGCCAGGGAAAAATAATCAATACCATTTCAGGAAAAGTTTCTGCACCCCCCCCAGTACTACACAGTGCTGCTTTCATTCTGCCAACCATTTTTGATGGAGGTACAACATGCAAGGGTATTTTGTCTTAATTGCAACAAACACACATTTAATATGGCTTGGGTTTCTCCAGGATTGGGATTTTTTTTTTTTAATGCAGAACCTCTCTGGAACAGCAGAAAAGGCAGAATAGTTCTCCTGGGCCCGTCTGTGAAACTCATGCTGACATCAGGAGTGCTTCTTGCCCTGAGACCAATCCTCCCCTAACAAAGGGAATGTGTCTGCTTTGGGATGAATCACATTATGAACTCCTTTTCATAGATTGTGTTCTTTGATGTTTACTAGGAAGCTTATATTTTCACTGGCATTGGGAGAGTCTGGATATCTCACCAGAAATGCAGCGTGTCTGAAGTCTTAGTAAGATTCTTGCTAAAAGTCTATGCTGACCACCTCTAAGTAGGCCTGTTGAAACTACTTTGGAAATGTCATGTATAACATATGGCTGGATCTGGAAAATAACAGGCTGTGCATGACTGATTTCCTTCTTGGATACACAAAATGTGTGTGTTTATTTGGGGTGAGATAGACAGGTTGGGCAGTAAGGGCATTTTTACACATGCATGTGTTGCAGTGCAGGGCACTTTGAAAAGCCCCATCGCTGCAACGTATACAGTTGTATAAGCGGCGAAATGTGCGTCAGTGCTGAGAAAATGGCGGCGCACCTTTGAACTAAAACACCTTGGAGGTTCTTTAGTTCAAAAGTGCACCGCCACTGTTTCTGCGCGCTGATGCGCATTTCGCCGCTTATACACCTGCATGCAGTGCAGCGCAGTTCGCCTCAGCTCACGTGCAGGGCAGGCTTGATAATCAGGTCTGCTCTGAAGCAGTGGATCTCCGGCGTGTCGCTGGAAAAAAAGTATGTGTAACAAATGCCATAAGAGCTGTGTTCAGCAGTCTTCATCCAGGCAAACCTCTAAGTGAATGTTATAAGTCTCTTTCCCCAAACACGGTCAGAGTAGAGACTACAGGACTGGATTCTGAAACTGCGTCCATACCACGTGCATGAATTAGTGTGGCGCCTTTATCCCGGGTTGTGATGGGATCGCCAGGAGAACTAAGTGAAATGGTGATTGATCCTCTTTGAACACATTAGAAATTGGCTTGTTTCTAGGAATGCCTCCCCCCCAAGTACTGTAACTATTTACTATAATAAGCTGTAACGAAGGGTCCATTGAACATAATTTCTATCAGTTGGCGTAGGGGGTGATTCCATGACCTGGTAGAAGATATGAAACCATCTACAGTGCAGAAGTCACTAGGTGCGTGGTCCTCCTCCAGTTATCAGAGGGCCTACATTTTCACATGGCATTGGCATTTTTCCCAGTGAAAAATAACAAGGAGTGAACTATGTTTTTGAAAAGCAGATGCTCATTTAGGTTGCCTTCTGGGTTCCCATTTGGGAGACACGTGGGGCCTGGTGTTTAGATCTGCTGGATGTCTGCAACTCCAGCAACTTTCGGAGCCAAGTGCAAATGCTCTGGACATGGGCGTCTGGCCCCCAAAGATGGAGGCAAGCAAATTAGCAGACTGGCTGGGGAAAGCAGGTCTTAGCTTCTTGCTTATCTGTGACACGAGACTCTTATATGCAGGTTTACTAGAAAAGTGCTTACTGGGAATGGAGATCTTTGTTTTCCAGCACCAGCATCCTGGCCCCTTTCACAAGCTTGAAGTTTCTATTTGCAAACTAATTGAAGTACAAGCTCTCAAAGCCCTACTGAATATTGAAACCCAGCTATGTGTAGTGCATTTAACATTTGGAAATGTTTGACAGCTTCTGCCCTCAAATAGAATATCCTCCTTACCCTTTCGCTCACCCAGCGTAACTAAGCTGAACATTTTTTTTTTTTTTTTTTTTTTTTTTTTACTGGACATACTTCTTCCTTTCTGAGAGAAGCTGAAGAATTGCAGTTGTTTGACACTGCATGAAATAAATGTTGTTTGCGGGGGGGCAGGAAATGGCACTTAATTTTACCTTGATAATATGTAACACATATATTCACCATGCGAGATCTGTACAGGTGAGATTTCCCAGAGGTGATTATGTGAACTTGTTAAATGCACATCCAGGTCTAGCACAGTGGAGCTCAGCCTGCAGACCAAATCCAGCCCACAGAGCCATGTCATCTGGCCTGGGGGGCGCTCTACACAGGTCCAGAGATTTGGGGGTGGGGAAGCAGTAGCAACATTAATCGCCACTCCCCTGCTACCAAACTTCCAAACCTGTGGGGAGCCCCCGTGGGCTGCATGACGTGGCGTTATGTGCTAGCTCACTGTGGTGGCTGGATCCGGCACGCCGGGTCTGACCAGCGTCTGGGGTTGGCCCAGCGTGCAGAGTCGGGCTGGTGCACCAGCCTCGCACCACCCGTCCAGCCCACAGGGCCGGAAGGCCGAGTGCCTCTGTTCCAATATTTTCCCAGTACAGTCAGACCAGAGTTTCAAAATAACTGTCAAATGCTCAGCTGGTATGGTTAAGAGCAAGATACAGAATAGATACTGAATTTAATTTCATTTTGATATGAACAGCTGCTTCTGCTTTGCTGGAGGTTTCAGAACTCAGGGTTTTTTATATGGAAGTAATCCCTGCATTTGTCTGGTATTCCAGTAACCAGGAGATCCTGTTTGTAGGACTTCTGACTTTTTTTTTTTCTTTTTTTTAAGGACTTTGGGTTGTGGCTGCTCCTTTTGGGATACTTATTTTCTTAATTAACTCTGTTGATTTTTAAAAGAGAAATCACACAAGCTGCAAAAACAACTATGTACAGTACTGCAGTCAGGAATACAGGCAAAAGGTTTTGATCTCTGACTGCCAAATGGTGACTCATTAGAAAGGAATTTTTGTTCCTCCCTTTTCAAAGAGTTACTCACTACCAAGCAGCAAATAGCTAGTTTTGATGCTACTGCAGTGAAATGCCTGACATTGCTGGTGTACTGAGAACTAATGCTTTATTTGATCGCAGCCTACTCTGAGGTTTTTATTCCCCATAACTTTGAATTTGAAGAAACCTGCTAACGGTGACTCCTATTATCTAGACTCAACCTGAGATGCAAAAGTTTTAAATTTGAAATAAAATGTATTTCTTTATAATAAAGGTAGAGAGTCCTTTGAGTGCTTTAACTGTGGTTTGCTTGTGTTGTTTGAAACACGTGGGACTATTTAAGCACTAATTAATTCTTTCTTTTTGCAGTGAGTAACATTATATGGTGACGGTGGAGTTTGTCTGGCGTGGCTGGCTCTTTCACCGTGGGGGTAGTGTACTCAGCATATTCCAGGGTTGCATCACATCACACTATCAGCAAGCTGTATATAAGAATCACAGCCAAAACTCACCCAAGAAATGTCAGTTCCTATATTATTCTGGCCTCTCTCAACCTTTTTCCCCCTTTTCCTGCCTGTCCTTGTCTATTTGGAAGATTTGATGTGGGGTGGGTGTGGGGCATAGGAACACTCTCCCTGTCTCCTCTCCTGTTCCTCATGCTCATGGGCTAGCTGGTTTGAAACCTCCCACATCCCCAAATGGAAGTTTTCTTGGTCACAGCAACACTCATGCTTGACATGAAGCAGAAAGGGAGTGCTAAAGCCTTTCAGTATTTATTGGAAGTGAATCTTGGCCCCCACTCCCAGAAGGTAGATCAGCCTTAATTTCAAGTGAAAGTCCTGAGTCCTTAAATAACTTCTCATGTCAGTTTAAGTTCAATATTCTCAAATTCCATGGATGTAGATGAGTGGAATCTAAAGTTTAGGGCAAGCATGAAGAATACAAGAGGAAAATTAGATGTTGTTCTTCCCCTGCCTCTTATGCCCCCACTCCCCCACCCCCTGGGGCTCCTGAAGTCAGTCAGCTGTAATGGAGTGATTTGATTACTTTGTAGTGTTAAACTAAAAGGATAAATCCAAGCGCTTTGGGAATGGGGAACCAATCCAACAATCAGAAGGCAAACAAGTTAATAAATGTGAAGTGCTTGTGCCCTGAGCTGCTAGAAAAGATGTGATTTCCAGAAGGGCTTGGAGACACTTGGACTGTTGCACCAATCTGTTAGTGTAAGGATAGTCAGTATGCTCAGGTACTGTTAACTGGATGTGGGGTGTTCCTGGCGGTGTAAGAGGAAAAGTGCTTGGCTTCTGCTCTATTAAGTTCTTGCAGGTTAGAGACCGATCTGCAGTGGACCCCCACCTCACTTCTCAGTCTCCTGAACATATGTACTTCACACCTGGCAAGAGTTAGACTCAGGCCGGCTTGTTTGTCTCCCTTCATGTCAGTCCTTTTGGCTGCAAACATCTCCTACTGACTCCGTCTTTCTCATGACAGCTCGCTCTGTCTTCCCTCCGCTCTCAAATCTGGCCAGCTACACGGCATTTGAATGAATCTCCATAGAGACAGTTTGAAATCAAAATTAGCCACTCTAAATCATTTCTGATGCTCACATGGCCAAAACACATACAGTCCAAATTCATTTGTAAGGCTAGCACGCATAAAAATATTGTGAGCTACTGTAATACAGAACATGAAGAGCTGTTGTGCAAGAAAGCTGGTAGTACTTGCCTGCATGCGACTGATTTTTGGATGTTGTTACTTTGTGAAGATAAGGCATGAATTAATTATCGGAAGTCTTATGTAAGCCACTGGCTTTAATTTTATCATAGCTAAAAATGGCAGCAGAGGCAAACTACAAGGTAAATGACTGGTACTGGCCACCTGCCAGCCCTCCTTTCAATGTGCCTATTTAGGGAACTGCATTTCTAATGGTTCATCATTTAAAATGGTCACCAGAGTAGCCCAGCACCTACACCCAGGCTCAGCCTAACCCCGAGAGCATCCCCTTTGTTAGCATTCATTCTGCGAACAGAAATAGTTATAGACCGTCGCACAGGGGTTGTGGAAAATTGTACCGCTGAATAGTCTACCATCTGCCACATGAGTGTGGTGAACAAACTGTTACACTTCTTAGGAGCGAAGGCCTGATGCATGTTCCGGGTGCTTGTATTGTTTGTACGATGAATAAAGAAGCAGTTCCTAGGTGTTCGTGGGCTCTAGGTAGAAAATAGAGAAGCGGGAATACTGTTGTTTTCCTTTAAGAGCCCCGGTCGGGATCTGCAGGTAGAGCCTATGTGTGTCTATATATGACATATATACGTGCCAGAAGGCCAGCTAGAGCCAGCCTGCTCCTCTTGTCATTGCAGATTCCCTGCCCCAGCCCCCCAGGGTAGGATCATCAACATTTCTTGTGGACACTTGCTGTCCAGTCCCTCAGCACTGGCCTTAAAGGTTTCCTTTGCATTTTGTAAACTCGCCTCTATTCTTTCCTTCCTTCATTTCCTACCTTTTGTTTTTAACTTATTCTGCAAGTGTAATGAGAATCGTTCTTCCCCTGGAGAGGAGTGGTGTGCTGTACAACTATCCCTGCCCTCGGCGCACACACCGACTTCTCACTTGAACCTTTTCTTCCATCTGTCTCCTCGGGTACCACTCTCATTGTCTTGTGTCCTTCTAAACTTCACGTCTTCAAAGGATTTTTCTGCAAGCGAGCTCCCACTGATCTAAATCCCACCTAGCAGAGGGTTGACCAAAGCCTGCCTCTCTCCGTTCAAACATTAGCACAGAGCTGCAATATGTAGTTTTTGGCTTTGAGCCAGTGGTCATTCTGGGTCACAAGTCTAACTGTGGCTATATCTACACTGCAATCACTACTGTGCTGCTTAAAGCTACTTCTTTCACGTCGACATGGGCTGCAGTCACAGCAGTGGCTGCAGAGTAGGTATACTCAAAGCAGGCCCACCGAGATGGCTCTGAAGATCAAGTGCGTTGCAAATGAAGCCATTGCCTAAATCTCCTTTCCAACCAAGGCTTATGAGCGGCTTGATGCACTGCAGAAAGAGAGAATCGTTCTGCCCAGGAGTTCAGAGAGATGGCATTCAGAGCAATGCTCCTCTCAGTTATACTGGACTGTTTTCAGATCGGCTCTGCAAGAATTCATCCTGCTGCTGCGGGTTCTAGAGGCAAATGTCGCTCCTCAAATGAAAGGATCGGTAACTAAATTAGTGTAAAGGCAGAAGGAAATGAAAGAGTCTTCTCTGATTCTCCCCACATGCTTTCTCCATATGTGGAAGGAAACGCAGACACCCAGGGTTTTGCTAGAGAATGAGGGCTGCTGTACAGTAATGTATGCTCCATGGTGGACGAGCAGATGAATTCCTATCGTTGCCTTCATGACTGCAGACACCAAGCTATAGGTGACATACCACCAGTTTGCAGTAATACAGTCTGAGACTTTACCTTGTTTTCTGAAATGAAAATATCATCTTTCCTATGGTCGTCTCATAACTAGAGCACTCTGGATTAGTAGTATTTTAGCTGCACTCCGTTCCAGGAAGGTATTGGTCCTGAATTGGCTGGCTAGAGGAAATTGCTGTTTCTTCTTGAGTCTTGATACACTGACCTAGTCAACAGACTGGAGACCCTTTTAGTTGGACGTGGTAACTACACTTACTGCTAATATGACAAGCAAGTTTTCATTTCCAAAATGCTTTACAGTTGTCAAGCAGTTAATCCTCACAACGTGCCCATGAATTAGGTAAACTCTGTGTTATGGTCTTTGTCTTACAAATGAAGTTAAGGAACAGAATTTGATTAAAGTGCTTTTCCCAAGGCTACAAAAGAGAGACAAAGTTAGAAGCTGAGCCCTTGGCTTCTCTTCCCATGCCCAAGCTAATATATCTTCCTTGAGGGGGAGAAAACGGGGAGGAGTTTTTGAAGCACAGCCTTGAAGCAAGTCCTCAGGCAATTGGCTGAGGCCATTGGCAGGAGGGTCAAACTCTTATCACAGTTGAAGTAAGTTAAGATTTTGCGCCTGCAAATAGGTGTCACCTTTTGGGGGCTGGAGCAGATAATCTCATGAGGTCCCTTCCAGCCCTAATGTCTAACGTCTATGAAACCTCTGTGCCGCCATAAACATTTTTTTTTTTTTATGGTGGCACAAAGCGAAAAGAAATGGATGTCTGTGTCCTTTGCCTCACCACAAAAGCCCAAATTTGTGGCCGTGATGAAAGGTGGCAGAAATCTGTGCTGCTGTTTTGCGGTGAGGTCTGTTTTGCTTGAAGGCAGGAGAGCGCGGGCTGCTCCTGCTCTCCAGCTGCCTTGGGCAGACACTCCTGGGGCTTCGTGGGCCTGGTCCTGGGTGCCCCAGGAATACCAGGGCAGGGAGTTCCTGGGACATACAGGAAGTCCTGGGCGCAGCAGGGACCTGACCTGTTTTGACAACAACTGGCACAGTTCATCTGCTTCGTCTGGCAACATCTGTTTGCAGCCTGGTCTCAGCTTTACGGAGCCCTTCTTGTTAGGGTTTGCTCTGCCTGGTTACTGGCAGGTCTGGTTAAGCCTCACGTACTCGAAGGTCTGGGTGCACTGAGAGATCTGCGGTGGTTTCAGGAATTCCCCCTCAAGTAAAGATGATCATCCAACCTGCTAAATCTGGTTGCCTCTTCACTCAGCCCTGGGATTTCTTGAGATTATTCTTTTGGCCCTGATTAGCAGGTGCTTAAGTGGTTTGCTAGAACTGTAAGGGTTCGAGCGGTCTTGCTCCCTGCTGCAAATACCCACTCACATTGGTGGAACTGCTGGGTTGCTGGCAGCTCAGCACGTGCTTCAGCATCCCCAATTCGGACTGAAAAGTTCTGGGTTTGGTTTCTCTTGCATTGCCTCCGCTGCCTGACTCGGCCTTCTCTTTGTTCAGGGGCCCTTCTTTCTGGGCTCAGGCGCCCTGAACAGGCTTAGGGTTTGAGAGCAGAGGTTGTAGAAATAACATTGTTTTATCTGGATTTGGCTACAAATTTCATATCCAATTCCATGTTCTGCTGTACTTGAGCTGGCCACTTGTATCGGGAGCATTCTACTGCGAGGTATCATTCACACGATGGGAGGATAACAGTGGAGCAATGCTGCCTTGCACTGGTGGGCCACGGTTCAAAATGCTTAATTAGCTGCTTGGAAGCACATGTTCTTTGAGAAAAAGGAATGACGTAGCAGCAGAAGCTGCCTGGGCTGCTATGGCGAATCAATTCCACAGGAATCCATTTATTAAAACTTTTAGTATTTAATTTTAGAAGCCCTTTCTGCACGTTCCCATGCTCTCGTTCATGAGCCAATATTTTTTCCATGCTATTGCTTAGGGGTTTGTTCTGCAGAGAGCAAAGTGACCAGAATATACCACTCTAAAACTGCTTTTAAATGTGATTGAAGCAGAGCTGCAGATAATGGGGCTAAAAGAATGGCTGGTTAATGGCATTATTAATAGCAAAAGAATATAGGCAGGATTATGAAAAAGTAAATTTTTATTAAGAGTGGAGGATCTAGAAGAATGGACTGATTGCCCTCAGCCCTCTGAGCCCTCCAAAGCAATCAATTCCCCTTTCTAGTATTCAGTTACTTGCTAATTGTATTGATTTTTATCAAATATGTGTACAAATCAATTTTATATTTTAGTGCTGTTAAAAGCTTCCTTCCTTCCTTACAGGCATTGGTGTCTGTCTTTCTCTCTCTCTCTCTTTTTTTTTTAAAGCTCTTATCTAGCTGCCTATTTTCTTCAGATTGCAACTTTATTTAGGCATTTAATTGGCATGGGATTATATGGAGATGCTGTGGGTCGGATCAAATAGACCTCACTGAGCAAAATCTCCCCAAAGTCACTAGGATAGTTTGCCTAAAGGGGTCCTCACGTCTGATTGTGGGATGAATAGGAACAGCCCCAGTGGAAGCAGCAGATTCACGGGTCTGCACGCACCTCAATAAATGGAGACTAAGACTGGGTCAACACTGATCAAGATGTATGATTATTGAATACATATATGTACTGAGTCAAGGTGACAAAAAGTTACCTTTTTAAAATACTGCCAGTCCAGGCTTTGCCGTTGCTGGAAATTGAAGGGTTCATGCGCTTAAAATAAAGTAGTTGACTGAGACGTCTGTATGTGAAGGAAATGTATTGAGCACAGAGCAAAATAAAACAACATTCTCCATTTGTGTTTGTTTATGCCCATGGCAGTTGAAATTGTTCCTGTCAGCCTTACCTATTTTCCAAGATCTCTCTTTCTTTTCTTTTTTTTTTTTTTTAAATTTAAGTTACACAGCTACAACTCGGGGAAATATCTCTAGTTTTAAAGTAAGCCAGAGAAATTGACTCATATATTTGAACTGGTTGGTTTGCGTACGCGCCTGTCAGATGCTGTATGATAGACTTTGAACTTTTAATGGTGCGAGCAGTAGTCATGAGAACAAGGAGAGTCAGGACTCTGCTATTTCACTTGCCTTTAACTTAATGTTATGCTGCCAATTTTATGGTACTTTGCTTTCTGCTCTCATTGCCAAGGCAGTCTTGTGAGGAAGGGGGAGTTGTATAAACAACTGGCCAAATGTATGGGAATACTGAATAAAAAATAAATCTCCTCCTTTCTGATATGATGAGCAAAAACTGGAGGGAGGTCATATTGTGAGGTTATGAGATTATTATTTTTTTTTGTTCTCTACCCTGGTCCTGCTGCCGTTTCTTCAAAACAGAGCAGTCCCTGCTGAGAAATCCAGGAAAACCCACAGACTTCTTTGCCTGTCCTGTCTGCCAGTAATTGCTCCCAAAGACAGCAGTGCTACGGTGCAGGCAGGCATTTTCCAACCTCTTCTGTGTGCTGCGATCTGCATCGCCCAATGGACATGGCATCAAAGACTCCTTCCTTTTTTTAGGAGCCAGGAAGTCACTGGTTATTTTTATTCCCACTTCAGAGAGAATTGGCATTCTTTTGCACATTGTAGCACTGTGTTGCCACACTGATGGGCTGCCAGAAGAGCTTCTCTTGCTACTAAATCTTGGCTATTTTGAGATTCCCACATAGACACGTCAAGCATATTCATAGATAGATTATACATAGATAGATTTTATATATATATATATATATATATATATATATACACACACACACTATTGAAAAAGCTGGTTAAGAGCAACCTGTCGTCTTCCTCCGTGATCTATGCTCACCGCAGGATGCCTAGCTGCCTGACGAGTTGCGGTGAGGGTGGACATATTCTGCTTGTATTAATAGCTAACTGCCCATAGAAACTGGCATGCAGTGTTCCCTGAAGGGGAAGGGCTCTGTGGGAAGGGAGGCTGCGCTACTGTTGCCGCTGGCTTTGCATAATCTTGCAGCCTGCAAGTTTGTTTTTGTCATTAGGTTTGTGCAGCACCTCTGGTATTAGGAATTGCAAACGGGATAAGCTAGAGGAGGGGTCATTATAACACAGAGAAGATGAATGTACCGGTGCTGCTGGAGGCTGTCCTCAGGCTGTTTGTTATGTGTCTCTAGCACTGTCACCACATCACACACTTCCTCGATCTCCGTATTACCCTACAAGCCTGTCTAATGGGATCCTCTGTCGCTGATTCCAGCTTACCCTGACCTACTTCTTTCTTGTGTCCCAGCAAGCTGTCAGGAGCTATCAGAGCATTGGGAGCTGAAATAAACACTCACTGAGGGGAAAAGCAAGTCTGTCTCGAGTGAATTTAATTAGCTTTGTTTAACTGGCTTGTTTGCTTTGTAAATCACGTTGTTTTTAGTCAAATTTAAAGCCTAAAAAAAATTGTAATTAAAATCAAAGGCTCCAATGATGCACGACCTTCTTACGAGTCCCGGGCTTGGGAATTTCGGCGCGAAAGGCAGTTGAGGTCATGACACGTCTGCCCAGTGGCTTTTTTGGGGGGAAGAAGAATTAATCAAGGATGCATCTCCTGAAGAGTCGTTCGTGATTTCAGTCATCATCTTCGGTCTACTTTTCCGTGAAGCTAAAAAGCGGTTGGTTCAGAATTGAGGCTTGGGTCTCCGCATCAAGGGCTGTATGCTCGCAGGATGTGGTTTCAGCCTAAAAGGAGGCTCTGTTTTAATTCCTGTACCAGGATCTAAGCATGTCATAGGAATCCATAGATATCCACAGCTATTGCCTGCTGCTGCTACAGGCCCTGGTTTAAACTATGCCTGCCTTCTGCAAGGCTGCTGCCTTTTGAGCACGAGCCATTTTGCACTTTGTCTGTGCTGAATAAAGAGAGGACTGGCTTAGCTGCCCTTCACTGGGCTAAGCTCTACTGCAAGACGAACCCAGGAGCATTCTCCAAGTGTGTGGGATGTAGTTATTCACATAGAGAATGTATTTTTGCCTGTAATGAGTATTCATTTTGAAAATTGACGCTAGTCCTTGTCAACATAAAACCTAATCCTTTGACCAAAGATGCAGCTCCTGGCTTCTTCAGAAGCATTATGGGTTCCTATACACATGCAGGGAGGCTGCCCCGACCCACTGTAATTACAGCACGTCGGAGCAGACTCTATGAATCGGTAATAAGCAGACTCCATTATCACATGTATCAGTGTCCCTGGGGCGCTGAAAAGTGGTGAACTAAAGCTGGTTTGACAAACTTTAGTTCAAAGCACCCCAGCACCGTTTTTCAGCATGGGGATGCTGATACACGTGACACCCTGGGCGCTTTTAATTAGTGTGGCTTTCAGAGCTGCGCTAATTAAAGTGCTCCCCCACCCCTAAGCACGTGTATAAATGCCTTATGTTCTCACACCTACTCGTAGTCCCGTAACCAAATCCCTATTAGAAAGACGGGCATCCGGGCCAAGATGCAATAAGGGTCTGCTGAAATGGATCATTCAGAAAGAAATGAGCAGTTTTGGTTTGCAGTGCACAAGTTAAAGCATGCGGGAGAAATTTCTCTGAACTGAACTGTCTTAGAGGGGCAGTATTTCCTTCAGGCCTTTGTAAAGAGTCCTACTCAGCCAACGTGACTGTCCTGAGATGTATTTATGGTACTTTGATTTGAGAAATGTAGCAAGCAGCCTGTTGGCTTTAGGACTCCTGTTGGCTTTCTATGACTCCCAAAAACCCTGGACAAACAAAATGTTTACCAGTGTAAGCAGCTTTACTGGTGCAAAAAAGTGGTAGACAGATGATGCAAATACCTACACTCAGTTAACTTTACCCAGTCTGGAGGAGAATGACCCCTGAAAGGCTCACAGGTAAAACTCCACCACCGGGGTAAGATACGTCGGTTTGTGTTTCATCTGTCTGTGTCCATCCCAAAGCAGCTGTTAAAGCAGACAGGCTATTACCAGCGTCCATCTCACAGTGCTGAGCTACAGCGATAGCTACCCCAGGGGTAGCTACATGTCTGTCCATTCCTGACCATGGTATATTGATGCATATCAGTATGCAAAAGCCACATACCTCTCACCGGGATAGTCATGAATGTATACCAGTGTGCATTATACCATGATCAGGAATGGCCAGACATGCATCTATCCCAGGGTAGCTCATACAAGCGAGGGCCTAACACACTTGTTACTGGTTTATTAAAACAGAAATGAGAAAGAGATGATGTTACTTAGGTGGTTATGTGGTGGACCTCGCTTGGCCCCACTGGTCTGTGGGGGATGCTGCCAAAATCCTTTGTCCTAGAGGTAAAGTAGGAGAATATGTAGAATTCGAACAAAAAGGAACAGATTGCAACATTGAAGGCTTATTATCAGTATTAATTATTTATATCAAAACCTAAACTGCTAGGTGACAGGCTGGGGTAAATCTCCATAGCTCTACTGAAGTCTGTTGAGCCACAGTGATTTACTGCTCTTGGAGCATCCAGCCGGCAAACTGGGACCTTGTAATTTAAAGTTCTGCAAGCCCTGAGTGCCCACCCGGTGGAGGGCACTGGAGGGCCATTACCACATCTTGGACCCTTTTGTTCACATTTCAGTTATGTGCAGGCTCCAGCTCCTTCTTCGTGGGGAAGCATTAAGGCCTCCGTTTCAGCAAGTGATAATGGTCTTAGGAGTCAGGTGTGCTGACGCCTGCAGCAGAGATGTGCAGAGTAGAGGGAGTAATGGTCAACCCAGAGATGAATTTTAGCAGGCCTGGAGACCATGGGGCAGCTTGGTGGATGGGTGCTCTGGTGCAGTGGAACAGCGTGGTGTGTACAGAGCCTGCGTGAAGAAGTAAGTGAGCCATTCGGTGATCCCTGGACTATAGGGGGAAGGCGGGCTGGGAAAGGGGAGGGGAGTGTCTCCAATGAGGAACATGGGACTAATAGGTTACACGCATCTCATTGCCCAGACCACTTTGCTTAGACGGCACATCTCTCCCCTCCCACGTTCCCCCTGTGGGGATGAACTCATTCGCATACCAGGACATGCTTTCCTCTTGGTCTAAACCTGTGGTGATGCCACCAACATCATGTGGCCCCACATCTGCTCCTGCTTAAAAAGCGCCTGGCACCCATTAGGCACTACTGCGATCTGCATAATAAACGGTTAATACT
>NW_005842112.1:523585-533094 GCF_000455745.1 Alligator sinensis | reverse complement strand
TCTTCCGATGTCTGGGGCTGTTTTATGAAGTGAAACTTCGCTTAGAGGACACAGAAAGGGGCACTATTCAGTGAGACTCCAGTCATTTAACTTAAATCAACCTCCTCCTACCCACTATTGACATATCAAGCGAACCAATGAGGCATGTTTAATTACACATGCACGGCGTTTACAATTAGGCTGCAACCACTGACATTTCTTTTTTCTTTTGACGCAGCAAGGAGAGCTCAGATCCTGTGAGAGGTCTTATTAGCCTTAATGTGAGCAATTTTATCATTTTCAATGTAAGTGGAGGGTTTTTAGCTTCTAGGTCAAGTGATTTAATCCGATGCTCTAATGTTACAGGGTTTAGCAGCCTTCTGCTTCCCTTCAGCTTGTAATAAGTGACAAAAGTATGGCTTGTTGCTTGATAAATGGGTTAACAGTATTCACAAGGCAGGTAATAGAAATCCATATTAATAGGTGGAAATTGGCTCTTGATGCCAGGCAGGAGAGTCTAATGAAAGTATTATTGTTAGGTTTAGCTTCCAGCTCCTTTGGAAGCTGAAAGCTAAATGCCTGTATTACATTCTTATTACCTATTTATCACATCGTATAGCTGAGTGGATGTTTATTAAATTACATTCATGTTTAATGCCTGTTTGTATACTTTTCACTGAACGTGTTCTCAAAGGAAATTTTCTGGAAGCATTTCAGAAATGCACAGCTATTTTCCCATTCTCTTTATAAACTGGAGCCACTGTTGCCAACTGTCGATATACAAATGGTTTGGAAATTAAATTGTTTCCTGCTAAGCTGTTAGGAGCAGCTAAACCTATTCTATTTAATTTAGGAAATAATGTTTAAAAAATCTGCAAAAGGCCTTGTGTTTCCAGGTAGGGCGGAATTTATTCTAGTTACAAAAACAAAATCCAGATAGCCGTGCTCACCTAGTTTTTAGCATTAAGACGTAATTTAGCATTAAGTTGCTTCCTCAGGTTTTTTTATATATATCCTTCTAAACACTGGCGGTCCCCTTGGGACTACGTAGGAGAGCACTGAGTACCATCAAAGGTAGGCAATTAGGTATTTGGATCACCTATTTCTATAAATTCTCTTTTTCTCGCTCTTTCTGTCTAGACCAGCGTTTTTTAAATGAAATCTCTCTAGTCTGGTGGGATTAGTTAGGCCACGAGAGAGAAGCAAATGCCCCCCCCCCCCCATCTGCCACCTCCCTCCTGTACCTGGGGAGCATCAGACCCACCCAGGGGCACTGCACATTCCCAGGCAAGGGCAGCTCCCATGCATCTCCCTTCACGTCCTCAGGCCCCAGCATTTGCACTGATCGCTGCTTCTCCAAAGGTCAGGCTGGCCAGGCAACTTGGAACGTGACTTGCCTCTGGGCTGCAGAGCAAGTCGGTGTGAGCAGAGGCACTGGCCCTCATCTCACGGAGCCCTTCAGGAGCTGGAAGATGTCATACGAGAGACCGAGAAGATTTAGTTAGCCGGATTTAAGTTCCAGCCTGCGGCTAAAAACTTGTACCCGTTGAGATTTGACGTAAGCAACTCCAGGCAGGAAGTGGCTTCCAGTCGCGTATGCTGAGGAGTCTGCAGGGCGGAGAGGATCACGCTCCGCTCCGAAACACCTGATGCCTGGGGTACTGGGCAGCCCCGGGGCACACGGGAAGGAAGACTGGGATCCAGACCACGTCAGCGCACTCTTGCAACCCCATGGCCCACACGGAGCCCCGCTGGCTTCAGTCACGTTCTGCTCTGGTGTCATGTCCACTGAAATCATTGGGCTCGTGGATGGCTGGTGCTGCCCTGACTGTGATGTCCTTTCATAGGTGTGGATTCACATTATTGCCTGTCTGCTCCAAGTTTGGAGGTGGTAGCATTGCACTGATACACATGTACTGCCTTTCAGATACTGGGCCCTCAACAATACTTGTTTGTTTGATATTTTTTTTTAATGCATCCTAAGATGCTGCTTTTGGTTCAATCCCTTCTTGTGCACGCAGAGCCATACAGATACCTTGCTGTTTAGTAACCAGGGCTGCTCCCCGACAATTTTTGCTCCTTTTCTTGCAAGCCAGTAACTTGCCACTCTTGTTCGTTCTTTAAAGAGCTAGTGCTGTATCAGTAACTGGTGTGTACAAAGAGCGCTTTTAAATTGTAGATATTGAAAATATTCAGCTATAGAAATAACTTAACATTGCACCCATGCTTGAGACGGATTCACATGACACTTTCTCAAGGCAACTCAGTGCACAGTTGTAACAATTTAGCGCAAAGCTGCCGTTTTTGGACAGCGGAGGGGGAAGGTATAAAATGAACGATTGATCTCCTAGGCTTTTGGAGTAGGTGCAGCGCATCAGACGCAGCATTTGAGCCAAATTCCAGCAGCCTGGATTGTTTGTTATAATGCAGGCTATTTTACATGTAGCACCTATAACCATCTTAAGGGGTTCTGTCAGCTTGAATCGTTTGGTTTTTGGGTTTTTTTATAAGTCACTCTATTAGAAAGACCCCTCCAGCTGTCTGGGAGGAGGGACTTGACATGAACGTTTTTTTCAGTTTTAATAATCCAAGTTCCTTTTCTGCGCGCAAGCTGGTGGTTTTACCTTTTGTGTTCACTCACTGTGGTCGCAGAGATAAGCTAATCGGTTTCACTTCTGCTTCTACTTCGTCTCTGATCATTTACGCCATTTTTAGCTCCTTATACATTAGCTCAAGGCTGCAGTATTCTTTTGCTGTCAATGCGACAAAGAAAACCTCTCACTTTTTTCCCCCTCTGTAACTGTAAATAGCAGAGCACTTGATTTTTTTTTCTGAGCAGCGTTAATCTTTTTTTTCTTTTTAATTTGGGTCAAATTTGAGTAAAAATCTCCCCCCCCCTTTTTTTTCTAGGTCCAAAAATGCAGGTTTTGCCCCAAGTTATACATGAATCGAGTGGTATAATAAAGTATTTATTTATGGCGCTCATACCAATCACATGGCTTTCATAGCAAGGTCACCATTTTGTTTTCTCTTGCTTTCATTCTTGATCGTCGGGAGTGACATGGGAGAATGCCTCCCCTATAATAAAGAGCCGTCAGGTGATGCTCAAATAGTATGTTGATGTTTTGGTAAATCTTGTGTAATCTGATACATCTCGGGATTTTTAACTCAGTTTAACTGGTTGGTGCTGGCTTCAGTTGCCTGAACCTGCCTTCTCTGTCCCTCAGAAATGACTTTAAGTACTGTAGCTAGAGGTAGGTAGTTAGCCTTCTCAGGCAGAAGGCAGGGTAAAGATGCACCTTACAGACTAACAAAACCCAGAGATGCATAAGCTCTCTTGAGCCTGAGCTCACTTCATCAGATGCTGTTCTAGCAACGAGCGGAGATTTTATAGGGTGTAAAAGCAGTTTGTGTGACCGCCTCCAGCCGCAGAAGCACTTACAAGTTTCTGGTTGGTGATGGGACTGCACAGCAAGAAAACAGTGATTGCACGCAGGTTCACAGCGTTGTCTGCTGTTCCACTGGCACACAGCGAAGGGTCCTAGGGAAAGTTCAGATAGAGCAGCAGGCCCATGGCACCGGAGAGAGACAAACCTTTGCTTGGAAGACTTCTGTTGAGATAGTTTTTAAGTTGTTTATTGATTGCGCAGGTCATTGGTGAAAGGTCAACAGCTCTGCTGTGTCGGCAGATAAAGACAGAGGAATGGCATGTTGAGGTCACATTGTAAAGGAATGCAGTCACGCTAAAGGAAGAGCATTTGAAACCTTTATTTATTTCAAAAGGGCTGCATGGCGTTGAGTCTGCACATTTACAACCCTTGACTACTGAGTGAAAAAGCCTTATTCCTAGCCTACTGCTTTTTTCTGGTTTTCTTTTTCCTTCCCTTTAATAATCTGTTTTTAAAGCTGAACTATTTATCAGCTCGCTGCTGTAATTACTTATCTGTGATTTTTGTTTCTGGTAGAGCACTGCAAAAAGAATTTTTATGCGCAATGAGATAGGTAATTTATTATGAATTACCGACCCCTGAACACGCTGTGATTTACCCAATTTGTCTGTTTATTTTTCAATTTTGTTTAGAGAGACTGCACCGCGTATAAAGATATGTACAACGTCCATAAATGTCATAGTGGCTATAAAAATGTTTTTAACCTCTATCCTGCAACGTACCGTAAAACAGAGTCGAGATTTAACGTTCTTCAGGGTTCTGAGCTTGTTTTAGCCCATCCAGGTCAGCATGGAAACCCCCTGGAAATCGGCAGAACTTAAGAAAGTTACACTGGTTTAACTATAGGTGCGAATGTCAAGTAAGCTGAAGTAAACCAATGCAGAAGGCTATGCAGATGCACTTGTTAGGGGCTTGTTCATGCTAGTTGAGAATCAATTTAAGCTTAAACCTGCAAGAGAGGGCTCCTGTCCTAAAAATAGTGTAAATCGGGGGTGGGCAAAATGTGGCCCACCAGGCCACTGTATCTGGCCTGCAGGGCCCCTTAAAAAAATTTAGAAAATTAATATTTATCTGCCCTGCATGTGGCCCTTGATGGCTTGCCAAAACTCACTGAGCGGCCCTCTGCCCAAAATAATTGCCTGCCCCTCTTGTAAATGCATGCCTCTAGTTTAAACTGATACTGTTGTGCACAGAAGAGACGTTTAGCATGGGTTTAAATGCTTCCCAGAATTTGAGGCTTCCATGCCTAGCCCAGATAGTGCATTTGAAATTTGTCCAAATGCAAGCCTTCTCCATGTCTTCTCAACTACTGAGCCCCATTGAGCCTATATTGCCAGGCGAGGCCAGAAACGATGTGGAGGGCCACATGCAGAATCTCTTATTGGGGTCACCATCACCGGGAACGTAGAGTGTGTTTAAGGGTAAGAAAGCTTTTTGCGTGCCCATAACTACATCAGGGACTCCCTCCCTGTAGCAGTGGCTCAGAACAGATTTGCAAGCAGAAATTTGCCTTGACAGAGGAAAGGGGGGGGAAAAACAATGGTTTGTATGCTGGGGACAAGGATTAGTTTTGACTGATCAGTTTAATATTATCGCTTACTTGGGCTTTATGAGCTTCAAAATTACACTTTTTGTAAGTTCTTTTCTCCTTCTCCACTGATTTGAAGCCCATTTTGCTGTGAGTTTATGAGCTGAGTACGTATTTAGTATTAAAAATCATAAATCACACCTGCTAACTGTTTTTCGTCAGGGTTTTTTTCCCCTCAACACGAAGCCCCAATTCCTCTGATGAAGGGTGTCTGAATGCTGCTCCCTTGGAGCCACTCATGGCTGCTGTGGAGCACATGGAGAAAGTGTTTCCAAGGGCCGATCAGACCTGCCTCCCAGCCACGACAACTGGGAGGCAGGACTGAGATCTTATCTTGAATTCGTATCTCGCTGCACGGGTTCTGGCCAGCCAAGAGGTTGCTGCTTTCCCAGCTCCGCGGGTTCATCTTTTCAGGTGCAGCCAGTTACCTTCCATCTCCCATGGCAAGCACATCCTAGAATAAACTCAAGCCCGAGTCTTCCTAGTTCCCCATGTGCTTCACAGCCCACTCCTTGTTCTTCCCCAGCAGTCAGGTTGTGTCTGTGGCGGGAAGTGAAGGTGTTCCTCCAAGCCCAGCGCACTAAATAAACTCCATCCATCCACTCAAGATGCCACTTGCGATCCATTCCTGTAAGATGTCTTCCGACAGCAAGGAAAGGGTGGGCAGCCAGGTCCAGGTGTTGCTATCATTCAACCTCTAGAGTTCAAGGAGCGTTTTGAGGAGGTGGGCAAGTGCAGACTGGGTTTGCTCAACCAATCTACACGTGATCCCAGAGGTGCCTTCTAAATAATACGTATTTCAAGGATGCGTGTCCAGCCAAGACACTGCTCCGGAGGGGAAGAATAGCATACACTAGGGTCAGACAAAGTTGGACACACCACAGGGAAAGTCGCATTGAAAGTTTCTTTAGTTTGGTTAAAAAAAGGGTGGAGGGACCAAATGGGTCAATGACTGGATGTGAAAGCCAAAAACATCTGTCTCCAAGTTGCCACTCAGATCTTCTCCAGATCAGTGGTAACCATAAGTTGTTACTATCAATCAGCTCTTCATGTTCAGTGAACTGATGAAGTAAGTCCAGTGACTTGCTGAAAAGTGTCTTCGTTTATTAAAAAAACAAAACCACAGGGGGTGGGAGGGGCGGAGGAGAGAGAACCGCTATTGCAACAGGCAGTTGCAGCCATGCTCGCAGCTGAAACGGTGGATCACTGGAAAGGGAAAGGGGGAAAAGCATCATAGATGCAACCTGGGAGACCTTGCAAAGAAGCCGCCCTGTCATAAATAGAGATTAGAAATTCAGTGCTTGAACGTTTCGAGCGTGCTTGGAAGTTTAACAAATAAACAAATAGCTGGGAAAATCAGTGCGTGATCCTCACAAGGTCGAGATGTAGAGTTGTTTCCCGTTGCATTCGCCCTGAAGTCTGGAAGCCAGGGCGCGAGCCTGTGTTGTACTGTCTTTAAACTACTGGAAAAGTAACTCCCTACTGCCGTGCCCAAAATACCCCGGCTGTGTTTACTAGTGTGCGCGCCCTCCCGCTGCAGAGAATACAGCCTTTGTTTAAAGCACCCTTTTCTTTTTTCTAAAGTTTGCTACTGGAGGCTCGGGCAGGCAGGCGGGGGAGAGGGGGTTGTCTGTAAAAGATGAAGCAGCTTGTGAAAAGAAAGCTGCTGAATAGGCAAATTGTTTTATCTTGATGGGCTTTGTATTCCCGGGTCTGTATTCCAAGGAAGGTCCAGTGAAAACTGTTCTGCCTCCTAGATCTCTGTTCCAGGCAGGAGCTCTGTCTGCTTCCAGCTAATGGGAACGCTCAAAATATCTCCTTGGATTTTGAGAGAGAAGCCCCAGACAGCTTGCGTGTGTTATCTTTCTTCCCCTCTCTCCTCTCTCGAGAAACCCATTCAGCGCCAACGATATTTTCTGTTTGGTAGCAGCCGTGTTTACAGACTGCCGAAAAACGTGAGCTGGCCTAAAGTATTTTCCTGCATTGTGCGCCCCCACAAAGCGGTATTTCCTCCATCAGGCGACTCCCAAAAGATCCGGCGTTTCTAGGCCGGTTTGCCTAACAGTCTGGAAAGGACGCTGGGAAGTTTAAGGATAAGGATCAATCATTGCCCAGCGGCAAACCCAGCCTCAGAGCAGGGATCCTTCATTTTCTAATGCCTCCTCCGCTTCCCCTGCCCATCCCTCTGAACAATTTAAAACCCAGTCAGACATTGATGGACTGGTGGGTGACTGCCGTGTTTATAATCCTGAGCTGGAGCATAAAATGTAGTGTTAGGCTTTTAAAAAGAAGAGCCGATAGCCTTTGTATTATTAAAGGTTACCAGGCATCTTTTACAAGCTGAAGGGATTTTGTGCTGTGAAGAAGAAAGGCCAGTATATATTTATATATTTCTTTCCCTTTTCTTTAAAGCGAGAATTTGACGGTAAGAATAGGAGTCGGGAAACCTTGCATCAGTTTTATCTCGGTGGCCGGGGACAGGAAGGCAAGGCAGGAATGTCCAGAGAAGGCTCCTCGTTGAAATAAGCCCTCTACGCCCAGGGAATTTCTTAAACATCATTCCTCGTTTGATATCACGGGGCTTTCTTCCTCTTGAGCTGCGTGGCTGAAATCCTCGTCCCGGGGGTGGGATACTTGTTTCTTAAGGGCTGTCATCGTGGCATTTAAAAGAAGGGGGGGGACTGGAGCTACCTGAAGTTTTCTGGCTTTTCGTCTGAGCAGAAAGTGCCATGGCACCCACCTCTCAAATGAAAAAAAAAAAAAACGAGTTAGCAGGAGCCTCCACAGACACAATGGCTCTATCTTGCTCTATTATGCCATGAAGGAGTGGCTTGCTTAATCTCCGAAATTAATAGAGCAGAGAGGAAACAGCTCTTAAAGAGATGTGTGTCTGCTTCCTTCCTGTTCATAGAATTGGGAGCCTGGGGCTGTGAGGTAATGTCATTTCACATAACTAGAGGGCTCTTCTTATAAAGGACAATTACAGTAAATGTAGCGAGCCTGGAATTTTTGACTTTTAAATGTTGCTGGCTGTTTGTCCTCCTGCCGCGGTGGTGGGGAATTTTTATTCTGTGTTTGAAATCGGACATTTCTTTTCTGGCAAAAGCTGACATCGTGATCGGCAGAGCGTGTCCCAGGTTTTGTGTACGAGGGATCTTCATTTTATCAGAGAGCTGTTGCATTAGTCATCAGATACAGCCTGGTCTGCTTCTCACCGCGTCCTGCTCAAGTTCGGTTTGACCCACTCTCCTTAGCACAACTAGATTGGCAGAGCGTGTTTTCGTGGCAAACAGCAGTGGCCCGTTTCTAGCACTTATTTGGTGCAGGGCCAAAACAACTGATAAGCAACAGGCTGGGGTTTCCTACATGGCTCCTTCCAACTCCTTTAAGTAAGACTTCCTCCTAAAGCTACCAGCAGTACAGCTGAGCTGTGCACCACGCCTAACCAGCATTGGTCCAAAAGGCAGCTGAGGGAGAGAATAGACCAGTCCGCATGCCAAGAAACCTTCAGTGCTCTGAAATTATGGGGAGGAAGCAGGAGGGACCTGGGAGGAGGTACAATACAGAACTGTCTAGCCCTGGTACTGGCAGAGGGGCCCATGCTAGGACACGCTGAGCGCTTCGGCTCCCACTGCCTCGGGCGCGAGCTGCAGGTACTCAGCACAGTGCAGGATTGGACGGTCCACGACACTGGTTTTGCTTTCAGTTCCTCCACTTCTCGTTAGTCATGTTCACGGGGGACACTGTGCAGCAGAAACGTAGCACTGCTTTTTGAACCACTGCCTAGGCTGCCACGCTGCCGCCCCGCCAGGCTGCATCACTTGATCATTTGTTTAAAAAACAAACAAACAAAAAATAGCTATCCATTTTGTGCGTGTTTGTTTCCTGAGTCACGATCAGAAAAGACCTGTAATAAATTGACTATCTGCAAAATGCAGGAAGGGCTCCTTCTCAAAACAGCAGCAGCACGACGTACTTTACATATGAACAATGGGGACGACGCGTTGCAGAAAATGTGTTTTTGATATAAAGATTACCCCTGCTGCCACCCCTCTTCCCTCGTTTATTATCGCATTCATCGCAGGCAAAATTGCAGGCTCGGCGCGCCTTCTCGGCCTTCATTCGTCTGTATGATTTGTAATGACTGTTGTGATCCGAAGAAAAGAGGAAGTTTAAATTTCTAGCAGTTGTGCATCTATCCATGGTTAACGAGGCATCTAATTTCTGTGCAAATTCAATCCGGCATTGCCGTGCAGACTCAAGTGCACTGTGGGATTTTTCAATTTGTATCCCTGCCTTTGCTGCTGAACGAGGCTTTGCACACACACGGCTCACCTTTGTGTTTGTTTATTTTACGTTTTAAGACAAGATAAAGAATTGGCTTTGGATCCGTGTAGCTCACCCTGAGGTTTGGCAGCCTTTTGACTGCCCAACTCTACGCTGCCTGGCACAGAGGTGAAAGGGAACACCGTTTGGGACTCCATGAAAATTGC
>NW_005842112.1:478518-523554 GCF_000455745.1 Alligator sinensis | reverse complement strand
TTCCTGCAGGACATCTTTCACCTAACGAGCTCACAAACATTCACTAATGTATGTCCCAAAATGCAGCAGCCTTTGAGGGTGCAATGGAGCGTGACATAAGGCAAGGGGTTCGGGAAGGGAAAGGGGGGAAATGATGTATGCCGGTGAAGCTTCACGGGGATTTTTAATTGGATGTGGTGGAATTTGGCACAGGAGCTCATGGCCTCCCACGTTTCATTCAAAAGATGGTACCTCTGGTAGCTTGGAGCTCTCTACCTCCATTGCAAATGAGTCAGCAGAGAGTGCCCCTCCACATCCTGCACTGCTGCTGTGGTGCTCAAAGAACTGCCATTTGCACATTTGTCCTAGCTCCATTTGAGGGACATTGCAAGCTCTCCCTGTGTTGCTTCTGTGTGTGTACCGCTCCTGGCACAGTGACTGGGTGCCTGCTAGGCACTGTTGCAATGCGAATAATACATACCAGCGATGGATAACAACATAAAATGGCATTTCTGTAGTTTGGATGTATGATGGCACAATGTGCAGTTATAATTTTACACCAGCATTGAAACTAATTATTATACCATTAGACTAACCTCTCTGATAGACTTTGCTAGTTTAATTGGATGTCACCATCTCAACGGGGATATTTTTTAGCTATTGTAGCAACAGCCTTCATATCTCTGAAATGTGCTCAAGGGCAAGGCTCACATCTGCAGGAAATTTTAATAAGTCTGCTGTAAACATTTTCTTTGGGCTGGGACTCTGGTCCTGCAATGCACAGCATGGAGTGGTGCTTACTTCATTTACTGTCCCATGCCTACACACACATACAAGTTCAAGCATGACCCTGCAAACCTGGCTACCCAGACATGTACGTGTGCAGCTCCACCTGACACATTTACATGCGTTTCCAAAGTAAAAGACTAACCATGTCACTCCCAACCCCGTGCAGGAATTACTAGGTCATAACACAGCCTTGTCAGAAGAGAAGCCTTCCGGCTGAGGCTCTCAAGTGTTTCCTTGGAGTTTCCATGTCAAGCATGAGCCGTACTTAGAAAACTTTAATTTCTGGTCCATCTCCTGCAGAGCAAGGAGGTGGTCTCCTCTGCGGCACTCCCACCTCTCTCCTCCCCAGGCCCAGTTAGCAGTGGTACAGAGCAGTGTTGGTGGGCAGCCCAGCTGCATGTTAATAATGCTCAGGAGGCATCTATCCCAGTCCTGTCCATATTTTGCATTTTGGCAATCCTGCTGGCTTCCAGCATGCTGGACTCCTCGAGTCACTAATTAGATCACTTGCTTAAAGACCCCTTCCTTGTAATTGGAGTGAATCCGATGGGGAAAGAGCGTGTAGTGAGAAGCGTGGCAAGCACGGCACTTCCAACATGGCTGGATGGTTGCTACAGCCTTGGGCCAGTCCTTGCTGATCAGTTATTTTCTGTCTTACCTGTGGCGCGAGTTAGAGGGGAAAGCAGTAGTAGGGTCTTTAGGGACCCTTGCTGAACATGGTAACAACATGTTTGGGCCCTTAAGATGTCATTGCCATGGACTGCATTATTTTTGCCATCTTAAAAGAGAAGTTGGCGTTTATTTTAAATGCAGCAATTATGAGCAGTACAGTTCATTTCATGGTAGTGTTGGAGTTTCCACATAACGTACTCCTCAAGGTACAGCAAAGCCACTTTCACTGTAGAGGAAGTGAAGTTGTGGTGAGAGAGATGCTCATGTCATCCTCACTGCTGTCCGGAGATCTCTGCCTCTAAGCCTGTAAACAAGAGACATGTGCCTGCTTGTTCCCGTGCAGTGGCATCATTTGTACTGTGCTCTAACAGCAAGTGGGACTTTGCTGCTGGTAGAAGAGAAAACCAAATCGCTGTGCTGACAGTCTGACACTGTACATGCACTGGTGTGAGGAAGTAAGAGTGTTGTGACTCAGGACAGAAAAACACCCGGTGAGACTTTAAGCAATGTCTGTCATATTGCAGTGAACGTCTGAATACAGTCTGGAACGAGCTGCAAACGGCCTTGCCGTTTGAGCAGTGGAAGTGCAATTCATGCAGCTGGTAGTAGCAGGGGCAAGGTGGAGCAAAGAAAGCATTTAGTGGGGCAGAAAGGGCAACCCTGCTCTGAAGAAGCAGCTCATAAAAGCACTGAAATCCCAGGGCAGAAATGGGACACGCACAGTGACGCAGAACATGGAGCAGGCGAAATCTGCCTGCTGGAAACTTAAGGGAAAGGGGGCCTGGGAGGAGTGTGAGCAGAGGAGCTGGGGAGATGAGCGTGGCTGAGCAGAGGAAAACCAGATCTTCTTCCTGTACGTGTATCAGGAGTTGGGATAGGAGGGGCCAAAGAGAACCCTTTGCAGCATGGCAGAGTAAAACAGCACGGTAATAGCACGGTCTTCCTTTATTATAAGGACGTTCAGTGCTGGAAGACAGTGACTCTTCCCAGGCTCATACCATTGCTACGTAGCAGATAGTCCTTCTGGTTAATGCTCATGATGGGTTGGTATTTAGTATTAAGTATTTAGTTGCATGTCTGGCAGCAGAAATCCCTGTTTTTATGACAAAGTACCTCCCGCACAGTTCACAGGAAGTTAATGGTAATTAGTTGGTAAAGGAAATGCACATCAGCAGCATCCCTCTGAGAGTCTGCAGAGATGTAGGAAAGAGTTAACTCTCTTTCAGAGCCCAAAATTACATGGCTTGCTCATGGGCCATGTTGGAGGAAGCACTGACTTCCTTTTGCTACCCCACTTTGGCACAATGAATCAGCAATCGTGATTCCTTCGTTGCTTGTCTGTCTACAATATGAGTGCATTGCTGGGCACTGCCAAAGTATCGAAAACAGCCTCTGCAGCCAGCATGGGACTCTTGGATGTTTCACACGTATTTGAAATCTTCTCTCCATCGCCGTTAGCTCAGGGTTGATTTTTCCAGATCAGAAATCTGATGCTGTAAATAAGAAACAGTTTATTTTGAGGGCTTGCTCATACTGACACTTCAAATTTCATCCTTTTCCTGTTATGCAATGGGTGCATGGTTTCATCTGGCAAAAACCAGGAAATGCCGTGGAAAGGAACGCAACATGAGATGCCAGCAGAGAGAGCTGCCTCAGGCGAAGAGCCCCCCTCCATGATGTCATCACTTTTCTTTCCCGGGAGTTCCTTTTTGTGTCGTATCGAAACGTCTCAGCACATGGTATTTCCAGTTGGGTTCAGGGTTGCAAATGAATTCATACACAAACAGAAAACAAACACAGTAAAAGGTCTTAATTCAAATGATGATCAGTAACACAAATAAAATTAGGAAGACACTAGGTAATTCGTCAGTGCCAAGGCTCTTTTCATGAGGAGGATGAAGCAAAAAGGTAATACACAAGGATTATAGTAAAGAAATAATCCAGCAAGAAGTTGATTTTATTACAAGGAATGGAAGAGAGAGTAAAAGTTGAATTACAGTGTGCCTTGCATGTTATGGCCAAATGTAATATGTCTTTTTTCCTCCTCATTTTTCTTCATTTATTGAATTTTAATGGAAATAAGCAAATTTTATCTGAACTGTGTGTGTGTGTGTGTGTGTGTGTGTGTGTGTGTGTGTAGGAGAGGAAGGAGGGTAGTTCCAGGAAAGAAATGTGTTGCTTCTGATTCCACTGCCACGCACCTCTTGTCATTTTACATCTTCGTGGAGTAGATATACAATGTCCTGAGACCAAAAAGTAGAAGATTACACCCACTGAGGAAATGATGGGGCAAGGAAGCGAGTGGGGAATTAGGCCTATTTTTTCTTTCTTGGATTTTGGAATGGAGGGAAAGTAAATTTTAAAAAATCACTTGAAACCTCTTAACTAGTGTGTTTAATCATTAGTGTCTTTGCAACAGCATCCAGATTATGTAGGCAAATTCTGGGAATTGCATTTCTTTCTTGAACTCTTTCTGCACGTGGAATGGAGTGTATGTAAAATGCTGTACTAGTTTAGGTAGATCTTGGAAAAATCATTGTAAAAGTAACGATTTTGGTTTGGATGCGAGTACAAGCAGGCTTGAAAATTGGTTTAATCCTTCTCCATCTAAAATGCTTAGGAAACAAATTGATGACATGATTTTTCCTTGGGTCCAAAGGCGACTCGTGTCTTAATATGAGACTCCAAAGCTCAGACCTTTGTGAGTTTCTCAGATCTAAGATGCTTCTCTTCTCTTTTCCAATCTTTCTGCTTCGTTCCTGGCTAATCTGGGGGGCTGAACCATACGAAGTCAGCTAACCTGTCTCTGCAGCCGTTGAGAGAGTCTTTTACTGCAACCAGCTTTCTTATTGCACGTGCTGTTCCCACCATCTATCTCAGGGCTGCCATGGGTGCCCAACTACCAGGCTGGCCTCTACGATACCACTGTGAATCAGACGTAACTCCACTGAAAAAATTGCTTCATCTTTACAGTGTTCCAACTGAGAGGAGTTCGCGATCCCCAATCTGAAAATCGGGAGCTTTTGGAAATCTTTTGTCAGTGCTTACAAAGTTCCACTAGGCCATAATTTTGTCAGGGACCTTCCCTAGGCAGGAATAAGACTTGCACAGCAGTTAGGGTGGAGGAAGGGAGTGAAAAAACCCTTTTGATTAGCAATGAGAAAACTGGGTGAGGTCAGCTCCTCTCAGCTAAGGGGGAGGTGGTTGTCTTTGCCTTCTCTAAATTTACTTGTAAGTAGAAATATCAAAACGTATGTACTGTTTCTGGCTTATGTTCCAGATAAATAGATTCAGAATTTTTTTCCTCCCAACATTTTAGGCTCTTTATTTAGGCTCTTAATTTGCTACCCAGTCCAAATGAACGATACCATCTAAGATGACAGTGTTTCCCTTCTTGGTTTCTTTAATAGCATTTTTACCAGATCACTTAGCTGTGACCCTAAAAGTGATATCCCTTGGGTCGAATGAAGAGTTGCATGTTCTTCTCCCTGTATTTTATATGTTTTGTTTCCTTCATGTCCAGGCTGAGTCCTGACCTCCAACATGTGCCAGCCATGGGCTGTGAACCTCTGAAAATCAGGCAGTACATGGGCTTGTTTGATCTCCCTTCCTGCAAGACACATGGCACTTCCTAACATGCATATCAGACAGCAGGTTAAGGCCTTTGTGAAGAAATGGCTGTATTCTTGATGAATTGGCAGATTTGCTGACAGCTGTGATAAGTTAATATAGGAAAAAAATGTATTAGTATTTTACCTTCATCGCTTTCTGCCACTGGGAGTAAAATGAGTTCTTGGACTGGAAGGCTTTCGAGGGAAGTGGACTAATTCCTCTGGGTAAACTGGCATGTCATAATGAAGAGACAAAAGCAAGTTTGTTTGGTTTGGTTTTTCATCCTAACCGAAGTCTGTTCTCACCTTTCAGCAGTGTGCTGCTTGCTCTGCTCCCGGCATAATCTCCGTATTAGAAAATGAAGGAGGTGGGGATTTGTTGGGGGTGCTCACAGCTTCAGTGATATCAGCATCTTTCATTTTCTTGTTTCCAAGCCAGGGGCCACTGCTATGACCCATTTGCTCTGCTGGGAATTGCCCCAGTTCAAAGCAAGGGCTCTCTCCCAGCCTACACTGGTGTTCAGCTGTATGTCATCCTGGCTGAGAAAAAGCCTTTGACTTCTATAAAGTGAAGGACTGTAGAAAAGGGCTTTGGAAAGTCCAAAGTGTGTGTGGTTTTCTCTTTCCTCCCCTTGCTCTGATACTGCTGTTACATAATCTGAATATGCCAAATGTAGAACTGAAATATCCTGGATGGAACATGCACTGTTCCTAAAAGGGAAAATGACTCTGATAGAAAACCTCAAGCATACTGTACATTGATCTCCAGCAATCATCGTGCTTAGGTGTCCCGCTGACCTGCATCTTGACCTGGTCCTGACACATTTTGTGGCGCTATCCCCAAAAGCTTTCCCTTTATACCCCCTGCCCTTGCTCCCACCTTCTTGCAGCTGGAGGGAAGAGGAGGCTTCTAAAGGTCAGAAATGTGTTTATTTGCAGACGTCATTAGCATTTCAACAATTAAACAACAGGTCAATGGATAGCGAAACAAGGGGAAGGCTTAACTCAGCTCTTTAATGCTTGTAAATGGGGAAAGTGGGCTTGTGAAGGGGCTGTGGCTTCCTTGGGAGGATGAGGGCACTGAACTGCCGTTTGCTGCAATTTGGGGCCCGAGTGAAGCGGCCAACTCTTGTAGGCTCTTTTGAAAATCCCAGCTAAGAGTCTGAATGAATCAAAGTGGTCCCTTTTTGCATACTTCCCCTCCCCCTAGCCATTAACATGATGCATGGATTGCATGAAAACTTCCTCAGTAAATCAAGGTGGCACAGACTATTGTCTCCCTATGCAGCCCGAGCCCTGAGTGGAAAGCAGTATGGTTTTTTGAAGGTGCCGAGATCAATCATCATCTGCTGAACTCAGGGCCTCATGTGGCTATTTCAGTCTTTCTTTGTGGTAAACCTGTAGTTTTGAAATACTGTAAACGCATGATGCTCAGATGTTCTTTATTACATCAAGGCTGCATTGGGGTTAGAAAGGCTGGAGCCATTTTTAAAGCCACCCCCATGAAAGAAAAAAGTGAGAAGTGGGGGGGTCCATCTGGGGGCCTCTCTTGAGATGCCTTGGTCTGATTGAGTTGATGGAGCCCCATCAGCTTTAAGTGCCAAGCCTTCCTTTCCCCTTCCAACCCAGCTCCTACCGTGGAGTTTTAAAAGGACCCCGACCATCTGGAGCAATCCTGAGCAGAACAACATGCTTTAGTCTGTGTATTCTAAACTACCTCTTCTATTATGACAGATCACTGCAGTCTGGCTGCAAATCCAGTAATGGGGATTGGTATCTCTCCAGGATGATACTTGGCACTCAAGAGTGAACACATGTTTTTGTTGCATGAGCATGAGACCAATCAAATGGCTCACTGGTTTAAGAAGCATCTTTGTGAGAACAAGATGCAGTGGGATCTAGAAAAAATACTAATTGTCCAGTGTGATTTTTAGCATATCCTGAAAGGTGGGGCACGGTTAAGTTTTAGCAGCAACTTTACATGAGCCCAAGGGGACCCAGGTGCGGAAATCCCCACCAGTGCTCCCTGTTTTGACTATATTCTGTATAGCAAAGATGACAGAACATGGCTGCATTTCCCATGGAGGAGAATGCAACTGCCACCTTCAATGTGCTGCTCCCTATCACTCCTTCGGTAGCTTGTCCATCTCTTCAGTCCAAAGCCGGGGCATGCAATAACCAAGGCAGACTCTGACGGCCCGCGCCTGGCATCGCCCTTTCCTTTGCCGTGTTTTGAGAGAAAAAACGTACCATAGCAATGAGACTGAGCTCTGCTAGCTATGCAGTATCCTCTGGGATTGTGTTTGAAACCACAATAGCTGAAGCTACAAGAGCCCTATAGAGATGCCAGAAGAAGGTCTGACTCAGCAGTTCTTATTTAGCATGCTGATTGCAAGGTTGGCCCTGTGTGAACAAAAAGAAGATGCAAGCTTGCAGTCTGAACTTGCGAATGAACCCGTGAACTTGCAAACACCTAATCCCATGCTGCAGTCCAAAGAAACTTCTCGTGTTCAAGAGAAATGTTTGCAAGACCATTGGTTTACTCATTCAGCTAGGTACTGTACGGCGTGGGCAGAGTCGGTGTCAGGAACAGGTGGTGCATAGATGATATTTTAAAAGATGATAACAGCACTTTGAGTGGATTAAAGTCAGAATTTTTTATTATTACTCCAAGTATTGGCACTTCTAATGCATTGTCTAATTAGACCTCTCTAATTAACAGAGTTTGTTGCAAACAGCTTCTTATACACGTCTGGGTATGGCAGTTAGTGAGCAGGATTCTAATATCAGTGGAAACACATGCTACGCTTAACAGCTTTCAACTGTGTGACCTTTTTAAATGCAGAACAAAGGTTTAAAGAATGAGGTTTTACATAAAACCGGGAAGTGTAGAAAGCTTGAAGGGATGTCTCACTCACTTCAGTAACAAGAATATCATTTTCTCAGACACGCTTTACATAAGTCAGCATTTGCATTGTCAGTTTATAGCAATGAATTGTGATTAAAAGAGTACAGGATGGACAGGAATCTATCTAGGAAGAGCTGAGAGAGATGCTACAGTTAAAATCTGAGGAGCTTTAATGTTAAATTTTCTGATCAAGAAAATCCTCCCAATCTTTAAATGTTGAGTTGTGGGGTTTTTTACTTCTTTTGGTCCATGGTAATAAAATGAATATACAGTGAAATCCTGCTTGTCAATAATTGAAGTTCACGTCAAAGTTCTTGACTTGATTTGCAGCCAGGATGTCAATCACAGAAAAAATGTGGTGAATAGCTTCTCTTTTAAATGCTACTATTTTGTAGAAGGGTTTGGTGACTGAGCTGTTATCTTCAGTTCAAGTCTCACCCCATACTGGTGCTAACGGCTGCCCCCAGTTGACCAGCCGTATGTAACTGGTCATTCAGGCCAGGGAATCGGAGGCAGGTGGGTTTTGGGCTAGCCACATCACTTCTTGGGGTGCCACTGGCCACAGAGAATGGCAGACCTTAAGTCCTGGGAGGCTCAGAAAGACTTCTGGTCTTGATCTTGAGGTTATTTGGATGCCCCAGGCTGTTTGCTTTGTAGTTTTCCTCTAGCTTTACTTAAGTGCAGCACTGATCAAGGAGTTCTTCTGCTGCAGTCCCTGAGAGGAAGGTGTGTGTGGTTGGGTGTGGGCGTGAGTGGCCACACGTGTCCACATGCATGTGTACTGTGCCCAGTTTTGGACCCCACACTTCAAGAAAGAAGTGGACAGTTTGGAAAGAGCACAGGGCAGCAGAAGTGATCAGGGACCTTGGAGGCAAGACTCATGAGGAAAGGCTGAAAGAGCTATGGTTAATTAGCCGTGAGAAGAGAAGACTGGGGGGGCTTTGATAACAGATTTCAAGTACCTGAAGGGTGATATAGAGAGGGTGGAGATGGGCTTTTCTCTGTGGCTGTAGGGGACAGGACTAGGAACAATGACCTTGAGCTGCAGCAGGGGAAATTTAGGCTGGAGGTTAGGAGCAACTTTCTGACTGAGGGTGCTCGGCAGCATTGGAACAGGCTACCTGGAGAAGGTGTGGGATCTCCATGCTTAGAAACTTTCGAGAGGAGGTTAGACAGACACTTGGCTGGGGTGGTTTAGTCAGGGATGATCCTGCCTTGAGCAAGGGGCTGGTCTAGATGACCTTGTGAGATCCCTTCCAGGACTACTTTCCTATGATTTCTATGATCCAGAGCAAACATCCATCAATCCAGGGCCAGTTGTGCAAGGAGGAGGAATAAAAAGAAAGGCAGTCAAGCTACCTGCGTCTTGGTTCCAGTTACCATATATAGGGACGATAGTGCCTCTGCGGTGTGATAAAGGATGTAACTGGTGGCATGGAAAGTGGTAGACAGAGATGAGTGAAACATTTACACCAGACCATAAACCATGCAAGTTGCCTTGCTTCCTGGCTTGTTACAAATTCTTCACCTAGTCCAAGTTCAGCAAGGGCTCTGTGAAGGCCCATGCTCCTTTCCATCGACCCTGGGCTTGTTCCACAGGTCTGTATCAAAACTGTGCACTGCTTATATTTTCACTTCACATTTCTGGACTTGTTCAGGCTTTCAAAAGCAGAGCAACTGGTGGGTCACAAGATGTTCGATGAGCCAGCAGCGAGGTGATGGCATGTGTGGGGTTAGAGGTGTTCAACTTGCTTTCTTCTGGCTTTTGTACTTCGGTTTCAGTCCAGATGGAAGCGCTGACAGATGGTGTTTGGGACTCAATTTCCAAATTAAAGGTTTATCCTAACTCTGAACCCTGCAGAAAATCATCCAGACTTGGAAAGGAGGGAAGTCTCTTCGACTGCACCTCTCTACACTTTGCCCCAGTGCTAACTCTGGTGCTGAGCTTTCATATTACATTGATGTATTATTTTCTTGGTATAGTGAGCAGGTAGAAAGCCACATAATAATCCATTTTAAGGCCCAGCAGACTTAATCAACCAAACGTGTAAAGTTGGAAGCATTACCAGGTCCTGCAGGGAAGTGTAACTATTTCGGACATTGAGATAAAAACACCTCGTTTTCTCTGTTTTCTAACATCTCTTATGGGTGCTGGGACATTGAAGAGACTTGGGCCACAAATTTGACCCAGCCAGAGGCTTAGCCTCCAAGCTGTTAACTGCCCACTGTAGCTTCTTGAACAAACACACCCCTCAGTGTGATAAAATGGCAGGAGTGAGTCTGTTTAGTTTTAAAAGAAATTTTACCTTCAAACAGAAAAGTGTCCTAAACAGGGTTTGCTTGGTCACCCAGTAAAGGATGAGCCTAGATCTTTATTCATATCCTTCCGTAGTTCATCACTGGTTAGTTCTTGTTAGCTTATGATCATCATGTAATTGTGTCAGGATTAGTGGCTAGAAGAGAGGAAATAAAAAGTAGCTTTAAAATCCCAATAGACCTAAATAGCAAAAACATCACTTTTTGCTCAGTGGAGAGTATCTGCAATTCTCCATCCCAGCGATCATCACAAGAAATTAATGTAGTCTAAGAAATTACTGTAAAGGGTTCCATAGGACTTAGAAATTAATGGACTATAAAGAACATAAAACAATACTACGGGTATTAAAACCAAGGTAAGATGAGGTAATAGTGATGGAAAGGCACTGAGTCTGAGATGGAGCTTGATTTACAGACAGATATGAGAGAAATGCTCTTGTACTGCAACTTAACCGAAAGCCAGAGAACAACTTCTTTCTTCAGTTGTCTAGTTAATAACACTTGCCATTAACGGGAGCGTGACAGTTACAGCCAGACAATATGCAGGATGTGATTGCTGTAAGTCTTCAGATGACTAATTAAGAGGCATCTGTACAGAAATCTCCTGCTAGCAGAACAACACAGGAGCCAGCAGTAATGTCCTGCTCTTGCAGATACATTTGTCAGATGCTAATTTTCTTGAAGAAAATGCCCCTGTTTGACAACAGTTGCACAGAAAGTAGTTGCACTGCTAAGGAAGGCGGGGTGGGAAGGATCCGTGCATCTCTTGATGGAGCAGGATTGCTGCTCTTTGGGAGTGGCAGTGCCTCTTAACACATGGCCAGTAATTAAAACAAGGTTACTAAATAATAGCACAGCCAGCTGGTATTACCTCCTTCTTCCTCCCTTCAGTGGAGCATGAGGTCACGCATGAAAAGAAAGGTGTGGGGTGGAGAAATGGGTACATACTGGGCAAGAATCACCTCTTCCTGACGCTGGTAATACTTTGGCATTGCTACACTGGCCTTGGTGACATTATTCCTAATTTTATGTCAGTATAAATGAAAGGAGCTGTTCCCCTTGATTGTTTCCACAAGTGGCTCACAGAGCTGCTGGATGAAAACAGGGAGTAATATGACTATACATGCCTCCAAGTGTGATTTCACTGCATGCTAGTACATGAGCATGGAAAAGTCAGTCCCTTCCCTAAGAGTCTGGGTATTTTTTTTTTCTTTTAATTTTTGGTCAGGATTTATGTGCAGAGTTTATGCACGAAAGCTTATTTAAGGTACAATGTAAAGCTCATTGTGCTAAAGTTGATATTTCTTGGCAGCCCATGCTGAATTTCCAGTTGGTTTAGGTGGTTGAAGCTTATTCTGAGGTTACATCTTTCTGTTTTTGCCCAGCCAATCATGTCAGACTTCTGGGTTTACCAGCTGAAACCTGTAGTTGTAAGTATTCTCAGCTGGGATTACATTTTGGGCCATATGGCTACACGGGGAAGAAGATCAATTAGATGAGGAAGTGACAGAACAACAGTAATCATTTAAGAATGCATCTGTAATTAAAAGGAAAAGAGGTAGCATATTCTGTGTTGCTCTGGCATGATGGAGGGAAGGAAAATGGTGATGGTCCCAGGTGTTCAGGAGGCTCCTTTTAATAGGCATTTACAGTGGAAAGGAGATCTCTATATGCAGACAGGTAAATTATGAGCTGAAAGGGTAAATCTGATTAGACAGTTTTTTCACAGGTGCGTTAAAATTGTCACTGTATTCTTGTTAAAAATGCTTGGAGCAATAAAAATGATAGTGCACCAGTGATGGAAAAATAGCTTTAAAAGAACAGTTCCGTTCTCTCTTAAGCAGAGGTCTGGATCCCTCCGGTTGACACAGGACTAGGCAGCGGTTCCTGCAGAGGGGGAGTGTTCTGAAAATGAAATTTATGACTGATGTTAAAAGGAGGGCGAGGAAGATCTGACTGTGTCCCACTAAAGTCATCGAGTGCTTTGCCACTGATTTCAGTAGGCAGGGGTCTGGATCCCAAGAAGGCAGGAGTTGCACCTAGGAATTATGTGACCTGTGTATTGTAGATCTCAACAAAAGCATGCTGCTTTGGAGGATTGTTTCATACTTCCTTTGTCAGTTAATTGGGAGCAGGTTGCGTACACAAGTAACCAAAACTCCAGATAACGTGTACATCCTGTGTAATAGTCCCCAACCTTTGATGATAAAGCATGGCATAGGAGTTGTATCTTGTACAAGATGAATTTTTTATCCATTCTCCCCATACCTGCCCTTCCACTGATCACCTCCGTGGCAGACACTTGTCTCCAATTTTCTCAGTCCTTCTTTTTCACTCTCCTCCTCTTCCCCCACACTCCTTTTACTAGGTCCACCATCTACAGCCTCACGAGGTGTCTAGGTGGCACCTTCAGTGAGAAATGAGGAATTTTTATTGTTGTTTTTCAAAGCAAAATGTAAGACTCCCGGGAAAGCCTAGAGTCTGACTGTAATGGCCCTCATAATAGTTAGCACACAAATATGAGGCTGGCTCTTACTGATCCATCTTGAAGGCTTCAAAGATCTGATGCAGCCCAAAATTGTTTCTCACTGGATCATCTACAGCAAGGGGAAAAAGACCATATATTTAGCCTGTGTTAAAAACTTAGGGCAGATAAGTCAGGTTGCAGTTCCAATAAACGTGAGCTGGTCAGGGTGAACCCTCTTTTTGGACTTATCTTACCTGGCTAGCACAGTTTAAAATTACAATTGGCCTAGGGTTTGAAATGGGTAAAAACATGCCTCCTTTTCTCCCTATAGAGACAGCTTCTTGTATTCAGGAAAAAGTCCTTTTTGGGATCTAGCCAGGCAGTGTCAACGTCTGCTGCCAGATTGCAGTCAGGCCCATAGGACCCAACTGGTATTTGAGGATGTGCTAAGCATGCTGACCTCTTAATGTGCTGACAGGTTTTCCCTAGCCGATCAACATGGGCTCCTTACTCCCTGCGCGTTTTCACTGCCCATGTGCAAGCCAACTTTCCACTGAAGACTCTGCCTCTGTCTGAGCAGGACATTAAGTTACTGCTGCTGTTTAAGAACTGTGACTGTATAGTCTATCCACCCCACAATCATTGTGGTCTGTCATCCTGTCCCAGGGAATTCTTACCTGTGTATTTCATGGAGCGTCTTCAAGGTTTACTAGATCATCAAACTCGGACTGGTTCAGAGAGAAGTGAGTCACTGCAAAGTGCGAGTCCTCCCTATTTGTACATTCACAGCCGGTTCCAGAGTTTCGTGAAGTTTGTCTGTTGTAAATGGAAAACTGCCAGCTTCGTTTTCTCGTTACGTGACTGCTTTTGTCAGGACAGATAGAAGCATTTTGGGCTGATGTGCAGATAGCTCACTGAAGCCACAGAGACTGAAGTCTTGATGGTTGAGTGCTGCAAACAGTTTGCCTCTGGCAACCACTTCTAGTTATGACAATGTCTAGCATTTAAGAGAGAGAGAGCTACCTGCTCTGGTCAGCTCGTATAAGCAAATCTTAGACTCTGATTTCATATAGGACAGAGACAGTGGTACAATGGGCACTGAGCAGCTGGGAAGGAGGGAGGGTGTAGTAACTTGTACTTCCTTGTGCCAGAACGTAGCCATTTGACTTCCCATAGCCTGAGTTGGGGTTGTTCCACTTCGCTCGTCCCCTTGAGAGTTGAGTGCATTCCCCTGAGCATCATTCAGACACATTAAGTCTTCAGCAGACGATTGGTGACGTGCATCCCCCCAGTTATCTGAAGGCTTTGCATAAAGCTGTCCGAGTGCTGGGGGTTCCCGAAGGCGACTTAGAGAACGTAACCTCCTTCCTGGTCCTCTCTCATGCTCTTGTAGCCAGGCCATCTCCTGCCTTTAACCAAAGGCACATCAGTGCCACTCGGCCTAGGGTTTTCAGAGAGGCATAAGAGCGATAGTCCTTTAGACGAGAGCAGGATGACAGATTCCTTTGGGCCCCTTGGAGTACTCCAGCCAGCGCAGTCAGTACGTGCATTGCCAATAAGTCAATTGAGGAGAGTCTTGTTCTACTATGACGCATACTGAGAGCAGACAGATTGTGATAAAAGGCAGCGAGATGTCTGTCAAACAGCGGTGCTGGGCGGACTGTGCTGAGGCTGCACTTGGAAGTGGCAGTCTCCTTCCAGGCGCTGCGCCTGCCATGTGCCTGTGGGGTCCACCGAAGGAGGTGGGATCACCCAGTGGCAATCGATGGCTTGTTTCTGCAGACTTGCCTGTTTGTACATTTTATGGTAACAAATCTGTGGCCAATTAAAAGTTGGCTCATGTCCTTCAGCTCCATGTGCTGAATAAGCACCACTTTGTGGCTGGAAGAAGGGATGAAGCTCACTTTCTTTTCTGTTCAAAGTACAAGTCCCTGTTGCTTTTTGACTAAAGGAAAATTGACCTTCAGCTGGTAGCTGTGGGGGGACCATGACACAGAGGGCAACGGTGCTGTTGCCAGCCAGGAGGCGGCAATGGTGCGCGCACACACGGGGGTTGTTCTGTTCAGCAGAGGGGCCTGAGGAAGAAAACAAAAGGCTGGTTTTTGGAGGTCTGGGGAGCGTTCTGGAGAGAGAGCGGTCATGTATCCTTTGGTAGCTGAGCCGTAATGCCAGTTTTCCATCCAAAATGACCTTTTGGGTGAGGAGGTGAGCCTGGATAAGAGGTGTCCAGCACGCTAAGGTGAGCATGGCACTAACTGAGCAAAAGAAGCCGTTGTGCAGGCTCAGCCCAGCGGAGAGGGTGTGAGGACTAATGAATCCCTGGGTGTTAATCATTCATTGAAAAGAGGGATCAGATGCAAAGGTTGCACTCAGCAGTGCTTGTGTTTCCCTGGCACCGCCTCATCAAATGTCTGGAACAACTTTGTTACGCACATGGGGCTGCTTCCTTCTACTCTGTGAACCTGCTGGTCCCAGAGGCAGTGACCACTGCCCTTCCTCCTGCAACATTATGGTTATGTAGTGAGCTTATACCCTGTGTCTTCACCTCTTTGCAGGGGCCCACAACTGAGCTTTGTACAGGAACCCCAGAAGGTAAATCCCACCTCTGGCTGGCTCTGTAGCTCCGCCTCTGATGTGAGAGTGCAGGTGTTTCATGCTTCTCTAGCCTAGGTTTCTAGGGGGAGACCTAGCATGCTGGGAAAGCCAGGCTGTCTTACCCAACAGGAGGCTTCACGTTCTCTTCTCTCCCATTATCAACACTGCCAAACACTGACCCAAATTAGGAACATCTCATTGCTGTTGTGATAGATCCAGTCTGTCAATGGTGGAAGGAGAGATATGCTGGCAGCAGCGGTGGGATGCCCCGCCAAGTGGCAGCTGTCTCCTTCCAGAGCCCAGGCGAGTAGAGGAACCAGTGGCAGGGGGTTAATGTTGGCTGGCAGTAGGGGACGGACAGTTTAAGTCACGTGGCAAGCTAGAACCATGACTGGGGACAGCTTATGTTTTAAAGAAAGAAAGGAAGTTGAATGCCCAGGCAGCAAGCCACTAAGGGAGCTTGCTCCAGTGAATATCTGTTTGTAAAAAAAAAAAAAAAAAAAAAAATGGAACCAGCACTGTGCTTTCCATCCCTTATCCACCTGATCACTGCTACAGTTTTCACACTTCTATCCTTGGCCCCTCTGTGCCTGTCTAGATGGTTAAGCTTCTCAGGGAGGAGGCCTTGTCTTGAAAAGTGCCTAATGCACCATGGCTGCTCCTGTAATGGGACTACAAGCCACCTCGAGTGGAGCCCAGGGAGACTTCAGGCCCCACCGTGGCAACCTCCCACCCCAGGTGCCAGCAGCTTCCGTCTAGAGATCAGCCTCAGTCTGCTCTCCGGTCAGGTGAATTAGGTGCAGCCACAAGCCAGGGGGCTGGCTGCAAGAGGCCTGCAGAACCACAATCTGATCAGAGCCAAGTGGCTTAATTTAGAGGTAGTGCGCAAAGGGTCTGGCTATAGCTCATGGAGCCTGCCCTCTATTCCTTGCCCAGCAGAGAAGAGTGCAGGCGCACATGCAGGGAACTGCATCTCTGCGTGGAGGTAGTGTGTGACAAATGAGATGTTTGTAACCACAGCTGTACAGCTTCCTTGGAAGGAGGAGTGTAAACAGTTATTATTTATTCTCGTTACACTACCATTATGAGCCAGCAGTACTTCTCATTGGCAGCTCGGGCCTTTCCCAGAAATGCAGCCTTTTCATTCTGCGATAAAAGTAGAACTGGGAGCGCGTCATTCTCACTCTTAAAAGCAGACCAGAGATAATGGGAGACCTCGGAGTTCAATTCCCCCCAAATCAGAAGGCCTGCCTTTGTTTCCCAACTTGCACTCAAAAGAAGCTATCGTGTGCACTTGAACGCATTTTAATGAATTTTCACCAGGTCACATGAGAGCACACTGGTTGCTTGTCTGTTTAGTCCTTGTTTGTGCATATGAATGAAGCTTTTACAGACGTAGCCACGTACAGCAGCAGTCCATTGGTGCAACTGTATTTGTGGGCACACGCGGGCATACAGAGAGTCGCATTCATTCCTAACCAGAGTGTGGCAGCATGGTAAGCAACACAGAAAGAGGCAGAGTGTGTTTCCATTGCTGTTCTTGTTTCTTTTTTTTGCCAAGTAATGGCAAATGATAGCAGATGCTGAAAGGGGGAGAGAACTGGAGTGAAACAGCCCCTCTTCCTAGGGGGAGCCAGTGCAAGGCAAGGGGGTGGCACAAGTACATGCGGTAGAAGGAGTCAAATCGTACACAAGCAAGATGTTTATGGGCTAGAGGTGCCCATGAGCAACTGGAATGATGAGGACCTTCAGTACGCAGTGTATTGTATGGGTTAGCTGCGAGCACCCCCCTATTTCTAGAAATCTTAGCCCAGCAGTGATCATCCTCTGCCATTGCGAGCAGATTATCTCAACTAGCGCATGTCTCCGTAACACACAGCTGCATTTCTCTCCCATCTACTTGTCAGAATTGCCACAGTGGCATGTTAATGTACTACATTTTCCACTGAAAGCATTCAAATGGGATTTAGGGAGTTGGGGAGAAAAATCTAGCAGGCTCCTAACAGAGATAGCAAGGCTGAACGCTGCACTGTAAATGAGTAATGAATCATGTGTGCTTGAGCATGAAATACTTAGGCAAGCCTTTTAACAAAAACCAGTTCTCTAATTCAATGAGAGATTTCCACACCTAGCTGCTGCCTGATGCAATGCTGCCGTCTCTCCTTTTCCTGGGATGCTTTAAAGGTGGTGTCCTAACCTTCCGGGTGCTGCGGCTGTATCCCACCTTGTCAGAAGCGAAGGCAGGCTTGCTAAATTCAGTGGCATTACCCCTGCTTCTCCCACTGCACTTTGTGGACACTATCTGCAATTGCCATAAAAATGAAATGCCAAGATCTTTTGCTTTAAAAAATTGTAGAGATTTTATTAAATGTAAAAAGGAAATGCTTCTAAAAGCCAGCGTGTTACTGAACACCCTGAGACAGGCGCTTTTAAGAGCGTCAGTCGGGGACTGATTTTTTTTCAAAGCTGATCGGCTCTGGTTAGGCACCTAAATAAGAGCTGACTTTCAGGACAGCTCAGCACCCCCCCAATGCTGCTGTAGAACATATGGCCTGGCCAGACTGGTTGAAAGGGCTTTGCATGCTCCAGCCCTCAGCTGGAGAAGCTGAGCCCTTCTGAGAATCCTGATCTTCCACCCAGACCGGTTTTCTAGTAATATCCAGGAGAAAACTGACTTTTCTCTTCTTGTTTACTCTCCAGCATAACTCTAAAAATATTTTTCTGCTCATTCTGGAAGGCCAGATTTCTATGCAGTAAACTCAGAGCAAAGGAATGTCCCATGGCATGAGAGGCATTGGCAGGGACTGGTGTGCCAGCACTTCTTCTGGCCAAGTATGGCAAGTGCCCCACAGTTTCCAGCCTTAGCTTTCCCAGCGTGCCACTTAGGAACATGCAGTGCTTGTTCTGGAGATGGGAGGGGACCTGTGCAAGCTCCCTATGTGGATGTGCTTAGATTGAAGGTGTTGTGCCCTGTTACCATGGCTTGGAGCGCGTGGGCAGGGTATGCTTGAGTATACAACTTTAGCCCCATTTTATGAAAGCAAAGAATAGGGATGCTCCTGAAGAACATGAAGCACAGGCCATCTGGCATCAGGTAAACACCTGAAAGAAGGCCTGAGCCTCATGTCAAGACCAGCAAATTTTGGCCTTGTCAGGCCTCTGGATTAAATGAAAGACAGTCTGTAACAGCAACCTGCCAGGATCCCCCAGATGCTTAGAGCTAAACACTAAATGCTTTTGGTCCCTGTGGCCACAGCAGTGAGGAGAGCGAGGTACTCTCGCACAGGAAGGACCCAAGCTACATCTAGTGCCCCCGACCAGCGACAGAAGACAACAGGAATCCAGTACAGCTGTCAAACACCCAGCGTGTGTTCCTTGTAACTAGCACTGCTTGACAGGCGAGCGCCCACGTCCTGCACCAGCTGCAACTTGCAAGTGTGTTTCAAGTGCAGCCCACGTTGAGCACAAAGCTGGCCTCTCGGGGCCCACCTGCGAACTGTACAAGAAGAGTGGCCAAACACCATGTAAAGCCTGAGCAGAAGCTACCTTTACCATACCCCCAGGCTCACCTCTCCACCCCCAACCCACAAACCATCACTGTCAGACTGATCCTTTGCCTTCCCTCCGTACCTGCCTTGCCCTGTCTAAACACTACCCATAGATCAGTGATCCCACAGGCCCAACCACACAATCCTCCTCCTTTCCCAGCCCTGGAAAGTAAGTGGTGGCAAAAAAGAGGCAGTGGGGGTAGACAGGCTGTTACATAAGACCTGTTCTCCCAGTCCTCCTTGAGAAAATGAAAATTTAGCTTTTGCTTGTGCAATTAGAGGCGACGTCTTTGGGGCAGGCCAAGTTTGCTCTGTGTCTGTAAAGTGCCCAGCACAATGGGTCCTGATCTCAGGCTCCCCAGGGGCAGCAGAATGCAAATAAGACATTGTAAGCTACTGCACAGTAGGTGAATTAGTTGATAAACCTGGTTTAGGTCAGACCACTTGGCTGAGTGCCTTTATTCTTGCAAACGTGCCATGGGATCTTTTAAATAACCACAAATCTCTCCCAAAAGGAAAGGAGCTGGTGTAGAGGCTTTATCTGCCGTTGCTCTCTGCACACGTTGGAAATTGAGTATTAGGGACAGTGGGAGAAGCTGTATAGATTACGAGCTACAGTAGTGAATACTATCTACACTAGAAAGGATCTGCAGAAAACTACATCAGTATATCTCTACCAGCAAACCCTTCTAGTAGAGGGACAGCTTATAATGGCAAGCTTTTATACTAGTTTCCTGACTTGAATAGGCCACCCCACAGGCTAGCCCAAAGAAGGGCTCTTTTCCATTGTAACTGGAGATTCACTAGGCTACTGCCAGCAAAGCCACGTCTGTTGTGGGGGTGATATTTTTGTTTTCCACACTCCTCTAACTGGCAAAATTGGCAAAAATTTTAATTGGAGGCCAGGCTTGGGAGAAGCGTACAAGTGTTTGTTTTATCCTAAACACATTTAAGGGGATATAATGACCCTCTCTGATTTGCCTGTTGGTATTTAGGTAATTTTCTAAATGCAGTCTCTCCCTACTGATAAATAAGAACATAATTTTAATGCCCTTAACTTGAAGCAGCAGCATTAATGTCTGATTAATCCTATGACACACAGGTCATGGTTATTAAAATGAGGACTACAGATAATTATATTTAGAAAAGACTGGCACATCTTGTTGAGTGCATGTTGGAATCATTGTTTTCAGTTTAACTATCTTTACATACAGTAAAAAAAAATGGTGATTTTTTTTTTTTTTTTTCTTAAAGATTTCTGGATTTGTGATTCACCCATTTAGTGAGGAACACAAGTTATCTATGCCTTTATTATATTTGAAAACACATCAGTTTTTGTCAATGAGTTGCAATCCTTCAACTGAACAAAGCCTATGCCGTTGCTGATTCATAAGAACAAACAAAAATGAGATTTTTAGGTGTTTTGTGAAGGCTGAAACATTTGTGCTTAAGGAGCTTGGAAGCTGAAACTCTATTTGGGTAGCTGAGATGGTTTTTTGTTTTGCTTTGTTTAGACGGTATGCCAATTATTTCAGATGCCCCGTGTATGACGTGTATGACAAATGTAAAATAGTTTAGCTGTCTCAGGTCTAAATTTAATATCATTCATTGGCAGTGGGTCACCCAACTTTATTCTATGATTTCATTCAAATCTGCCATTGTTTAGACTAAAAATTTTTTCCATAAAATTGTCGGCATGTTTGTTATGCAGGGAGTATAAAGTCCTAATTGAAATGGTACCAGAAACTGTTTAAAAAAGAAAAAAAAAACCCTCTTATTGTTCACAAAGGCAGCCAGTGTTTTACAGCTTTAGCATCTGTTTGAAGACCAGCATGTCAAGTCTAGTCTTTGCCTGACTCTGGCTTCAGTAAAGTTGCACATGCTGAAATCCTGGCCGAAAGGGTTCTCATGGGTTAATGTTTTGTTTTAAACTAAGGTTTCTCAGTGTCTCAGGTTTGCACTTTGCAGCTGTAGAATGTGTTATTAAAAGGTCAATAACAGCTTCTTTTCTTGCAGTTACAGGGATCCATTAAGAGAAAACTGGAAGATGATAGCTCTCCTGCCTCCGGTGGCGTGCCTGATGTCATATTCCCAAGTGACAATAAGAGACTCTGCCTTGATGATGTAACTCTTTCCATGGGCCAAGGCACCAATCCCAATGTGTCATGTCCAGATATGCAGAACTCTCCATTCTCCACCAATCATGGCGCTTCTTCTCTAGGAGTGGCTGGTCATCCAGTGCTACTTGAAAACAATCACATGAATGGCAGTGGCATTGGTTCTCCATTTTCCGTACCACCCAACACTGAGATAGGTCAGAAAGGATCAATAGGTGGACAAAATAATATCGTTCACTATGACGAGAAAGGAAACAGCATGCAGTCTGTGGACCAGGAGCTGCAGGACCTGTTGGAAGAGCTGACAAAAATGCCCGATCCGTCTCCGAATGAGCTGGACCTCGAGAAGATCTTGGGAAGCAAAGCTGAGGAGCCGCTGAGCCTGAGTCACTCCCAGCCGAGCATAAGCACCACTCCAAAGCCCTCTCCCCAGACGTCTCACCTGGAGAACCATGTTACTAACAAAGACTTTTCTCCAGGTTGCAATCCAACCAGTGGAGGATCCCCCCAGATGAGGCCTCCGTCCGCTGGGGCAAATTATCCTGTTCCTCCTCCAAATAAAGCGGCTGCATCGCCCATCTCTACGGCTGCACAGAATAAGAGTCAGCCACCGTCAATCCTCCCAGTACCCTTGTCCAACATGCCTGGCTCTAACTGGCATGCGCAACAGCTAAAGCAGCTGGCAGCAAGCAAGCAAGTATCTACGCCTAAGCCACAGGCTCCCAGCTGGCCAACCATGTCCCCTCCAGGACTTTCTCCACCATACAGGCCAGGATCATCCCCTCACCATCAACCTTTCAGCCCTCAAAATGTCATGGTCTCTGGCATGACCTCTAATAGTTTACCAGGAAACAGCATTCAGAGTCCTCAAAACACTCTGCTTTCAAGCATGACTTCCAATAGCAACCCATCTAGTGGACCCTCCCCTCAATATGGGTCTGAGAAGCTTTCCAGCCCAGCTCTTAATCAGCAGCCTTTCAGCCCTCAGAGCTCCATGCTGCCTGGCATGACTTCCACCAGCATCCCTGCCAACAATATTAAGAGTCCACCGAACAACTTGGTTTCTAGCATGGCCTCCACGAGCACGGGACCCTCCCCACCGTACAGGCCAGAAAAATTGTCAAGCCCGGCTCTCCACCAGCAACCCTTTAGTCCTCAGAGCACGTTAATCCCCAACATTACACCCCCTAGCAATTCCCCCAGCATGCAGAACCCGCTTTTCAAATCGATGACGACCAGCCAGACCAAAAACATGAACCTCATTATGCAGCAGCCATCCAATGGCTTGCAGCCAGGACTGGTGAGCGAGAATCCGGTCAGCCAAGACCAATTTTCTTTCAATAACACCAAACCACTGTCTCATTTTACATCTGAGTCAACGGCTCAAAAGATGCCCCCCATGACTGCAGGACAGGGGCAGCAGTCCCTCATACATTATCTCCAGCAACAGCAGCAGCAAGCTCCAACCACGCAGCAGGCTCTGCAGCAGGCAAGCAACTCGCAGTTTATCCAGCAGCAACTTCGACAACTGATGCAGCCACCTCGCTTGCAGAGACCAATGCAGCCTACACTGCCATCTCAACCCAGACAGGTGAGAACCCTCTATATTACAGGGTTATGGGAAAACACTGATTGTGGTTTGTTTGCCTCACTTTAGCATTTCATCTATAGCGTCCCTAAGTCTTTTGGGTACATGCTTAGATAACTTGATAACAGCATCTTGGGGTCCTTCGGAGTAATTCTGTTTATTTTGCAACTAAAATGCAATGCAATTCCATCACGTGCCTCCCCAGTTCTTTCCTCTCACTGTGCGGATAACTTCACACTGTTATACAAGGAGTGTCTCAAGCCACGCAAATTGGTTCTTTTTAAACATAGCCTTTTAGCTTATTTTGTTAGCAGCCGAGATGTTTTCCCTTGCCCCTTTTTTTTTTTTTTTTTAAATGCATATTTTTTTAATAGGCAGAACTGAATCCAGCTCCGTATTATACCTCTGAAGCCGGGTAGAAACAGGAGGGATGAAAATACAGCCAGAGTATGTTCAACAGATCAGATGAAGCAGAATTTGACTGGCAAAAAGGCAGTCTTGAAATCCCTTTTGCCAGCACTCACCAGAAGTGACCTGCATTGGCTGTGTGCCGTGCTCTGCCTTAGAATCATGCATGTGGATAAACCAGGGAACACAGCTAGTGTCGGGGGAATGCCATTTGGTCTCTTGAATAACTCCCAATGGGAGATAGGAGGAGTTGCATCTACTGCCATTCTGCTGGAGAGAGATTCATTGTGACAACGAGCCCTTAAGGAGAGAACTTAAGGGGTGGCATTTGTTGTATGGACTTGGGAGTGAGGGAAAAACGTCTATATCTTAGGTGCTGGAAAACCTTTCAAAATAGAGATTAAAATGCAACCTCTCAGCCACAGCAAAATGCATTGCTAGCCAGAAGCAAAACTCTGGCAGTAGACTCCACATGGCGACTGCATTGTGCACATGTGATTCTTGCCACTAAGTGGCATGGAGTCCCATCATGTTGCCCCTGGTTAGGATCTTTAATGCCTGTAAAAGGCGAATATCTGTGGTTCTCTTGGGCTGTCCTCAGATGATTGGGGAATAAAGGACAGAATCCTGGGTTTCTTCATTCTTCTTTGCTGTAGAGTGGTCAGCTTTTTAAAATGCCAGCTCCCACACTGTGGTTTCTTAGATACTGCAGCCTGTTCCTATGCTAAGAATAAGAAAAAGGTAAATGTTGGTAAATGTCAGCTTCTTAATGGTAACTGCCTCTGGCTTATTTCCTGGGTGCCATTTCAGGGGTGACTCACCTTTTTTTCCAAATGGCCTGTGCGCAATAGTCCCTTATGACGAGGCAGCTACTTAAAAATTGGCTGGTAGGGAAGGCTGCGCCTCACTGCTGCATAGCTGGACGTAGACATGTGGGCACAGAGCACTTGAGGGGTTGATTAGGGACTGCAAGGCCCTGAGTCAGCAAAGCACTTAAGCATGTGCCTAACTTTCAAGCATTGTCTTTAACGGGACTAGTCCTAGGTTGCATTGGTGTCTAAGGTGGTGCATTTTTTTCCCTGCGCCCCCTCCCCGCGACGGGGTTGAGTTGTCTCACCCTTGTTGGATTGCTGAGATCCTCTCTGCAGAGTCTCTTTCACTGGTGGAAACAGCTCCCCTTCGGGGAACTTTCCGACTGCCCGGCCTATGCTGTACCTCTGGCCTTCGCCTCCAGCCAGAGAGAGGGTGTAATTTGGGGACTATTGGTAAAGATCAAGGAGAGTCAAAGCAGTAATTACCAGTGACGAGCAAGTATTTCAGTTTCAGACCACTTAGGTAAGCGCACGGAGCCTCACTGATTTTACAAGCTAAAACTTATTACATTAATTATACAGTAAATGACACTGCTGCTCCAGATTTTATAGCCTGTTAAGCTGCCTATGAAAGATGGCGAGTGCTCGGCATCAGAACATGTATCAGAGTTTCATAATGTTACCACAGTTTCTTACGGAAAAAGCAGATCATCTTTTTTCCAGGAAAAAAATTATAACCGGTGCAAAATTATAAGAAAGCTTTGGAAAATGTTCTAGATACAGGAAGCTTCAGGCTTCAAGAATATTTGCTGCATTTCTTGGAATGTTATATTCAGTCTTATTTGCAAACAACTGGTTGCACCGGTGGGTCAAAAGGCACTGCGGTTGAGGTTTTAGACCTCATCTCACTTGTACCAGCTTCAGTCCTGCATAACTTGGGGACGTTTTAACTTACAGCAGCGGAGCTGAGAGTAGAATCGGGGTCTTTTATATTTCATTCCTGTTCCTACTCCATCAAGGCTCACAGCGAATTGAACTTTTCAAACGGCTTTAGATTATTTCAAAAGTTAAAGATTCGGAAATGTAGGGTCAGGGGGTGGAAACTTCTGCTTCTTGAAAACTTGTAACTGTTGAGGGAAGACTCCACTTTTATCCCTGCTGACAAGGAAGTTCACAGTGTACCAGGGACATTGTTTGGTTTTTAAAAGTCATCCACTTCCTGCATGTATGTGCGTGTTTGTAAATGTGACTGAAATCTCTAAGAAGACCCAGCGCTCTCCGCTTTGGAGTAAGAGGTGCAGCTTTGTGGAGGAGAAGAATGTGGACGGTGTCCAGTTGGAGGGTGAACAATAAAGCATGAAATCTGATCCTTGTAGCAGGCAGAGCGACATGGGGAAGGGAGCAGCTGCTATGACACAAACCCAGAGAGCGAGTCTTTTCTGTTGCTGTTTTAGCGCATGCTGAAAAGACAGCTCTGAATTCCCAAGGCGAAGTAACCCGCCGGTCTCATACTGTGTCAAAGGTTTTTGTACTAAACGTTATATTTTTGCAGCTTAGTCCAGTCTCTTTCCAGAATCCCATATCGCCTGGAAAATTGGTAAATCTGATAATGTCTAATCTTTGCACATATGAAGCGCTGTGTCTTTATTGTAGAGCATTGACAGATATTGATTTAGCCACTGACAGTTTGCATTGTGCGATATCGTAAAGCTGGGTGTTGTTAGCCTTAGTCTGTGCCTACTATCAAGTTTTCATTTGGCTCATTTCATACTTATAACTTGCGGAGTGAAATGACACAAGAAGGTGTGGATTCCAACAGCCACAATAACGGGACGGGCCTTAGGTGCCAAAGAGTCAAAAGGGGTCTCCAAAAGTATGCAGTGTGCCACAGATGCATTTTTGGCTGCCTGCCTTCCTGGGGTCAGCATGCGGAAAGCTGGATGCACGAGAGATTTGCCCAGGCAGACCGCATGGTTGGACATCTCCTTGCTTTGCATGCATAAATGCAGTTTGAATGTGCAAGTCTGGAGTTCTGTCCAATCAAAACTCCACAGCCTGTTGGTTACACTGTTAACATGTCAGTGTTTCAGGGAAGTTGCCTTGGATTCCTGTCAATGGGAGAAGACCTAAGGTCCCCAAAAGACTAGAGATGGGACAAGTGAGCCTGTAGTTATAGCAGTTGAATTCCAGTTGTGATTAAACGACTGGATTGGGGCGCTTCCAGGTTTCGAAAAGCAAAATGTGACTTCTGTAATCTGGTGGGGGAGTGTCATTTGGATTGTGTAAATATGATTAAGAGCAAAAGACTGGTTTGCAGCTTGTTTGGTGGAGGGCATAAATAATACAGTGCCATCTTTTGGGTGTGATGCGCTCCGCGTTTCTGTGCACCACTTGTCTCCAGCGACCGAGCCGGCTATACTTAGAGCCCTGCACATTCCTGTTGACACCCAGCCCAGAGTTGTGCGGAGAGCAGTCAACAAAAGGTATTTTGGCCTCAGCTCTGTTGCCAAAAGTCACAGGAGGGGAAAACTAGAGAGGGGCAGAACTAGAGGGGCAGTGATATTATTAATAGTATTAATAGGGTGTATGTTGCTATTGAGCAGTACATGGCAAATGGCAGGATAGTGAAGAGGATGCTAAAGAATGAAAAAACACACTGACAAAGGGACTTGACAATGTTTCTTTAACTGTGGTGAAAGCTAGTAATACTGTATCTGAGTTGGCAGAGTAAATTAGAGGTTGCATAGAAAAACCAAAACCCAAGCTAGATTTTTTACATTTTTTTCTTTGTACATTTAAACTAATTTTTTTGTGTTTCTGAATACGAGTGCTTTACATCTAGAAAGAAATCTGAAGGAGAATTTGGTAATCATAAGTGCAAACTGACCCGGGTGCCTAGTTAAATACCATAATGTGATACAGGCTATGGCTATTATCTATGTGGATATAAACATGTTAATACTATGTGCCTAGTTCTTCATTGCCTTGAAACATGTGAAATCATTTGCAGTGGCGGAAAGTCAGAGCACAGCGGGTGTAAGGTGATACTATTCTGGCGCGGTAGCATTTTATACTCATCTGCTGTGATAGAGATGGATAACTAATTCTGAGAGGCAGTGGAGAGCTGGGGGCATTGAAGCTAAGTAGACCCAATCCTGTTGTGACTTCAGGGGAAAGCACAGGGTTTTAAGCAGGATTTCCTGGGCGTTGTGTGAAAACTTGCCTGACTTAGAGAATGCATCTATTTTCATGCATTAATAATCTCCTGTTTATTAGATCAAAAATTCTGGCCAGATTTTATTGGTTACTTCTGTCTACTTTTTTCTTTTAAAGTCTCAGACTTGTCTTCAGAGGCACTTTGCAAGAGGCTTGGTATTCTCCTTATCCCTTCTCTATTTTTCTTTTTTTTCATGGGGGGGAGGGAAGGAGGGACTGTTGTTAGAAAAGTTTGTAAAATATTACTCTTTTACTAACACAGCGCAGAAGAAAAACAGATTTGATTTCAAAGGGTAGTGCTAGCACAATGCCAGAGCTGAGGCCTTCGAGGGAGTGGAGAGCTTTTGAAGGCAAAGCGACAAGCCCTTCAGCTAATTAAGTGCCTTTGAATAGGCGAATAAAGAATGCCGGTGATGAATCAGGATTACAGAAAGCAATAAGTCTGAACCTGGAGTTTGACCTCTCCACATCTTTCCCCACAGATGTGAAAACATCTTCTTGACTGGTCATTTCTGCTTTTATATTTATTTGTGCAATTGGAACTGTTTTTCTCCAAGTTACAGAGAATTTCCCCTCCTTCTTTCAACAGAGTCTCAAAGGAGCCGGCACGAAAGTGTTATAGAGTGGTCATTGTCTCTGCCCCTCTTCCGCCCCCCAGTAAATAATGTTTAAATATGTTTTAGAAGCGGGAGTTAATGCTGAAAAAGCTCTGGCTAGTTTGGTCACATCATAACCTCAAAACACAGGCTTTAACTGTTAAATTACAGAGGGGACTTTTAATTCATGGCTGACTTTTTGACATTAGTATGGTATTTTCCTTAATTTGTTTCTTCCTCCCTCTGATTCTGGATCTGAATGCGTAACCCCATGGTATAATGGATCTCTGTGATTAAATCTCAGCCTTTGAGCTTCTTCAGCCCATATTTTGGGATGTGTTAAGAAGGTATTGAGGTTTCCAGTAGCTCTGCTTTATGCACACATCAGATCTTCTAGTTCAGCCATCTATGTGTTCTGCTAAAAGCAAGAGTTTGTAGAGCTGGAGATGTCTAAAAGCTCTTCATAGTGCATCAACCTCAGAGGAATAATTGGCAGGGAAGTAGTAATAACCCACCTCCTGTTGTAAATTGACTTGAGCCGTTGGTATTTCATTTACAATCCCCGTCCCTGCCATCACCACCCTTATGTCTTCGGAGCATTGCAAAGATGCTGTGTCAGAGGTGAAACACTTTCCCTAGTCCATCATGCTTTCACTGCCTTAAATTTATTCTTAACAAGATGGAAACAGTCCAGGCCAACAGTTCACTCTTACAATATGAGCAACCCCACAGAAATAAACTAGCATATTCACTCATGCTGCAGGACTAAAAATCTATCCGGGAAGAAAACACGAGGCCAAGAATTGGTTTTAAAGAACAGGGTACAGACAAGAAGGTGATGTATGCATATTCATACACACTGCTGATTAAAATGCTTGGTGGAGATGAAAGGGAAGGCGAGAGAAGGCACATTTATGTGCTGCATGTTTGGGTGGAAACCCAAGGCAGTAATGCCAAAAAACCCCAAAATAAGCCTGGAATTTCAGCCTGCTGCTCCGGTTTAATTAACTTCCTGGTCACTAGGAATGGCAGCACATCATGGGACATGCTGCAAGTGGTCTTAGACCTCAGGGACAGTGAGCTGAGGCGTGTGTGCCACCACTTCACGCTCTCCGCCTTAACTCTGAAAAAAATCTTTGTTTTTGTGGTTTTAAGTGTGTCCCTGTGTTGCTTTAAGTAACAGACTCTTGTTTCCTTTTTTCTTTAATAGTAGTAGAAAAGAAGAAAAGCCTGCCTCAAACGTGTCGGGAAAGTCATACGAGTGTGCTAAGGAGCGCGTGTGTGACTTAGCGTGACCACCCCGTCCACCTTTCCCTCGTACTGGGCAGTAGCCAGCCGTACGGCTTTACTGGAGCTGCCCCTCCAGTAAGGAATTACCCAGAGGGAGTCGGGGAATCAGAATTTGGCCTGTGGTGTGTTTTGAAAAAGATCTTACCACAAAAAGGCTCTTGCAGATTAAAATCCTCTAAACCTGGCAGCACAGCCTCCCTCCCAGCTGCCCTATTGAGTTTGATTGCTAAAGGCTCAAGTAAAGTTATCCTGATTTGCCTGATCAGGCCCTAACTACCAGCTAGGATTTAAAAAATGAACCCCCTTGATTTTCATTGACACAAAAAGCATCCAAAGGGCTGAACAAAGGCTTTCGCTGGTTGGGGTTCCCCCTTTCCCCTTCCCTGCCCTGGGTCTTTACAGGCTAAGAAACTATAAACGCTGAAGATGTTGAGTTGTCAGTGGGAACAATGGGAGGGCTTTCCCATTATGTCACAGTTTGCCTGAGCATAATTTTTATACAAGAATACTAAAAACAGCGATTTGGTCAAGGGATGCAACTTGTATCCCCCCATAGAAGGTCATGCAGCCGTAGCGCTTTCTTGGCTTGGGAATTGCAGAATATATTCCTGAATGACAGCAAGTGAATATTGTCCAAGGGCCCTGTTTTGGGTGCCTTTGACACTGAAAACTTCTTTTGACTTCCACATGTCTTGCTCCTGTTTTGGCCGCATTTGTAGAAAGAGTTTCTATCCAAGGAGTTTTAGCAGCCAAACTTGGGACCTAACTTGACATTAACAAAGCAGCAAGCGCTCGCATCATAAAAATAATTTGCCAAGATATTTTGAAGACTTGATTTGTATCTCATGTCTCTGGTCTTACTATCGTACAGTATTCGAAAATTGTGTGTATATTTTACAAAGCAGAAATCATTTGAGTTAAGGGTAAAAAACTAATGTAACAGTGAAGGGAAAACTCCTCCTAATTGCCGTTAGACATTAATCGAGCAATTATTCAACAGTTTGGAGGCTGGGGGAAATACAGTTGGCTACTTTATCCTTGTGGGTAGGCTACTTCTGTAGTTTTCTGTCTGAGCAAAGTAAAAGCTGTATGCACACAAAAAATAAAAGTGCAAACATGTTGTGTTTCAAGTGCAGTACCTAGAAATAACTTTCCTGGTAAAATGAACTCGGTGTCTTTTTCTTTTTCTCTGGGCATTTTGGAGAAATTTCAGTGTGTGGGTGGGGGAAAACAAAGACGTGGCTGTAAACAGGAACTGATATTGTCTCTGGGCCTGAATGGAGAGAGAAACTGAACTAGCTTCATTGGTTCTCTCATGCATCTGTGAGTCTGGAAACACTGGGATGATTCACAGTTTTCTGATTAATACAGGAGCAAGCAAAATGGTGCAAATTAACTGCCATTACGGATCTGCTCTGTATGGCAAATATGCCTCTAGAACAAATGGTGTTGCATGAAGACAGCTTAGAGAAGAAGGTAATGGGTCTTAAAAACAAATTAGGAGCAGTCCCTTCAAAGCTGTTAACATTTAAGGGTTGAAAGTGAAACACTGTTACAAGCTGTCTTCAAAAACTAGTCCCATTTAAGTAGCATATCAGCCTGCTCCTTTTGGCTTTGCAGTGTTTCTGTATTAAGCGCTTAGGGCTGTTTCAAGTATCGCTCAGTAATCACTGGTAGAAAGTCAGTGGGAATGTAGCTGTCTCTTAGGGCTTTGAAGGCTAATCACTCCGTTACATGCACGTTCTGAAGTCTAATTTTTTTATGCTGGATTTAGGGGGAATGTTATCATTTCGTGATGTCATTCTCAGAAACCCTTCTGGTTGTTGGGGGGTAAAAGTCAGCCTTGTCCTACCATTTAAGCCCCCAATAAAAATAGGTAGAAAATGAATCTCTTTAGCATAAGCATTATTATCCATGTAAACTCATCATCACAGGCTGCATCTACATGTGCACTTTACTGTGGAGTAGATTAATTGGGTTCAGAGCAACGTGTCACCTTCTACATGTGCCACAGTATTAAGCCTCAGTAAACTAACTAACACCACTGTAAGATAGCACTGTCAGGGACAGTGCTATCTCCTGGTGGAGTAATTAACTGCGATTAAATACATATGTAGATGCTGACCGTGGGTGTAAACTGTGCCCAGCCAGCAAGGGGCCAGACACCTGCCTGCTGCCTAACCACACAGCTCCACACTTTCAGCACTCATGCCCCAGCCAGCTCCTCCGTCACCCAGTGCCGCTGCCCAGGGCAGAGCAGGGCAGGAGCAGCCCTGATGTAAACTGCTCTTCCCCAGCTCAAATTGCTGCTGTCCCAGGCACAGGTGTAGACGTGCCTGAGAGTAGTTTACTCCAACTCAAACTGCTCTAGCATTTATTGGTTTGAATTAATTACATGTGTACGTTCACGCACCATGTAACGTTTCTGCTGCAACATTAGCAAAGATGAAAGCGAGATCCCCAAAGCCAGGGTGGTCCAGAGGCAAACTTGAACATAAGGCAAGGTGATGCATATCTATGAGGAATGCTGTTATTACATTCCCCCGGAAGACTAGGACAAGAGTGGGAGTTCATGTTGCAGATGGCTCTGTGCAAACATCCCACCTGGATAATTTAGAGTCAGAGGCCCTGGTCCTGAAAGAGTAGTGCACTCTGAGGGTCATCCTGCTTGTATGTGTGAGGGTAACCCCATATGCAAGTCTCTGGGATCAAGGCCTACTCTGATAGGACAGATAAACGTGGGGGAAAGAGGTTGGCATAGGAGCAGAGAGAGAGCTGGGAAATGGCATGTGGCTCTTTTTGACAGAGAACTTGGATGTCGCAGGGGACTGAAGCTCCAACTTGCATTGGAATTAACTGCCCCTGTTCCACACCAGTTTAATATCTGCGATCTGTGGGTTTCCTCAATGTGGAGCGCATTCACAGCATTGTCTGTTACACTGGTTACTTGATCTCCGTTGGGGCTTGGTTTTATGGGAGATCAGGAATAGCAGAAGCAAAACCTGCCCCTTGCAAGGAAATAAACAAAAAACCTAAACCATCTGCTGTTTCGTGCACAGCAGTGACAAGAAGAAACCCTTAGAAGGCTCTTTTTGGAATTTCAGCCTTCTAATGTTGATCTTTTCCTTCCCTTTCCAGAGAGATTAGGACATACTATCCTGGGACAACTCTAATATTCCCAACACAAACAAGTTAATTTCAATTGGTACTTAAAGACTGGGGCCTGCTGGAAGCCTCCCCTTGCATACCGAATGTGTCTCACTCGTATTTCCTCTCGACTAGCGCGTTATTAAGCACATGCTCTCGCTCTGTCTGGATTGAAGTGTAATTTACAAGCCACTTGTATTTGGATAGGCTCTCTTCCCTCTGCCATTGCTAAAAGGGTTTGTTTAAACAAGGAATGATCTTAAATCTATTCTTTTTTATTTTCCACACCTCTTTTTCTGCTCCGTTCTTTGTTAAATCAGCACATGCCCCTTTTGAAACTGCTCCCTTTTGTTTTCTATATGGAAACATGGGGGTTTTAACAGAATAATTGCATAACAAGGATGAGTTACTTTTTTTTTTTTTGTCTCTTTTCCCAAGAGATGTCCCGTGACTTCCTCTGTTACTCTATTAATCGCTGTAGCTCAAAATTCATTCTGATCAAAGAAGCAGAATGAGGTTGAAAAGTGCAGATTCTGGCAATTGACTTGACTGTTTAGATTCCCTGCTGAGCTCATTCAGATCTGGATTTAAGCTGTTCCTGCTGTATTTTTCCTTCTCTACTTACTGGCAAAAGAACATTTTCCAGCCCCACACTCACCAGGGGCAATGCTGAATGCAGAGCAGTAACCATGGGCTGACCAAGCATCCAGGCTGCTTCAGCTGAGATTGGGAATGAGAACGTTTCTCCAGGATCTACAGAACTAATGTTCTGCTCGAATATTAGAAGGCAGTGTTGTTATCTGTGTCGGTTTGATGCATGTGTCTGCCTGGATCTCATTTATTCCATTATGGAAGATGTACAGAACCTAAGAGCAAAACTGTGGCTTAGGAGAACCTGGAGTAAATAATGACATTTCTGTGTTCTGGTTTTTTGGGGTTTGTTGTTTTAACGTAAGAACTGTGCTTTTTCCCCCTTCTGCATCTATACCTGGATTATTACAGCTCCTCCAAGTGGGAAGGAAATTGTTTTAATGTATTTAGGGAAGAAAATTGTAAACCCCTTGAAATCTCTGGTGAAAGCTTTACTTTACAGTAAAATGACTCAGTTTAAAGATGCAATTGGTTTTAATGTCTGCTTCAAGCTAAAGTCCCAATGTTCTTGGATTTCTGAAGCAATTTAAAAATCTTGGAGTTTAGTAACAATACCTGCTGTTAGGAAGTAGTGCTGCGTGTGTTCTCGCAATTACATCCATTCGGGATTTTAGGCTATCTCTTAAAGAAGAAGTGCCAAGTCTATATACCTGGGTTTCCTTTTGCACGTTCGGTCCTGGTCCTGCAGACTTCACGAACCCGAACTCCACGTTAACATCAGTGGGAATTCTGAATTCTCAACAAATATAGTGTGGGGCTTTGGTGTCAAGATTATTTATTATTATACAGCCCTCCAAAATGTGTTAGACAGTTAACAACTATAGATGGATACATCCTGAACTCCAAATGGGGACTCTAATAGCACTGAATTGAACAGTTGCAGTTGAAATGTGAATGGTGTTCCATTTTCCGATAATATTATTTATTTACTGATTTAAGAGTGCTTAAGATTAGCAGAAACAAAGTGATACGGGACGGCATCGCGGTATACTAACTAGAGGTCTGAAAATTTGTGAGTAGAGCCAGTCAAAGTTTTTTCACCCAAATATTTGTTAAGGAAAGATGTGTTTCCATTATTAATTCCAATTTCTCTATAATCTATTTGAAACTGAATTTTCCATTTTGGTGTTTTTTAATGACAGTCTTGGCATTTTTTTAAAATCTAAATTTAATTTTTGTCAAATGTTTTGCATGGGAATGGGGGGAATCCATTTCACAACCCGCTCAGCCTGGCGACTTCATTTGTGATATGCAGCCGAAGGGCCCAGTGTCTTAATTTAAAAGTGAACTGTGTCCAGAACGAGATTCCCTGCATGAAACAAAGTCTGTAGGTGATCTCAATGCATTAAGCGTGCGCATACCACCTTTGTGCCGGTGTGCAAAACTTTCAGCTTTCATTTGCTGGAATCTCCCCAGATTTTGCAGACATTTTAAATGCACAAATATTTATGGACAGTGACTAAACTCTCAGTGTGATTTCTTGTTTTGTTTAATTATAAGTGTGAACATTGCAGAGCCTTCTGAAACAATAGCGGTGTGCACATGCCATTGTAAAGAAGATCTTGCCTCTGGAGTACAAATCTTTGGCATCTCTCTCTCTCAAGAGAAAACATTTGAGGGAATTAAACCACTGCTGTCTAAGTTACTGTGAGGTTATTTTGTACTGTCTTCTTTTGACAAAGCCTGCATTTTCCTTCTAACTGGGAGTAGGCATTTAAAAAACTGAATCTGACCACTACACTAAAAGTTTCTAAGCTGGACTTTCTTTGCCTGCAGTCCACGTTCTCAAGTAATATGGGAATAAGAATCTCCCAGCACAACTGTGAGGAGTCCTTTTGTGCCATAGCTGTAACATAGGAGTTTTAGGAAAAAGGAAAGATATCAAGTAATTCGCTGTATTAGACCCATGAAAAATTGGGTGACCTTCTACAAATACCCTGCATGTGTTTCTAACCCAGTTAAACTACATCCTATTGTAGCACTGTTCTTCCACACCTTTTATATAGAGAAAACATCTGGGAAACTCCTACACATGTTGTAAATATTACAGGCTTCAATATGTTACATTTTTAACAGTAGTTGGCAATTGGGAGGATGGGAAGGACATTTTCAGAAAACATCCCATTCTATCTCTCTCTCAAATCTTGCTTGTGAAAGATACAGTTACCATAATAATGATCAGTCACTAATTGATTCATCGTGCTTCCAGACAAGTGCTGAACAGAGGAGCCAGGCAGGTCATTTTCTTGTTCCAGCTCCTCTTTGGGTTGTTTGCTGAGGAAGGGCAGGAGAGGGTTATAAAGCTGCTGCCACTACATCCAGTGCATGTTTTTCTCAGAAGAGAAGAGATACTGTGAGCCAAAAGCTCTTTCCTTTGGAAATCATGGCTGGGAAGGGCCCCTTTGGCTTGCAAGACGAAGTGGGCAGTCAGACAGACCCTTTCCTGAATCCTAGGCAGGCACCAGACGGCTGAAGGAAGAGAGGCACCAGGCTGAATTAGATTGACTGACTGCCTTGGACAGTGAGGCAGCCGGCCTTAATTGGTTTGCAGCTGTTCATTTTTATTTTTTTTTCCTTCTCCCCTCCCCCGCCCCGTTTCTTTTTCCCCTTCTCCCATCTGACCCCCCAGGCCCACCACCCCTCTAGCAAGAACGGAAACCTTGCCAAGTTGGGGAAGAAGCATCTAAACTAGCTTTACTAATTTTTAGCAGCTTTTAAATCCCGAAGAGCAGCAGCAAATTGGGAAACAGCAGCAAGTGTTTAACAAGAACAATACATACCTTTGCTCAAAAAAAAAAAAAAAAAAAAAAAAAGAAGAAGAAAAACTAAACCTAGTAATTTTAGGTGCTTATTCGTGGTGGGAGGTGCGCGCGTGATTGTCCGTCACCTGCTATAACCTGTAGGCAAGACTCTCCACAGTGCCTGGTGGCTGAGGTTGCTTGGGCACTGCCTTCGAGAAGGACCTTTCCTGGAAGCCTCCGTTTCGAAGGTACTGAGATATAGTGCTTCTTGGGATGCAGGTCTGTGTCAAGGGTCTCAAGTTGGGCACCTAAAATGGGATCAGTCATTTTTGGAAATTCAGGCCTTAAATCAAAATGTGTAGGTTGTGTATACTAGACTGGGAGCAAAGCGTGGGAGTTTCACGCGTCTGTGTTGCTTAGTTTAATATCTGTAGGGTTGCTTTCTCCAAGCTGCTTTGACTACGGGGTTCTGATCTTCTCCCATTAGAAATGGGCAGGTGTTGCTGTCCTCCTGTTCTCTGTCCTATTGCTTTCTCTCACTTCCTGCAATCTCTGACTCTTCTGTGTTCCCAGAGGACTAAGAGTCACCCGTGGGGAAATTCCTGATTTAATGTGATGCTCTTTGCCAGCGACCTTGAAGGTTGGAGGCCAAATTTTCTTTGGGAGGATGATCATTGTGGCCGCTTCCTCAGGAGGAGGAGATGAATAGCAATCTCCAACCCTTCTGGATCCACTTTCCTTCACTGTTGTCAGTCCATGGGCAGCCACATGGCTTCTAATGGTATCCTGTGAATTGGAGTCAGAAACAACCAAGCCAAAAGAGCTCCTGGGTCCGTCACAGAAGCTGACCCTGTGAAAAGAACAGTTTGATCTGCACCATAGGAAATTATCAGTACTGCTTTCAGGAGAGATTTCATCCCCAGGGCCATATGACTTCATCCTGTGAAGTAGGCCTAGTTCAGCTCCAGATTTTGGTATTTCTGACTCGGGTTTTATTCAGGAGCTTATTTGCTGGATGCTGTAGCTTAAATCAGCCTAAAATGTTCTCAGTGTAATCAAGTGCTCCCTGAACCTCTAGCAGACTTTGAGGGTCACTCCTCAGGTGCACACTACCTGTTTACATACGTCTGCAGGATCAAGCCATCAACGTCTGATTAGGCAACCCCTAAAAATAGTGTCTCTCGTGACACCAAACATGCCTGAACCTGTTGCCTGCACAAGGAACCAGCTTCTGCTGATGCTTTTGCTTGTAAGGATCTGCACAGTGCCCTAGTGATGGAGCTCCAGTTATCCACCTAGGAGGATGAGTGCTGCATTTCAGAGGGCCATAGCTCTGCTGGTAGCCACACAGCAGCTTGGCGTTCTGGCTCCATTCACCTCCATCAACAATGCCAAGCTAACCCAGTTTTGCAGCTCGCACCCAGTGCCAGAGGCATCCTTTGTGGATGTCTCTAATTCCTGGACTTGTGGACTCCAGTGTCTGTTTTTCCTTCTGTTCTACTGATTCTTATGGTCTTTGGTGCCAGAGATGGAGCATGAGAAGAGGTTAGAAGCCAAGCCACATATACTCCTGGGGTACAGCCAATTGAGCCTTTTCCCCTCTCACTCTAACCAGCTATCAGTTTGTCTTCTCAGCTCGTTACACTGATGTCCCCCAAATGAGTAACCCCAAGTGTCACCTGCATGTCCTCCTCCAGGTCACTTGGCCTTCAGTGTCTCAGTGTCGGCACTAGGAAGTAAGACTACATCAGTAGAGTAGGACCATTGTGCAGTGTATATATTCCCATGCAGCTTTGAAGCAAGCAGGATCTAAAGGCATGCTAATCTGTTTGGGTAAGACATACTTGCCGAGAGCTTATTTTTATAACGTCTGTTTTAGCAGAAGCCAGAACTTGAAGTGGGCACCAACACAAGATTTCAGCACAGTTCTCTTATTCCACAGCAGTGCAGCAGGCCTGGGAGGTTTGAGGAACAGGGGGGTCCAGCAGCTGTAGGCTGTGAGGGTCAGGAGGATTTGGGTCTGGAAGGACACTGATTGAGAAGGAAGGGACAGTGCTGTATTGGCGACTTCGCGACTCTTTTTTTTTTTTTTAATCTATTCAGCTTGCAGCCTCTGGGAGCTCTGGCAGAGAGAGAGGAATTAAAACCTGCTCCATGAGCTGCAATGGCTCTGCACCTCCTTGCTGGGACCGGAAATCCATTGTGGCGTCCTGATTAGTGCTAGTGAAATTGGAAACCTCTCTTCAGACAGATAAGGATCTTGTGAATGAAAATCGAACCTGTTCATCCTGAATTTTCACAGGGCTGGGTTATATAACCACAGGCCAGATCCAGGGCCGATCCCCTCTTTGTGTCACCTCGTGAAAAAGTGAGCCGTTTGCCCCCTCTACAGCTTCTCCCCAAATCGCTGAGCTTTCCCTCTGCCAGCTCCTTTGGGGAGGCAGCCGCTGGGGGCCAAGGGCCATTCAGGGCAGGGCACTCGCTGTTTGGGGTGGTCCAGGCCCTCTGCCTCCCTCCTGCCGTCTCCAGCCCCTGTCTGAAGGTTGCACAGGGGACCCGCATTTCATGCTCCTTCACGTGCCAGTCTCCAGCCTAACTCAAAGGAACTCCAGTGGGGCCATCCATGAGCATCTCAAATCCCATAATAGTCCCCTTAATGACTAGGTGAAGTAGGCTGTGTTTTGTCCTACGTTAATAACAAGTTCCTGGTTAAAAATAACCCTACAATTAAAACAAAACGCCTAATGATTTAGGGTTTGAAGCTGCAGCTCTCACAGCCTTCCTAAGCTCAGGAGGCACAAGACTGGCTCCTCCTCTGATGATTTTATAATTGCTCTACAGAAGGGCCCTGGATGCACCCGTCCTTCTGGCACCGGGAAGCCGAGAGCAGCCTGGGGCAGAGCTCTGACTTCAGGGGCACAGAATTAGTGTTTGGCTACCTCCAAGTACTGACCTTTGGGGCTTAAAGCCATATGAACCAACAGTAGAGACTGCTTTATTTTAGGACCTATTAACTCCTTCAGAGACTTCCCAGCACCTGTTCATAAAAGCAGCCCCAGCGTGTGGCTTGGTAGCTGTGTTCCTTCGGGCAGCTCTGCCCTGACGGTGCATTTAGAAACGCCTGCATGCCCAGGCAGTCTGTGCCTTGGTGTTGCATATCAAGCCAACTCATATCCTTTGGATGAGTTTGGTCATACCTGGGAACAGCCTGGGAGCTCTGAGCGCACCGTCCCAGGGGAAGGCAGAAAGGGGAAAAAGGAAGGAGGGCCCCTCTGCTGTTTTCCCCACCCGCACTGTTCTCACTCGTGTTAGACAGACAGACTAGCTAACGGAGAGGTGCAACTGCATTCCCAGTTAGTGAAAGATGTGTGTGGGATGCGAGTGAGTGTCCCCAGCTCCAGCCAGTGACCACCCCAGTGGAATGACAAGCCATCGCAACGTTCAACCTCCGGACCGAGCTGCTTAAATCTGGCAGCATGGATCTGCCTAAAATGTAAAAAATAAAAACCATGCTATTTTAGTGCTCTGGAATCAGGGATTATAAATAGCCCAGCCGGTGTGTTACTTCTGGCTGCGTGCGTCGTTCGTAAGACATCACTGCATCCGTCATTTACCTTTGGAACAGGCTGTCTGCTAATTAATGTGGCAACTGCAGTCTCCCCTGCATTTGCATCTTGTGATGATGCTTGCAGTTGAGTGAGAAGATGCCTTCAGGACACAAGCCCTCCTCACCTAAGCACTCAAGTTCAGCACCCAGTCTTGCAGATACCATTTCAGTAACTGTACATGTGGACAACGAGCGAGCAAATGCTGTCATTTTGGAGTTGTATGGTGAGTGCTAGTCATGAAGCAGGACTGTACAGTGCCTCTGACTTGAGACCTGGCTTCAGATTCCAGCTTTGTCACAGACTTCCTGTGTGATTCAGGGCAAGCCACTTAACTTCTATGTCTCACTTCCCCACCTCTGGCTCAGGCAGCAGTAACAGCACTGCCCTACCTCACTTTAAGGATTATTACACTGAGGCAAGCTGTTGAAGCACCCTACGTAGGGTGCTGACTTCCTCTTTTGCTTGGGAAAGTCACTTTCCTGCTTTCTCTCAATTTTTCCATCTGTAATTTAGAGGCAGGATCCACCATAGCAGCTTGTTGGGAGGAATAAGTGGGACAACTGTCGTTGCACTGGTAACGTGTTATATTGGAAAATCAAATTATACAACCTCCGTGCTTATGCACCAGTGTCTGCTCCTCGGTCAGATTAGGGTAGGCTGGGCCCGTGATGTGGCTAGTGTTCCCTGCTAGCACTTTGGCTGACTCAGACAGTGGGGACACTACACTTGCAGTGTATTACTCAGCCACTGGCCCCTCTTTGTTCTAGCAGAATGGTCTGGTAAGCAAGAAGAGACAAAGTTGGGACTGAGACTCTGAGGAGGCCCGCTGGTGACTCAGAAAACGACCCTTCATACAATGACCGGTCGCTGTTTGGAGTGTGATTCTTCATCTCGTGAGAGGAGCACGTGCTGGAGCAGTGCAGCAGGCATTGGGGGTTGCCCCTCATTGACTTTGCCTAGTAAAGTAGAGGAGACGGCACCAGCTCTTTGTTGAGCAGACTCTGGCCGACCAGTGGGCAGGGGTATAACAGAGGGGAGGCAGCTGGCCCTTCCCTTCTCATGCACCTGAATGGGGTCTGGCCATAATCTCAGGATAGGATGTTGTGGGTGTGTCATCCTAATCTGTGTTATTCTAACCCAAAGGAGTCTTTCTTGGAGCCTTTCACAGCCCATAAAAACAAGCTGAGTCTAGCTTCTCGACTGGAAGCAAAATGCAAATTCACCTTGCTGTCCAAAGGTTCCTGAGAGCTTCCCGTTGGCCTCCATCACCCATAGTCTCATTATTATGTTTGTGAAGCGTAAGAGAAGCTCCAGCAGAAGGAGGCATCTGTATTCATCAACAGGCCAAAAGTTCCTTAAGGTCAAAAACGGGTGTTTATAGTTTGTGGGGATGGAGGGGACCCTTGTAACACCTCACCAGCAGCTGAGAAGGGAGCACTAGCAAATGAATGTCTGGTGACTTCAAAACCCAAGGAAAAACTTAAGCCCTATGATTTCAAATCTAAATGCCTAAAATTGAACTCCTCATTCCATCAGCAGCTTGATTTTACACTGGTATCGAGCACCTGCTTCTCCTGCTGACTTCAGTGGCACTTCCAGGCCTTTTGGACTTCTGAGAACTCGGGGCCCTTGTGTTTGTGCCCGAGCGTGGCACTGGGAGGTTAGCCTGGGGCACCCACATTTGATGAGAGAGGTCTTTGGCTGCTGACAGAAGGGACTTATCACTACCTCCAGTCTGAAACCAAGAACGCTTCCCTTTCCCTGAAGTGGTTGGAGTTGCTCGGGCCGGACTTATTTAAATGCACAGTGTATTTGTCTTTTATGCTGAACTCTTAATTATGCCTGCATTTCACTGCAGATTAGCAGCACAGAGTTCTGAGACCTCTTGCGGGACAGCATGTGCACAGATATTATCTTCCCCGACCCTGGTAGTTGTTTACAGAAGAGGACTGCATGTGCATGCGCACGCGCGCGCGCACACACACACACACGAACCCTTACAGATGTGAAGCTCAGCCTGCCTCTTTTTGAACATTGCAAAACAGGAACAAATGAGTGTGTCACTTTAAACCATGAAACCACTTTGTCCATAAAGACAGATTTGGCGTCTTTGTGTTTCCAGGGACAGTCCAGAATTCCATAGTGATCCCACTGTTCTCTCTCTGCCCCTCGCCCCCGCTCCCTCCCCCACCTCCTCTTGAGATTTGCTTAGTGTTTGCCTGGCTCTGTTTTTGTGGTTGGTAACCAGCAAAAGAATGGAATGGATTTAATGATTTGTTGGCTACAGTGCCAGTATGATTAAGTCAATAAAGCTGCAAGCTGAAAACAGACAGTGTAGTTACAGTATATGACTTTAACCTTGTTAATGCATGTTTACGTCCTCCTGCGTGCTGCACAGCCGTACGTTGCGTAAAGAAGACCTGACCAATCTTTAACCCATTAAATAATTCATAAAGCGAGAGCAGACATCAGCTACTTGCAAAACGGATCAGTAACCACGGGGTCAGCAATAACTTTGGCTCCTTGGACCCTATCCAGCATGATTAAACTATGATGATGTCACCATGCAAGCGTCTAACCTTAATCATTTGGATGTGAACAAAGGGAAGTTAACCGCTGGTGTTCTGGGGCTCTGTGAAAGAAATGCTTGCAAGTGGCCCTGACTCGAATGGAAGTTGGAAATAGCACCCACCTTCTAGTTCCCTTGAGTGATTCCTTGTCTAGCTATAAAAGCTCAGCATACCAAGGGAAGAATTTTCCAAGGCATCTAAGTCCCACAGACTTCCCATGAGATCGAGCATCTGAAGGACCAAAATCACTTTTGAAAGTAGGACCTGGGAGCCTAAGGCACTTAGGCCACATCTAGACTGCAAACTTTCTGTTCCCTTAAGCACCCACTTGTCTGTGCTGGCTGTCTCAGCTGGAAGCCTGGTAGTTGTGGCTGTGGGGTGCTGCAGGTGGGCTAATTGGCACTGTCCCCCAGCTGCCTTAATTGGCCCACCTGCATCTGCACTGCTTCGGGCTGAGGAGCAGCACGGCATGTCTGAGGACAGAGCTGCTGGCCACAGTGTGCGCTCCAGTCATGGCTGGACTGTGTCTGAAAATGTTACCCCAGATAATTAACTTCTGACTCAGGAAAAGGAGATCTCTTGCCTTGTGAGTGAGCCTGGAGGATGGGGAGGTACCAGGACTGAATCATCTTTGCAGTCAGCCTGAAGCAGGCCCTCTGCCTTTTCAGTCTACCTTTCTGCTGTAGCCATGAGAGCAACACTGCTGTAGCTCTTGAGACTTTGTGGGTGGACCGTGAAGGGACCGGAAGCTGGAGTCGCAAGCCAAATGCCTGAGGTTAGGCAGGGTTGCCCCATCCTGGAATATCTTGCATCCGGGGAGTTTGCTCAGTGTCTGTTCCACGGCTGCCTTTTCTGTAGACTGTCTGAAGGAAGGATGGTGTCATGGTTAACCAAGGTAACTGGAGTAGGGCTCAGTAGGCTGAGTCCTTTCCCAACCCTGCCACAGACTCCTTTTCTGACCTTGAACAAGTCACTTAGTTACTCTTATTTCTGTTTGCCCCGCGAGAATATAATCCTTCCCTACCGAACAGGGGTGAGGGAAGGCCAGATCATGTGCGTGTGCACCTGTATGGCACTGACGTGCTACAGAAACGGGGACATACCCATATTGATTGATTGTAGTTTCAAATTCCCAACGCACTGCAGTTGCCCTTCATATCTTGGTCATGAGGCCTGACCCCTTTTCATATGAATTTTGTTCCTGTTTTCTCTCCTCATCCCTTCTTTTCAGATCCTGGGGCCAGCTGTGGCTGGTTCCAACTCACGGCTATTCTAAACTGCGCCGAATTTTAATGATCCCCTCTGGGCCTGTAAGTTATCTGTAGAGCGCTGGAGCGCAGCGCGCTATGACCACAAACCTAGCAAGCTCCCTCACTCATTCCTTATGCGGAAGTTACAAGAGCCAAGTGCAGCAGGTAGGACTTCCCCGCTTCCCCTGTGCCATTTTCCAAGGCATCGAAGTCCATCAGATTTGCCACGACATGGAGGCTCTGAAGCACCAAAATCACTTTGAAACACCAAAACCATTTGAGCAGCTCTGAGTCCCCTTAGCACTTTGGGGGCAGTACAAAGATGGGCTTATACAAGGAGAAGTGAGCCCTGTGCTTAGATTTAGGAAAAAAAAAAAGACATGTCTTGACCTGGGTTTGCCAAGGGTCACCTAAGGCAGGCAGGATCCACTGCCCAAAGAGCTTGAATGGCATGTAAGTAATTAGATCCATTTGAAAACCCCCAGACCTTGCATAGTTCAACTTCATGGGGCAGATTTTTAAACCCGTCCATGGCCATTACATGCACATGCATTTGTATGAGCTAATCCCCCATTTGTGTGTTCAAAGGGATATTTGCATGTACAGATTTGCTTGTACATAGAAATGGGGAGCTTACATGCCAAGGTAACTGCAGACCAAACTTTGAGATCAAGCCTCTGCAACATGCACATGTTTATAGGCAGGGCTCTGTGGTGTAAAAAGCCATGCAGGTAAAATGCATCAAAATGATATTAGTGACCACGATTCCTACGCGTATCAGAGCACATCGTAGAATCTACTACATGAGCCAAGAACTGAATTTTCCAGATACAGAGATAGTTGCCTCCAGCTGGAGATTAGAATCTGGACCCGCTGTCCGTTGCTGTCAGCGTATGCAATCAGGAGCTAGAAATGAAGAACTGACCCCCAAAGCTAACGCTGATGCTCCCCTATGATTTAATTACTCTCTGTCGCCTTCTGATTTGAACTGATTGAGACTTGTAAACTAATTTGCCCTGTGGTTTCTTTTCTTTTTTTATATATAAATAATCTGGAGTGGCAGTCTCTTCAGAAGGAGATGCCCCCAAAACTGATGACAAATTGGATATGGTTGGAGTAAAAATCCCATGTAAATGCCCTATTTGTTTTTAGCTTGGGATTCTGCATGTCACATCTGAAGATCGTTTCTTACCGCTCTGCTGATTTCTACAAGCAAGCGTGTATACATGCAGGTTTATGAGCACTGCACCCACCATAGGGGGGTATATTTTGCAGCTGGTAATTTTTGTGCATGGGCTGCAGTTTTTTTTCTGGTTGATGGCATCCGGAGGTGCTCCAAGCGTATGTTAGCACTGAACAGTGGGTCCCAATTCCTGACCCATAGCTAATATCCTACAAGCCACATGAAGCTACCAAGGATTCCTCAACTAGAGCTTGAAATGCTTCAGTTATCTACAAATAAACACCATTAATTGCTTTTAGAAGGTGTCATGCAGTGGTTAAATAATGAGCGCCTTATTAATGTGTTTGGACATCAGCCTTTTTTGAGGGGGAAAAAAGATGTCTGAAGTGGTAAAATTATTTAAAATTAGTGGGGACATTTACAGGAAGGCATAAAGAACTGTCAGTTGTGGAAAGCGGCATTTTATGTTCTTGTCCCAGATGACCTTGCTCCAAGGACAAATCAGAGCTTGATGAAATGAAGCTGCAGATGGCTAGTGATCTCAACTCTGTAATAATGAAATGACACAAGAAAAAATGAGCCCTCTACAGTTTGTAAATACAATCTGAATGGAACAGGGAGGGAGGGAAGGAAGGCATTTTTAAGGGCAGATGGAGTTGACTTGGTTATAGCATTTCAGCATTGGGGGTTTAAATAAATATTTTTCATTAAAAAACAAAACAGAATGGCACCACGTACCTCACGGACAAAATTGACTTTATTTTCTCCCTGCCCCTCCCCTTTTCTCATATATTAGCATCTTGGCTATAAAAAATTGAATTCAAGAGCTACTTAGCAGAGAAGGTCACTGATTATTTATCTAATCAGTTATTTTAGGCCATTTTTTTTAAAGTTGTTACAACATCTAATTGGGTGGTTTGTACAATCTGGGAGTTTTCAGTTCCCGGTCTTGGCAAGAAAATATGGGAACAGGT